>NC_071395.1:17871149-18183649 GCF_022682495.2 Desmodus rotundus
TACATATACCACACACACATGACTCACTTTTCTTTCTAATCTCACAAACTTTAATCAAGTTCTGGAAGTCACTGATATCTTAGATCATGCTTCCATTCACAGTGAAGTGAATATTAAGAATATGTTTTTAAAATCAGTTTAAGTTACAGACTTAATATAGGCTTTTTGAGATAAGAGCTTTGAGAAATATGTTTGCGATTTTAATTCACATATAAAGTCTAAGATCAGCACTTCACAGCTTTCTGGTGGGACACAGGCAAAGGCCCCTAGTAAAATGTCCCTGACTTCAACAGAGCCTATAGTAGGATTTGCAGGATGACCACTGGCCTCCCTGTGTTCTTGATAAACCTCCACTCCTTTCTTACATCCCCACTTCCAACATCCTTGGGCTCAAGATAGCAATCAGTTGAAGAGAACAATCCCCCAAAGGAAACCATCACTGGAATGGACTAGCCACCTTCTCTAAGACACCCTCTGAACTAGTCTTCTCACTCTCTGCTGCTCATCTCAATCTCCATAGACCCTTAACCTTTCACCTTTTCTTTTTTAAATGTATTTTTATATTGAATTTTGGGGGGTGACATCTGTTCACAAAACCATACAGGTTTCAAGTGTACAACTCAAAAAAACATTGTCTGCACACTGCATCGTGCACCCACCACCCCAAGCGAAGTTTCTTTCTATCCACATTGCCTCCCCTTTGCCCACCTCCACCTACCCTCCACCCCCCTTTCCTTCCGGCTACCACCACAGTGTTGTCTGTGTCTATGTGTTATATGAATATACATTTTTTGCTTAATCCTCTCACCTTCTTTCATCCTTTCTTGAATCACCTGCCCAAACTCTTCACTGTGCCCTGGGACACCTCAAATCTGTCATCAGCTAAATTGATATTCGAGCTCTGTTCTCTGTATGGTTTCTGTCTTCTTGTTCTAACAATCTTATCTTTCATAAGGATACAGCTTCTTCGGCAGCTACCTCAAGAAGTAACTGTTCCTTTTTTTTTCAACCCTTCCCAAACTCTATAGCTAAAGATAGAATCTGTTTCTTTCTCGATCCTTACTGACATTTCCCAACCATTTCTCTCTTCTCCTAACGATGGGGACTTCATTTTCATAGCAAACTGTCTGTTCATAGTCCATGTACTTTCACACTCACCCTGATCATGGTTATTTCACTTTTCTCTTTGCTCCTTGAAACTCCAATACTTCCCATCATATCCTTAAGTGAAAACCTCACATCTAATTTCCCTGAAGCAATAGAAGCAATTCCATCACTTAACTTACCCATCGGCCTGTGCCTGTGCCCATGCCCCTGCCTTCCTCCTGGGACAGTGGATGAGCTTTCCTTACTCCTGTCTAAGGGTTGCTCCTCCTTGATCCAAGTGTGAGAAACATATTTCACGCTCTCCTGATTTCCCTCCTAGCTGTTCTTTTTCTACCTCCTTTGCTGTGCACTTCTCTTCTTGTCCTCTAAATGTTGGTAACTCCCAGGACTTAGTTCTTGGATATTTTTTTCCTCCACCTACATTTACTTCCTAGATGAATGTATCTAGGCCTATGATTGTGAAGAAAACCTACATTTGTGCTGTTTAGGGTGTTCAGCTGTTGAGCACCTGAAATGTGGTCATACCAATATCTAAAATACACACTGGATTTTGGAGACTTAGTATGAAAAAAAATGTAAAATATCTCATTAATTATTATACTGACGAAATTATAATATTTGGATTTATTAGGTTAAGTAAATCTATTATGAAAATTAATATTACCTGTTTAACTTCTTTAATGTGGCCACTAGAAATTTTTCAATGACATTGGTGGCTTATATTTCTATTAGACAATATTGATCATTAATAACTCCAGCCTTTCCTATTAGCCCTCACTTATATAACAGACTGGCTACTGGACATTTTCATTTGTATGTGTACTAGGCACCTTGAATGCAATGTGTCCAAATCTCGACTCGGGACTTTGGCCCATGCGAAACTGCATCTCCCTCTCCTCCCTTTCTCAGAGAGTGACGATTCTTATCTTCCAGTTCATCAAATCTAAAGTTAAGAATCATCCTTTCCCTCACCCTCCATACCCATTCTTTCAGCATGTGCTGACAATTCGTCACCAAAAAATTTTAAAGGAAGTATTTTAAGGAAGTGAGCTTAGGGAACAGGAATGAATGATGGGAAAATAAAACCAGGAAGAAGGGAGACTAATGTAAGAATTTGGCGATGGGGGTGGTTGACCCTCACTACAGGAAACTAGTTGCTTAAATGCCTGAGGCCTTCTGAGGAGCTTTATAGAATATAACTGAGGCCCTTCTGCCCAGGTAGAGAAAGGAGGAAACATTTCCCCATCGGCTCTCATGCCCCCTTCCTGGGGGTTCATGGATCAGTGCTAAGCCCATTCTGTGGGTGTCCCAAGTCAGGAGGAGCCAGAGAAGCCCAGAGCTAGTGTTTATTACAGTATTGGAAACACTCTGTTGAAACTGTCCATTTATCTTCCTTCATCCAACCACATACAAATTACATATGTCAAACTGCAACTTCTTGAGGGCAAGTAGTTTATCTTTTATCTCTACATAGCTGACATAATAAATAAATGTTGGTTGAATAAATGCATGAACCTCACAATTTCAGTATGGCAGTGACCCCTAAGATCAATCTTCAGTCTTCACCTACCTGTCCCTCCTTAAGTGCTAGATCTCCATTTCCAACCTTCTAATCATTATCTCCATATGCATATCTACTTAACAGGTCTAAAATTAAATTCATTATTTTCCCTGGCCCTTTCTCCATCTGACCAAAACCTGCTTCTCCCTCTGAATTCTTATCTCAATGTAATGACATAAATTTTCCAGGCTAGGAACTACAGTGTTGTTCTTTAGGCATTTTTTAATTAGATGAACTGTGAATAGCTAGGTTAAAAACTATAGACAGATTTCTTTTCTGTAGTGTTTGTCACTACATATGAAGACTCAATACAAGTCTTCAAGAAGTGAATGCATTTTTTCAGAGTCATCTAACAGAAGAACCCTCTGTCAAGGTGAATCATTAGGACTGAAGACTACACTTGGAGAATCACTACCATAGCATCCATCCTCCACACTTCAGCCTTCACTACTGCCCGACTTTAGGCCCCCATCATCTCGTACATGGAGCGCCTCTTTCCTGAAAAGCCTCCTACTGATCTCTCTACCACATCCTCTCCAGTTTGATTTTTCTAACAGACGGATTTGGTCATGCTTCATTCCATCCCAACCCCAACTTTAAAGTCACCATTGGGTTTCCAATACAGGCAAGTTCCAGTCCTAGACCCCTGTTATATATTATAAATCCTAGCCTCACGCATCTTCCCAACTTCCTTTCTTTCACAGCTCTCCCTTCCCAAAACATCACATTCTTTTGTCCTTTAGGGTTTTATTTCGTTGTCACTGCTCCAAATGGCCTCTCCTGTTTCCATCCTCTAACAAACTTCTCCTTAAAACCCATTTCTAGTGAGATCTCTTCCATTCCAGCACTTGGTTGGTTATGCCGCAGTATTTCCATAATGCTTTGCACTGACCTCTGTTACAGCCACTGTCATGTTGTATGACAAGACACGACCTATGTGTGCATTCCCACCGTTACTCTCTAAGTAACTAAGCCTTTCAACCTTTGTTTCTCCAGCTCCCGGCACAGTGCCTGGCACAGAACAGGCACTGAATGAAGAAAAAATTCAAAGGAATGAATAACAAAATAAGCAATAACAAAGAGAAAAATGTACATGAATTTCAAAAAGCTATAACTAAAAATGTGTTTTAAGAGCTCATTTATTCCAGCCATTAGTCTCAGGAAAACAATGTCATTTTGTTTAAATAGACCTTCAGTTTCTACCTTACCAAGTTCCTGATAGAGAATAAGGGAACTCTATAACTCCCAAAACTCCTCTTAGGGGTTTGGAGGACCACACTCACACATGGTTTGCCTACCCTACCTACCCTACTCAACAACAGAATCCAAAGCCACTTGGCCCTGACTGCTCCACTCATAGTGAACTAACCAGTCTCTGAGGACTTGTACTAGAAGGAATGTCAATCACCCTGCTGGAAGAGCAGCTAGCCAGTTTTGTTCATCTAAGTTCCTCTTCCCCGTTAGGGTGCTCTCTTCTCAATTTCGAGTTGCCCCAGAGTTAGCAGCTCTTTCAATCAAGCCTCCTTACCTTTCATTGCTGAAATTTAAAGTTTGGATTTTTGCCTGAACAAGGAAATTCCATTAAAAGCACACCAGAAGCAAACCGTTTTGCCTGTTAGTTTCCTGAATCCCTTTGCTCCACCAAAAACTTACCTTTTGCAATTAGATCTATAGATCCCGTGAATTTCTCTTTTACATTAAAGATGCATGGCTCCTTGAAGGAAGTTGGCTGTGGGGGCTCCTCAAGATGGTCACCTGTGGAAACATCTTTGGAGAGACAAATATGTTTGTGTGCTATCTGAAGTTCTTGGGCCACGTCAAGTGTTTCCTTTTTTTTAATCTCCAAAGGTATGAATTTCCCAGATTTCGGTTTTTGGTGCTTATTTCTGAAAACATTTATAGAACTACCTTGAACTTTGTTCTGTGAATAAAACAAAGATAAATTTAATTAAATTTAATTCCCATATTAGCTATATAATAACAGTATGTAATAAATTTTATTAATACAGTATTAAACTTACATCCACTAAATACATTTTGCAGAGTACCTTTCTATATAAGCTATTTCCTATAAAGCATATGACAGTGTTCAAGTAAAGCAGATGTTTTCCCATGTAGTTCTCAAAAGGCACTTCACAAACATGAGGGTTATATTCCACTTTGAAAAATGTAAATTTAAAATAGTTATTTTTTCCTCAAATGCGATGTTTCCAAATATAGCTTTAAAGTCTACTTTAAAATACAAGTTTTCAACTAGACATATAAGAATGTAATTATTTTTCAATCGTCTTTGAAGAATTCTAAAATGTCCATAATATGCCAACACCCCCAATACTCTTTTTCTGTTGAACCATAAATAACTGCTCACACATGGAGGTAGATTCTCAAGAAAAGAATATTAACAATTGGGCATGTATTTGAGATCATTTCAATCACTTAAATGTTTCTTATTTTTTACTACCTTGAGCAATATAAGAATAATATAGTCCTAGGTCTCTGAGAAGTACTTATCCAAACAATTATACTTATTCTAGTCTAATCATTCTCTGTCTCACAGATAGAGAATAGCTCCCTCATCTCCCCCAAAAAAGGTTTAGACAAATTCAAACTGTTGCCAATTCAAGATGCCATTAAGGAGGTATCATGTTTTGCAAGCAGCCAAAGATGGAATATTATTCTGTTATTAAACTCTAAACATAGGTCAGGGTTCTAAAGCACCTCTATCTAACTCTGAAGACTGAAGTTTTCATCCCATGTACCTACTAATTAATCAATATAATTTAAAAGTATTTTTGGGTTAGAGGAAAAAGTTAAGCAATGTCGACAATGTTGATTACAAGATTAAAACTATCTATGGCCAGTTTCCCAATAGAGGACCATTCAAAAGTAACATATGTAAAAATTATAACATCCTTCCTCCATAGTAAGTATTGAAACATATTTAAAATCTTTATTTAAAATACATTGTTTTAAGAAGTATTCAAAAGGGAATACGGTATCACAGGACAAAGTATATCATTCTAAGATCCCCCCTTCCTCACCTGTCTCCCCAAAGGCCCATTTGCCACCATAGCTGCTGCTCCCCAAATTTCCCATCTCTTCTGTAGCTGTCCTCAAAAATTTCACCCTGTACTGACTCTCCTTTCTCTTTGTCCCCCCTTTCCCTTCCATTCCTCCTTCTGGACCTTCCAAATCTATACCATTCGGCAAGTATTTACTGGGCCAGGCACAAGCTTGTTGCTGGAGATGCGATATTCTAAAAAGGCAGCCACTACCCGCGAGGAGCATTCAGACTGGTGAACAGTTCTAACTCAAAGTGATGAGGAGGAAGCTCAGGGAAGCGTGGCATGCCAGGGGCACAGAGGAGACATCTCACAGTGTGTTTTCTAGAGATATTTACTTGAGATATTTAATTCAAATATTTCTAATTCATCAAAAGAAAAATATTAAAAATCGTGTGTGCAAATTAAGTATATATTTATAATTAAATCATGTGTATAGCTGCAAAATCTTAATTTGAAATGCAATCTGAAATCAATTCTTGTAGCTAGGAAGGATTTCATTTTTTCTCTATTCTATTCAAAATCTGTTAGGGTTCACACAATCATTTGGAACAATCATTGTAGTATACAAAAATAGTTATTAGTTTCCTGAAAAATACAATGTTAGATAAATGCAAAGCACTAACCTCATTTATTTTCTCATAATGTTGGGCAATGAGATTTTTTGCTTCCTGAAAAAAATCTTGTTTGGTAATCTCTAATACAGGACCTAAAAGAGAAAGAGAGACACTTTATTTTTAAGGTAGTTAATTTACTTTCTTAATCAAAATATGGTGAAACTATGATATTAAAATTGAGAGACAGTTATGAATCTTGTAGGACATTATTAAAAAGTGAATCTTAAAAAAGGGGAGATAAGATGGCGGCAACATAGGTGGGAGCGGAATCCACTTCCCCTCAGCGCCAGGGAAATACCTAGCTGATCTGAGGAGCAGAGCGAACAGCCAACAGTACTCCAGCATACACGAAGATTAGAGACCAAAGATAGAGGACATTGAAAGATCTGACGGTAAGAAGAGTGCTCAAGGACAATAAGGTCCCCGGGACCCGGGAACGCGCGGTACAAGGGCGGCAGAAGCGCCAGCCCTGGCGCAGGGGCGGCTGCAGGAGTCTTGGGAGAGGGCCAGGATGCGCTGTGAGCAGCCAGGTGCTTGATTGGACCAGGGGAGCTTGAAAAGGAGGAATTTCTCAAAAAGAAAAAGAAAATAGAGACACTCAGGGGCTAGTTAGAGAACTCTCGGTAGTAACCAAGGCCCCTGGCGCCCCTCCCCCCTCCGCCCCTGGACTGCGAGTGGGGGGGATAAACAGCACAAAAAGTGACGGCGCTCACCCGAGGTCCGGTCGCGCGCGCGCAGATTAGCGAACGGGGCCCATACATGAAACCCCGGAGGGGCGCCCACACCTGAAACCTCCGAGATCATTTGGAGCTGAGGCTAGCTGCTCCACCCACAGGCCCAAAACCTCGGAATCGAGTGCCGTGTGATTCAGTCCCACGGCGGCCCCGCCCGCTCGAGAGACTCAAGCCCAGGGTGGCTGGATGGGGCCCCCAAGCATAGAACCTCAGGCGCGCGGATTGCGCGCTCACCAAGCGCAGGGCCGGCTGGGTGCGCGTTTTCCAAACACAAAGCTGCTGGCGAGTGTACTAACTCCAGAGTCCCAAGCCCGGGCGGCTCGATTGGTCGGCCGGCGGCACAAAATACGTCACAAACCCAAAGCGGCTGGATTCCCCTGCTGCGCACGCATGCATACCAAGCCAAAGCGGCTGGAGCCGCTGCTTGCGTGTCCCAAGAACAAAGCTGCTGGAGTGGCTGATCAACGGCCTGACTGACTGCCAGGGACCACACCTACAAAACAGCCAAAAGTGTGACCCAGGAAGGGAGAAAAGTGAAACCAATCCTTCCAACCACCCCCTCCCGTTGCACAGACAGGACACCAGCAGATATAACCTGACTGGTTCAAAGCCAACAGAAGATTTTTTTTTCTTTTATTTTTTCTTATCTTTTTTCTTTCTTTCCTATCCCCCTGAATTCCTTCTTCCTCTCTCCTTTTTTTCTTTTTTTTCATTCCTTCTTCCTCCCATCCTTTACCATTTTTATGTCTTCTTCCTGCCTTCTTTTATCTATTTCTATGTTTTAATTTTTGTTAAAATTCCTTCTTATCTTGCCTACGATCTTTCTTTATTCCTTCTTCCCTCCTTCCTTCCTTTCCTCCTTTCCTAGTTCCTTTTTCCCTCCTTCCCATCTTTGTTTTGGTTTTTTTTGTGTGGGGTTTTTTTTGTGTGTGTGGGTTTTTTTTTGTGTGTGTGTGTGTGTGTGTGTTTTCCTTTCTCCCCCCCTTTCTCTTTTTCCCACAGGTGAGACAACAAAACCTGGAGGACTGAAAAGACTAGAGTTAGACCGTGTTAAACACATAAACGTCACCTCAAGACCAGTGAGCACAGGAGAGTAAGGAGACAGCACCACCGAATCCCATTGGCATTCTACCATAGAAGTTCATATCATAAATCCAGGGAGTCAGAACAAAGCAATTTAAGAAGCAGAGGCCAACAAGAAGAGCCTCACAAACAATGGGAAGACAAAGAAACAATTCCCAAATGAAAGGAAAGGAGGAAGTCTCAGAAAGAATACTAACCGAAAAAGAGGCAACTCAACTATCAGATACTGAGTTCAAAGCAGTGGTCATCAGGAAGCTCACTGAGCTCTCTGAGCTCAAAGAGAACTACCAGAAACTACAAGGAAACTACAATGAACTCACTGCAAACTATATAAACATGAAAAAGGAAATAGAAAATATCAACAAGAGCCAAGAGGAAATGAAGAATACAATTTCTGAATTGAAGAACACAGTAGAAGGAATGAAAAGCAGACTTGATGAAGCAGAGGATCGGATCAGCGAGCTGGAGGATAAAGTAGAAAAAAACACCCAGAAGGAGCAAGAAAAGGAAAAGAGGCTCAGAAAGAATGAAGAGGCAATAAGGGAAATGCAGGACAACATGAAACGTAACAATATCCGTATAATAGGAATACCAGAAGGAGAAGAAGAGCAAGGGATAGAAAACCTGTTTGAAAAAGTAATGATGGAAAATTTCCCTAATCTGAGGAGAGAAAAAAATCACCCAAATCCAGGAATCACAGAGAGTCCCAAGCAAGAGGAACCCAAAGAGACCCACTGCAAGACACATCATAATTAAAATGGCAAATTTTCAAGACAAAGAGAGGATCTTAAAGGCAGCAAGGGAGAAAAAGGAAGTAACATACAAGGGAGCCCCGATAAGGTTAGCAACTGACTTCTCAATGGAAACGCTCCAAGCCAGAAGAGAATGGCAAAAAATATTCCAAGTAATGAGAACCAGAGGCCTGCAACCAAGACTACTTTACCCAGCAAGGCTCTCAATTAAGATAGAAGACCAAATAAAGAGTTTCCCAGACAAAAGAAGTCTAAAAGAATACAGCTCCACCAAACCAGTTCTGCAAGAGATGCTAAAGGGACTGCTTTAAGGAAAGGAAGGAAAAGAGAAAGACAGAGGAACACAGGTAGGAAATAATGGCAATGAATAACTACCTATCGATAATAACCTTAAACGTAAATGGATTAAATGCTCCAATCAAAAGACATAGAACAGCTGAATGGATAAGAAAACATGACCCACACATATGCTGCCTACAAGAAACCCATCTCAGGACAAAAGACTTACACAGACTGAAAGTGAAGGGCTGGAAACAAATTTTCCAAGCAAACGGACAGGAAAAAAAAGCAGGGGTAGCAATACTCATATCAGACAAAATAGACTTCCAAAGAAGGGCCATAAAGAGAGATCCAGAAGGTCACTTCATAATACTCAAAGGAAGAATCCACCAAGAAGACATAAACATTATAAATATATATGCACCCAACATAGGATCACCCAAATGCATAAAGAATATCTTGGAGGACTTCAAGAAAGATATTGACAGCAACACAATTATAGTAGGGGATTTTAACACCCCACTATCAAAAATGGACAGGTCTTCCAAACAAAAGATCAACAAAGATATTGTGTCACTTAACAATACCCTAGAGGAAATGGACTTAACTGATATATACAGAGCTTTTCATCCCAAAGAAGCAAAATACACATTCTTTTCAAGTGTCCATGGAACTTTTTCAAAGATAGACCACATGATAGGACACAAAGCAAGCCTCAACAAATTCAAGAAAATTGAAATCATATCAAGCATCTTCTCTGACCACAAGGGTATGAAACTAGAAACCAACCCCAAGGGTAAAAACCCAAAACACTCAAAAGCATGGAGACTGAATAGCATGCTATTAAACAATGAATGGGTCAAGAACGAGATTAGGGAAGAAATCAAAAACTTCCTGGAAACAAATGAAAACGAACTCACAACAACCCAAAACCTATGGGACACAGCAAAGGCAGTCCTGAGAGGGAAGTTCATAGCAATACAGGCCTACCTTAAGAAGTTAGAAACAGTTCAAAAAAACAACCTAACCCTATGCCTACAAGAACTGGAGGAACAACAACAAAGACAGCCCAGAGCAAGCAGAAGGAAGGAAATAACCAAGATCAGAGCAGAACTAAATGGCATAGAGACTAAAAGCACAATTGTAAGGATCAATGAATCCAGGAGGTGGTTGTTTGAAAAGATAAACAAAATTGACAAGCCCCCTTTAAGTAGGCTCATCAAGAAAAAAAGAGAGAGGATCCAAATAAACAGAATTAGAAATGAAAGTGGAGAGATTACAACTGATACCACAGAAATACAAAGGATCGTAAGAAATTACTATGAAGACCTGTATGCTAAGAAATTTGAAAACCTAGATGAAATGGACACATTTCTAGAAAAATATAATCTTCCAAAACTGACTGAAGAAGAAGCAGAAAACCTGAACAGACCAATATCAGCAAAGGAAATTGAAGCAGTCATCAAGAAACTCCCATCACACAAAAGCCCTGGACCAGATGGCTTCACAGGAGATTTCTACAAAGCATTTAAGGAAGAACTAACCCCTATCCTTCACAGACTATTCGAAAAAATCCAAACTGATGGAAGACTCCCAAACTCTTTTTATGAAGCCAACATCATCCTAATCCCAAAACCAGATAAAGACACAACGAAGAAAGAAAACTTCAGGCCAATATCGCTGATGAACATAGACGCTAAAATTCTCAACAAAATATTAGCAAACCGCATCCAGCAATATATTAAAAAGATCATCCACCATGACCAAGTGGGATTCATCCCAGGGATGCAAGGATGGTACAATATTCGCAAATCAATAAACATAATACATCACATCAACAACAGCAAAGACAAAAATCACGTGATCATATCAATAGATGCGGAAAAAGCATTTGATAAGATACAGCACCCATTTCTGATAAAAACACTCAGCAAAGTGGGAATAAAGGGAGCAGTCCTCAACATAATTAAGGCCATATATGAGAGACCTACAGCCAACATCACACTCAATGGACAAAAACTTAGAGCTTTCCCACTAAGATCAGGAACTAGACAAGGATGCCCTCTCTCACCACTCCTATTCAACATAGTATTGGAAGTCCTAGCCACAGCAATCAGACAAGAAAAAGCAATAAAAGGCATCCAAATTGGAAAGGAGGAAATGAAACTGTCACTGTTTGCAGACGACATGATAGTGTACATGGAAAACCCTATAGACTCCACTCAAAAACTACTCGACCTAATAAATGAATTTGGCAAAATAGCTGGATACAGAGTCAATACCCAGAAATCAAAGGCATTCCTGTACACCAACAATGAAACTGCAGAAACAGAAATCAGGAAAAAAATCCCATTCGATATAGCAACAAGAAAAATAAAGTACCTAGGAATAAACCTAACCAAGGAGGTAAAAGACCTGTACTCAGAAAACTACACAACACTGAAGAAAGAAATTAAGGAAGATACAAACAAATGGAAGCATGTACCATGTTCATGTATTGGAAGAATTAACATCATCAAAATGGCCATACTACCCAAAGCAATTTATAGATTCAATGCAATCCCTATTAGAGTACCCATGACATATTTCACAGATATAGAACAAACATTGCAGAAATTCATATGGAACCATAAACGACCTCGAATAGCAGCAGCAATTTTGAGAAAGAAGAACAAAGCAGGAGGGATCACAATACCTGATATCAAACTGTATTACAAGGCCACTGTAATCAAAACAGCCTGGTACTGGCATAAAAACAGGCACATAGACCAATGGAACAGAATAGAGAGCCCAGAAATAAACTCAAACCTATACGATCAATTAATATTTGACAAAGGAGGCAGGAGCATAAAATGGAGCAAAAACAGTCTCTTCAACAGATGGTGTTGGGAGATCTGGACAGCTACGTGCAAAAAAATGAAACTCGATCACCAACTTACGCCATACACGAAAATAAACTCAAGATGGATAAAAGACTTAAATATAAGTCGTAACACCATAAAAGTCCTTGAGGAAAACATTGGCAGGAAAATCTCAGACATTCCACGCAGCAACATCCTCACAGACACATCCCCTAAAGCAAGGGATATAAAGGAAAGAATAAACAAATGGGACCTCATCAAAATAGAAAGCTTCTGCATGGCTAAAGAAAACAGCACCAAATTACAAAGAGAACCAACAGTATGGGAAAACATATTTGCCAATGATACCTCAGACAAGGGCCTGATCTCCAAAATATATAAAGAACTCACACGACTCCACTCCAGGAAGACAAACAACCCAATTAAAAAATGGGCAAAGGACTTGAACAGACACTTCTCCAAGGAAGACATACAGAGGGCCCAGAGACATATGAAAAGATGCTCAGCATCACTAGCCATCAGAGAGATGCAAATTAAAACCACAATGAGGTATCATCTCACACCAGTCAGAGTGGCCAACATAAACAAATCCACAAACAAATGTTGGAAAGGATGCGGAGAAAAGGGAACCCTAGTGCACTGTTGGTGGGAATGCAGACTGGTGAGGCCACTGTGGAAAACAATATGGAATTTCCTCAGAAAACTAAAAATGGAACTGCCCTTTGAACCAGCAATTCCGCTGCTGGGATTATACCCTAAGAACCCTGAAACACCAATCCAAAAGAACCTGTGCACCCCAATGTTCATAGCAGCACAATTTACAATAGCCAAGTACTGGAAGCAACCGAAGTGCCCATCAGCAAACGAGTGGATCCAAAAACTATAGTATATTTACACAATGGAATTCTACGCAGCAGAGAGAAAGAAGGAGCTTATACCCTTTGCAACAGCATGGATGAAACTGGAGAGCATTATGCTAAGTGAAATAAGCCAGGCGGTGAGGGACAAATACCATATGATCTCACCTTTAACTGGAACATAATCAATAGAAGAAAAAAGCAAACAAAATATAACCAGAGTCATTGAAGTTAAGAACAATCTAACAATAGCCAGGGCGGGGACAGTGGGAAGAGGGGATTACAGGAACTACTATAAAGGACACATGGACAAAACCAAGGTGGAGGGTGGAGAGGGGGGAGGGAGGTGGGTTCAGCTGGGGTGGGGTGGAGGGATGGGGAGAAAAGGCATACAACTGTAATTGAATAACAATAATAAAAAAAAAAGTGAATCTTATAAGTGGAACTTATAAGTGAATGCAAAGCAAGTTAATGTAATGCTCCTTTAATGTAATATTTTACTTTAAAAAACATCAGCTTACAATAGTCAGAGTGATAGATTATCCTAAATTAGTAAAATTCAGGGAAATCAAAAAAAGCACACAAAATTGAAATCTCAAATAGTTCTAAACATTTTTAAATGTTACTATACACAAGACACAGTGACATGATTTGGCCACAAAAAATTACTAACAAGTCTGTTCCTGTTTCCATACTTCATGAATAATTCATATGGCTGTACATTTATTTGAAAAATTTTATCCTAAAACTTGTTGATTAAATTATAACTTCAAAATAAAACTTTTAAATAGGTTTATTACATAATAATAGCATTTAAATAAAAAATATATACACTTACAAATGGGTAATATTATAATACCTTATCTCATTTATATTTTCCTGATTTTTAGTTTACTTTTTTACCCAGAGCTATATATGGAATATTATAGCACCTATATAGAATACATATTCTCATTTAGCCTTGTCTAAGATTTCCTACTTATATATTTCCTTTATTATTAGCTGATTGTGACATTTAAAAGTGTTTCTTGGCTTTCTCTTCTTACCTTGAACTCAGTAAAATTAAAATACAGGGTCCAGCATAAATAACACTGTTTTTTTTATGAGCTGGTAATCTATACCAAATCTTTATTATAAAAATCATAATCACATAATTATATAACATAACAGTATCACACTGAAGCACACCATATGAAACCGTAGGCAAAATGTTCGAATTGCTGTCTGTCTAGTGGGAGACATTCACGTACTCTCCCAACCACACTCACTGGCGTTACTTCTGCCAGGCCCTGTATAGTACCCATTGAAATCAGCTTTTCGGTCTGGCCAGTATGCTCCCCATTTCTATAACTCTAATTCCTTTAGTACTCTTAGGATCAAGATTTGTTTCTCTCTTCTTTTCACCCACTCGCATTTTAAGCAATTAAAAACTCCATCTTCGAGCAAATCAAAACCATCATGAGATACTTAGTCCACTTGGTCTGCTTTTACAAGATGCCACAGACGTGTAAACAACAGAAATTTGTTTCTCACAATTCTCACGTCTGGAAGTCTGAGATCAGGGAGCCAGCACAGTCAGGAAAGGACCCTCTTCTCGGCTGCAGACTTCTAGCTGTACCTTTACATGGTGGAAGGACCTAGAAAGCTTTGTGGAGCCTCTTTCATAAGAGCACTAATCCCATCATGAGGGCTCCCCACTCATGACCTAATCACCCCCCAAAGGCACCACCTCATATTATCATTATCTTTGCAGGATTAAGATTTCAACACACATCTCGGGTGAGGTGAGACACAGACATTCAGACCATAGCAGATACTACCACGTACCCACCAGAATAGCTAAAGTTAAAACGCGTGGCAACAGCCAATGTTGGAAAGGCGTGGAGCTACTGGAATCCTCATGCAGCATTGGGGCAAATGCAAAATAAGGTAAGCAGTTTGGAAAGGAGAGGGTCATTCCTTCACAAACTTTCCCCTTGCTTTTCACCATGTAGACTCATGGGTCCAGGCAGCTGTTACTTTGGGTCAACGACAATCAGAGGAACAGGGCCTAGGGGAGACCATAGCAAAAAAGGAGGGGAGCCCTTCTTTCCGAGTCACACTGTTTTGGTCTTGAATTCCAGTTTGCTCATGAACCTTATTTTATTGTCCTAAACCTTCATTTTCTCATATGTAAAATGTGGATGATAATAATAACATATCTCACACAGAGTCATTGCAAGGATAAAATTGGACTTGATTACAAAGCAGTTAGCAGAGCACCCAGCACATAATAAGCTTTCAATAAATGTGGACAGTTACTATTACTGTAGTTATTGTTGTATTACTATGATTGAGCTAACTCTTTATATGATTAATTTCATGAGTCAATCCTCATTTCTTCAATTTCACAAGGATAAATTTCAACTTTCTAAATTAGTTTGAATGAGTCTGGTCTTATTATAGCTCTTTTTATCCAAAACTGATTAATTAATAGGTTTGCAAATAATAAAATCTCTTCATACTTTGGATTAACTGACCAAATCCCCATGTAGCAATAAAAATTTATTATTAGCAATAACAAATATGTTATAATAAAGTTCACAAAGAGATTGAAGTAGTCATATTAAATTTAGCTAAAACATGTGGGCAAATATTAACATTTCCATGGGGAAAGAAATAATTTTACTAGCCTAAAACAATTTCTTATATTATTATACATGTAATATATATTATATATACTTGAAACTCAGCTTACTGCTACTATGATTGATCACTTGTAAAATCCCAGTTTTCTTTTAATGCTTTAGGAGTTTCTGTATAATTGTTCTAGCAAAACTCTCGAGTGAAGACATGGAGACACCAAAAGCTCCAATTACAGTAACTACGATAAGGAATGAACTGCTGGCCACCTCTTGCCTGTAATCACTGAACAAGTCTTTTCTGCATCCAAAACGATGGAGGGACTAACAAACATGTGTTTTTTACAACTATGACAAAAATAACTGGACTTATCAGAGGACTTTCATCCTTCCTACAAACAGGCTGCATTCTTCAGAGACTTCACAAATATTTACTAAGAAGATACGCCGAACAAAGATGTATAGGCACACAGCTAAAGCTAGCCTTAGTAGGTGTCTGATTGTCTGTTTGAGTTCATAGGTGTTAGAAAAGTCCTATTTCACACTCAATAACACTTAGCATATGGTCATGAAGCACCTACTAAGTCCTAGATATTGTTTTGGTGCTAAATGTTCAGCAAGAAACAAGACCCTCGGTATCCTAGCATTCCAGGCACACACAACCCAGTGCCAGAAAAAACTGTACACAAATGCCGTGACATTCAGTAAGATCCAAGCTATGGAAGAGGCCAACATAAATCACCAGCACCCCTCCTGCCAGTCCACTGATGTGAAAACTTCCCTTAAAGATATAAGGCTTTATATTGTATTATTAGAGATAAGATTTGAAACAGAAATATCCCAAGAGAAATAACATAGTGAATCAAATCCAGACTAAGTCACTGGTTTTAAAATTGTGCTTCAACAAGTTTACATGTTTGGTGGCTCTTCCTTCTTTCAGTCAGACATTATTGGTTTTATTTATTTGAGCTCTTCTTAAGTGTTATATTGCGGGGGGGGAGAAAGTTGGCTAAATATAACAAACACACACCAAACAAATAAAAAACAAATAAGCAAAGATTTGAATATGTGTGTATGTGCAGAAAGATCTTCTAAAAGCTCGTTCAGAGGAAGGGAAGGGTTAGGAGAGGGGAGAGGTTCGGAGAGGAAACACAGGAGGGGGGCGTAGAACCAAGACCTTTGAATCACTTTAGGTCAAGTTGTTGTGGAAGCTTCAATGGGAACAGAGGGTCTTTGAACAGAAACCTCAAGTAAAATAGTTTATATTCAATTCTATTATGTACAAATGAAGAAAACATAATTTTTTCTAAGTTCTTTTCAAAAAGAAAGAACCAAGTAAAACCCAAACTTCAAGTTACATATGACTATCATTTCCTGAAACCTATATGGAATAGTTTTCTCTTTTTTTCACAACACATTCTGGGTTAAGATCCAACTCTTCAGTTCCAACTTGAAGATATTCTGTTGAGTTCTTTCTTAGAGACTCACTTTTCCTCATTTCCTACCTTGGTCTTCTTTAGCAAAGTGTTTACCCTATTTGCAACAGTAAGTGATTAATAGGCTTCCCACACATATCAGGGAGATTTTACAGGGTAGTCCTCCAAAACTCCGTCTATATTAATGTTTCTCAGACTGGGGCTAAGTTGCCAAGGAGAAGTAGGAAAATTCCAAGCTTATGGTATCAAGACTTCCAATATAATTTAAGTAATATTGGGCATGATCCAAAGGCAAAATGACAGTCCTCCTCCATCTTGAAAAATATATTGTACTATCCAAATGGAAAACCAGTTAAAGTGATCCTCAAAACATGCTATTGGTAGCCATGGACAGAAGCCAGCCAGCCTGCGTTACATACCACCTGGGATCACCTGAGCCAAGGGGAGGTAGCAGAACAGGAAATCCCAATAATCCCAGCTCTATAACGCAGCACTAAATCTTTCTCAATCATGCTACCTAAGCCTGAATTTATGATCACTTGTAGTGTTGCACTACCGGTAGTAGTGCTCTAAAGGAAATATAATGTGAGCTGCATGTGTAATTTAAAATTGTCTAGTAGTCACATTTTAAAAGTGGAAAGAGGTGAAATTAATTTTAATAAAATATAATGATTGTTACAGAATATTTTATTAAACAAAATACTTCCAAGTATTATTATTTCAACATTAATCAATATTAAAAATTAATGAGATATTGTTGTTCTGTCTTCAAAATCCTAAATGTATTCTGCACTTACATACATCTCAATTCAGATGCTAAATTTTTATCAGAAATACTTGATTTGTATTTAAATTTACAAATGTCCACACAAAAAGGTAGATTCACATACCCATGTTGCTCCAAACATGATTAAAAGTTTTTCAATAATTGCATTATGGGTCTTTATATTGAAATTAAAATGAATTCAAACTAAATGTTCAGCTCTTCAGTTGCACTAGCCTCATTGCAAGCACTGAATAGCCATATTGGACCACACACTGAGTTAAACGGTGCTACAGATTTATCAAAAGTTGGTTATGTTTAAATAAAGGGAATGAGATGAATTCTTACAAGGTGTGCCAATAAGTTTAGTGCCCTGGGGGTTAATAATTAGTGAAAAGTGTCCTTAAGAGCTGTTAGAGTGTCACACACTGTGTATTGAGTTGACTAAGTCGTAGGAAGGGGGGCTACTCACAGGCCTCATCAGACGCAGCCTCGACGGCAGCCATGATGTCAGTTACGCCAGTCTTCTTTTATGAAGGCTGGGTTCCAAGTCCCTACACACAATTATATTCATTCAGTTATTACTCACTTTTAGCTATTCCTTTCACTCACTCATGAAGAAATAGGGTGAATGATTAATGCTTTCTATGCATCACTCCTCTGCTCTGAAACTTTCCATGACTTTCATTCCAAAAGACTATAAAAGCAAGCCTTGGGTAGGGCGCTGTGGTTTATCAAGTGCTGTTACCTTAGTGGTTCCGAACAACCAAATAGAAACTGCTGTTCCACTTTAGGCAGATGTGAAAACTGGAGCTCAGAGAGGTGAAATATACATTACTTAGTGGCATGTACAGAACTCATACCTGGATCTTTGGACCCAAGTCCCTGTACAGGGCCACCTGACTTTTATTTTCCAATTAATAAGCAATTAATACCTGGTACATACCTTACACACTCTTGCCTTGAGTTTGCAGACAAGCTTAGGTTCACGCTAGTCTTCTACTCAGAGTACCATGTTCTCATATCTATGTTTATACTCTAATCATCCTTAAAACATAAGTTCAAATCTTATTCCATCAGTAAGTTTTTTGCTCAGTAAGTTGTTCCTCCCTTAAACACAGCAGTTATGTGGTCCACACCTCTCACTTAAACTTATCATATCCTTCTGTGTAAGGAGCTAAAAAAGCAGATTGACAGTCATAAATACAAGCCCTTATATTCCCAATTAGACTCCACGTGCCTCCAAAACCAAACTATACTTTGTACCTGTGGTCCTTGGCCCTGGATGAGTGGCTGTTAAAAATATATCAAAGTCTAGAGTGGGGCCTCACCACCTGCATTTTTTATCAGCCCCCAAGAAGTCAGTTACACCAAGTCGATAATACTGTGTATTCACACAGCTTTGTAACTAGAAGTGGAATAGTGTATGTATATGAAGCCCCAAGGAGCCTCTTGTTCTAAAAGACTAACTATAATTGTTCATTTAGCTGACTAGACCATCACACTGTGGTGAAGTGACCTATTTAAAAATTGGGGGATTATTCAAGCAAATCCGTAAGCCAACTTTGCCCTATGAAAGTCATAATGGTAGCAACATGCTCTTAGATAAAAGACTAACATATTTTCCGCAGCTTTTCCCCAGAGGGGGAAAACAGCTTTAAAATAAAAACTCTGAAACATCTGAAAATGATTAATTCTCACATTGTCAGCATTACACCATGGGCAAGACCATAGAACATGATTCTCATCTGCCTAGTTCAACAAACGACCTGGGATAAATAAAAACACTGCCCTTCCCTTAGCAATTAACAATCAGAACTCATCTGCTGGTCTGGCTTAATTAGTCTTCCTATTTAAATATGAGGAAAAAATAAAGTGATGGTTCACATGCCATCATTTTCTTGTTTAATCCCCGTAAAAAAGTGGACCCTTCTCTGAAGCAGTTGGTCCTCCACTTTAATCCAGTGTGCCAGGAGTGTCAGCCTGCATTATCTTGGCTGGCAAATGAGACATCCCACTGTCCTTTTAATGAAGAAAACTAGTCAGGCATCCTGAGGAGTACTGGCATGGTAATGCCCCCGCAAACCCGAGGTGATGGGGTGACTCTGAGATAGAACCTGGGGGTGGAAGAAGGCCCTGGAGGATGGAACTCTTAGAGCTGAGCACACTGACACACAATACCAGCAGGAAGGGTCCCTCTCCACGTGAAGTCCTCGGCAGGCAGTTATGGGTGCTGAGTCCCTCCTGGTGCACTGATCAGCCAATAAGTGCATATGCAGTGTCTGACTTGTACAAGGGGCATATCATCTTTTTTTGAAGAAAAGGCAAAGTCACAAATCAATTTTTTTCAATAAAATGGAAAGGACTGTGTGCTAGATGTCATGAGAAAGTTTGTGAGCTTTGTGACTTAAAGGAGGGTCAAATGAAGACAAGATCACTGAGGGCTGAAAAAGGGACCTAGAAAAGTATTCGAGAGAGACTGAGCTACACTTGGTGGGTGCAGGGATAACAGAGATTTTGAATAACTCATCCAGCACAGGCATCAACCAGTTAGAACTGGACGCTGGCCAGGACAACCCTGTGGTACTGAGTATCTGTCCTGAGTGACTGGCTGTCTTCAGAGGAACAGAGAAGCAGGCAAGTGAGAGAAATAGCTCAAGCACGTGGTTGGGAAACAGCAAGGAGTGGCTCTGTTTGATTGAAGCAGAGGGTTGGGTTTTGCGCTGCTGAAATGGGCAACAAAGCGTTGAAAGTTCCTGAACAAGGCACTAACATAACCAGTGTTCTGGAATGTAATTTCCACTAAGGCAAGGACATTGTTTTCCTCCCTGCTATGTTCCCAGGGCCCTGACCAGGGCCTGGCAAGTGGAAGTATTTCAAAAACTATTTGTAGAACGAGTAATTACAGCAACAGCATGCTGGACAGAGATGTCCCACCTCCCATGTCTCTGTGGGCACATTTGTAAAAAAGCTCTTTCACCCTTTTTCCTCTAGTAGATGCAACTTAAAGCACTCCTGAATTGGGTTATAGGAATGCTAAGGATTTTTAGTTTCGTTTGTATATGGATAAAAGGCAAACAGAAGTGGAAACAGTATTCCCCTACCTTCCTAAAAGGTAACTTATCCTTAGCTTATCCTTCCTGAAGCAAATGACTGATAAGAATGTGCCCTGGCACCCTATACAATGACACACCTGGTAACAAAGAACTGCCTTATGGAGCTGAGCAGGACTTGGGGAAATAGGTCATTGTCCCGCGGTCTAGACC
Organism: Desmodus rotundus; assembly: GCF_022682495.2. NCBI lineage: Eukaryota > Metazoa > Chordata > Mammalia > Chiroptera > Phyllostomidae > Desmodus > Desmodus rotundus. Next base: position 17,892,149 of record NC_071395.1, read on the forward strand.
GACAGCTTTAGCAGTTCATATAAAGATGAATGAGAACAAATTTTCTAGTCCAAAATTTTCCCCACTGTCTCTTCACCTGAATCCTCCTAACCTTCAGTCTTACATTCACCCCCTCCCCATTTCTCCATATACCCATATATAGTCTCCATATATAGACTTATATATGGAGAAAACTATACCTGTATGCACCAAGTTGTTCAGGCATAGTCTTTGACTCTTCCTGTATTTTTACCTACCACATCCAATCCATCCAGTCGTCTACATTTTAACTTCAAAACACACCTGCTTCTTCTCATCTTCCCTCTCTTAGCCACAACCATTTCATTCTGAAAGTGCTGAAATAGCCCCCTATCTGCTCTCTTGATTTACACTCTTACCCCAGTCCAATTTATTCTTCACACAGCAGAAGGAGGGATCTTCTTAGATGTGTATCAGATCACATAATTTCCATTCCATGACCTCCAAGTGCATTTAGAATAAAATCTAGGCTCCTGTCTCATGCAACTGGGTAAATAAATGTGAATGGAAAATATAGGCCTGGCATCCCACAGCCCCACCCAGAACTGAGCCAAGGGGTCTGCTTTGATTTCTCTTCATCTTAGTTTCCTCGTTTGCACAATAAAATTGTTGGGCAAGAGTATCTCAAAGCCCCATTAGTTTCTAAAACTCTATTATTTTACTGCTTTTGGATGAGATGCTAACTGGACCTTAATCTCAAAAGTCAACTGCATAGTTAAGAGTTCTTACCTCTCTCTTGTCTCTGTTCACTTTAGTTTGTTCTCTGGAACTCAGGAGCAGAATAAAAAAAAAAAAAAAAACTGGCTCTTCCAGTCAAGTCCCTATTTACCATTATCTGCATGTGCTTCCCAGCCTTTGGCCACAGGACATCCCTCTCAGGTTTTTGTCCTTGTCACTGCTTCTACTCTCTGATAAGTGTGAGCTTGTCTCTATTTTTTCTCTTCCAAGTCAACAAGGACCTTTAGGTCATTTTCCAGATTTGCTTCCTGCCTGACTTCCCTCTGCCAAGTCTCCCCGTCCCTCTGACTAGATCAGATATGCTGACACCAAACTGCTGGGATTATATCCTAAGAACCCTGAAACACCAATCCAAAAGAACCTGTGCACCCCAATGTTCAGAGCAGCACAATTTACAATAGCCAAGTGCTGGAAGAAACCAACCTAAGTGCCCATCAGCAAATGAATGGATCAAAAAACTATGGTACATTTACACAAGGGAATACTACTCAGCAAAAAGAAAGAAGGAGCTACGCTTTGCGAAAGCATGGATGGAATTGGAGAGCATTATGCTAAGTGATATAAGCCAGGTGGTGAGGGACAAATACCATATGATCTCACCTTTAAATGGACCCTAATCAACAAAACAAACAAACAAGCAAAATATAACTAGAGACATTGAAATTAAGAACAATCTGACAGTAACCAGAGGGCAAGTGGAAAGGGATAATGGGAGGGTAGAGGGTGGAAGGGTTTTCAGGAACAACTATAAAGGACACATGGACAAAACCAAGGCCGGGTGGAAGCAGGGGAGGGAGGGGGGGGATAGTTGGGGTGGGGGGAAGTGGTGGGGGTAAATGCAGACAACTGTACTTGAACAACAATAAAATAATTTATAAAGAAAAGAAAAGAAAGAGCAGGTGAAGAAAACAAGATAGAACAAGTCCTAAGTAGATCCAGAATAACAGGGCCAATAATAGGCATCTAATAACGGCTAAAATGGTATACAAGATGATAGAAAAATAAAAAATTTATAATCGCACATAATTAAAATTGTGAATCAAATTAGTCAGAGGACCATACATGAGTTGGAAAGAAGACAATCCATGAATTCATAACCATTAATATCAACCAGGTAAGCTGGGATCCTGTGACCATCTGCAGCAATGGCAAGCATGTGGAGCACTGCTCCTTTTCTGATGCAGGGACCTCCATCTGATTCTCTAATTAACTTGGGCTGATCTATTTCTCAGAGCTGGGAAGTGGAAAGGAAGGAACATAATTGAATCATTAGGACATTCCTCCAGGTGACACAAACATCAGTCTCAGAGCACCGTGGAGAAAGTTAACTTGGATTTCAGTCCTGTTTCTGCCATCAGCAAAGTGTGTGATCAGGGCCAAACCGCTTGACCTTGTTGAATCCCACCTCTTCATCCATTAATTCAAGGGTTTAAAATAGACACACAATGTTAAAAAGAGCAGCTTCAGCCTAAGTGTAAAGGAACTCTTTCTCAGAAGTCAATGAGGACAGCAGATGAAAGCCTGGCTGTTCTGATTTAAGAGGGTCTCAGAGTCATTCCCAGCACGGTGTCATCGCACCCAGTCACCCCAGCCCAACCCTCTGGGCTAGGATTTGGCAGTGTGTCAGCACGTACACTGAAGGCCACTAACATTCAAAGATTACCAGCAGGGTATGGTAGGCTGGAGTTAGTTAGATGAGACTGTCATTCCACAGTGATTAGGAGGAGTAACACAACATAGACAATACAAATAAATTTTACAAATCAATGAACAAGACAATTTTATATAAATGTAGTCAAATGATTTCAATAGACACGTTGCAAACACAATTTCCAAATGGGAGAGCAGCATGTGAAAGAATGCTCACACCTCATTGGTCATCGAGGAAACAAAGGAAAACCACAACCACTATACACCCAAACAAATGGCTTTAACAAAATACTAAGTGTTGACAAAAGTGTACAGCTCCTAAGTCATTAGGAGTGAATAATGACTAAGTCATTCACTGTCTGTTGTTGTGTACATTGGTAATCTTTGGAAAACTATTTGTAGTATCTTCAAAAACTAAGTCTACATCTATGACTCAGCCCTCCCACTCCCAACAGAAATAGAAATGCTTTATAGTGGGGACTGAAAGACACATACAAGAATGACAACAGCAGCACTATTTTGTAACAGCTAAAAACCAGAAGCAACCCAAATATCCATTGACAGTAGAATAGACCAATAAATTGCAGTTTATTCATTGAATGGGATGTTTCACAGCAGTGAGAATGACCTGCTATATAAAAATATGTCAGAAATGATTTTCACACATCTAATCTTGAGAGAAAGAAGGCAGCATAAAAATGCCAGACTGTATGCTTTTGTTAATATACAGTTTAAAAACACAGAAAACGTATGAATGGCACTCGAACAGGGTAATGGTGACCTTTGAGGAAAGGGTGTGGTGTCCAAGAAGGACACAAGGAAAGGCTCTTAGGATTCTGGTAACACTGTCTTTATTGGATGATGGTCATACAGGCACATTCACTTTGTGAATATTCATGGAGCTACAACACTAAGAAACTGTGCAATTTTCTGCATCTATGGTACACGTGTATTTATATTTCACAATAAATTTTAATTTTTAATTATTAGTTTTTCCATGTAACCTATTAAAACTGAGAATACTACCCTCATCATTATAGACAGTTTCATTTATGCTCTTCTCACTCTTCCTCAAAAGGCACATGAAGTATAGGGCTTTGCTAAATCTAACAGTATCTGTACTAGATTACAAGTCCCACTAGCGAAGGAGCTAGTCTTTTAAATTTATGTCTTCGATATGATCTCACCTTTAAGTGGAACCTAACCAACAAAAAAACAAGCAAGCAAAATATAACCAGAGACACTGAAATTAAGAACAATCTGACAGTAACCAGAGGGGAGGTGGGAAGGGATAATGTGGGGAAGGGAGGAAGGGTTTTCAGGAACAACTATAAAGGACCCATGACAAAACCAAGGAGGGTGGAAGCAAGGGAGGGAGGTGGGGATGGCTGGGGTGGGGGTTGGGGGAGTGGTGGGGGGTAAATGCAGACAACTGTAATTGAACAATAAAATAATTTTTTAATGAATAGAAAAAATAAATATATAAAATAAAAATAAATAAGAAAGAAAGAAAAAGAAAATAAAAAAATTTATATCTTCCATAAGACTAAGCACATGGCTAGCCAAGCAATTAATACCCCATAAAAAGCAATTGATTTGGATTCCTGCAAGGAAGTCCTGAGTTGTTACAATCTGCTTAGTTTTCACAGACTTCCTAATATGTATTTAGAAATCTTATTAGTACTAAATTTTCCATGTAACTTTTCATGATTTTTGTAGCGCGGTAATGAACTTGGCTTGTTTAATTTTAGGCACCTAGTTATCTTGATAGGGAGATCATAATTACCCAAATGAGAAAAGGAGATAATTACTTTGGCCCAAAATGAGTGGTAATCACACATACATACACACACGTGCAACTATTTTTAGAAAAAACACATTCTTTTAGTTATTTTTATTATTATTCCACATTTTCCTCACCTCAAATTCCCCCTCAGTCTTTGAATTCAACATTAAGAAGCTGATAGGAAGAGGTAGAAGCAGAGGTCATAGGGAGAGTAAGACTTTTCTTGAATAAAATGTTAAAAATCTTAAAAACTATGTCTTATCATGAATTTTATTTGGGGAAATTTTTGGTCAAAACACATGTGTCCAGGAACAACAACAACAAAAAAAGGCAGTGGCGCCTTATTTTTATTCACTCTATTAAATCAGAAATGCTTTCAAAATATCTTATGAAGATTCCCATATCAATACACAGTTATGTCTTCAATGACACCTGTGGCATGTTTTGACTGTTTTTCTTACAATTTTCACAGAAGAAAACAGTACTGTTACAAAAGTACATTGTCTCAGCTAAATAAAAGCCATTAACATTTTATAAATTAACAATAAAGTGCAAAAACCATTTATAAATCAGTTCCTGCTGCAATGTTTGGGACATTATATAAACAGTTAAGGGCAACAGTGAAAATACCATAAAGTTAATTACCACAAATTTAATAAACTAAATTAAAGGCCAAAACTGTTAGGCTGTTGCAATGGAATTTTGCTGTGCTCAGAAATACTAAGTAGTGCTAAAGAGCTAGATCTAGAAATTTCAGCACAATCATTAAATCCTGTGAATCCTGGCATCTATTTTTAGATTTCCTTTTTCTCAAGGACCTTGTAAAACTAGCTCATATTTATCTGCTAGGAAATGATTTTGAAGAGTTTATATTTAAGGAACAAGTTCAAGTAATACAATTTTTTAATTTAAAGTTGGAAACAATCACAGGAGTGGTCTTCTTGTTAGCCCCTCATTATACGTGTGAGGAGACGGCAGCACAGGGATGTAAGGGATTTGTTCAACCCTGTGCTGAGTCTGTGAATGAACTGGACCCAGATTCAGGTCTCGTGACTCCTGATAAAGCATAATTTCCCCTGACAGACGCCTTCCAGGAAATGGTATTTCCCCTGCATGAACTCTTTTACCTTTGAGTCAGTCCTTTTTCCTACTTCATTCTAATGGAGACAATAGCATGCCATGGTGAAGGGCAAAGACCCTAGTCTTAAGGCGACCTGAGTTCTAGTCCAGGCTTCTCCACCTTCCAGTCACTGATCGTAGGCCTCATGGGACCAGTTTGTCCCAGTATACCTGGCATTTGACTGGTTTTAAAACTGAAGATCCTGAGTCCCCGCAGCTTGAGCTCTTTTTATCTGTAAGTTAGGAATAATAATCATCTTTAACTTCATGGAGCTGCTGCAAGACCAAGTGAAGGAACGTATGAAAACATTTAGCACCTCGCCAGAGCCTCCCCGCAGTACGCACTCATTGCCATATCTGCCACTTCCTCTGGGGTCCCTTTCCTTGTTGGAGATATAAAAGTAAGAGGTCCAACATTCACATCATTGGGGTGCCAGAAAGAGAAGAGAAAGAGCAGGAAATTGGAAACCTATTTTAAAAAAATAATGAAAGAAAACTTCCCTAATTTGGTGAAGGAAATAGATATACAAGTCCAGGAAGCACAGAGAGTCCTAAACAAGATGGATGCAAAGAGGCCCACTCCAAGACACATCATAATTAAAATGCTAAAGGTTAAAGATAAAGAGAGAATCTTAAAAGCGGCAAGGGATAAGAAGTTAGTTACCTACGGGAGTAGTTCCCATCCCACCACCAGCTGATTTCTCAAATGAAACTTTGCAGACTAGAAGGGATCAGCAGGAAATGTTCAAAGTCATGAAAAGCAAGGACCTACAACCTAGATTACTCTATCCAGCAAAGCTGTCATTTAGAATGGAAGGACAGATAGAAACCTTCCCAGACAAGAAAAAAATAAAGGAGCTCATCATCACCAAACTATTGTTATATGAAATGTTAAAGAGACTTATTTAAAAAGATCAAAACTATGAATAACAAAATGGCAAACAAACAAACATATCTATCAACAATTGAATCTAAAAAACAAATTAAGCAAACAAGCAGAACAGAGACAGAATCATGGACACAAAGAGCATTTTGATGGTTGCCAGGTGGGAGGGGGTGTACAGGAGTGGATGAAGAGGTGAGGGGATTAAGAAGTACAAAGAGATAGCTACAGAATAGTCATGAGGATGTAAAGTACAGTATAGGAAATGGAGTAGCCAAAGAACTTATATGCATGACCCATGGACATGAACAATGGTGGGGGGATTGCCAAAGGGAGTAGGGTGTGCTGGGTGGAGGGGGCCAAAGGGGGGAATCAGGATAACTGTAATAACATAATCAATAAAATATAATTTAAAAAATAAAATAAGAAATAAAACTGAGTGAGAATGAGTTTTCTTGGAAATCACACAAGCAGCAGACTTGAAGAGACTGGGAACAGCATAGAAAGAAAGAGAATGTTAAGAAGTAAGGAGAGTGCCTCAAGGCCATATCAGTATCAGTGAACATGATCAAACAAGGAATGACAGAATCACAGGGCCATGGCCTACATGGAAGGGGTCAGTAATACATTCTACTTGACTCTAAAAATAAAGGTGGATTCTATCAAGGACTTTTTATAAAATAAGAAAGAGGAAGTAAATAATAAGTATACAAGGGGGGATCCCCCCAAAATGGAATTATCTTCTGGAAGGCAGGCCCCTTGTAGTACAGGCTTCCCCCATTAGGTGAGTGTTCTAAGAGCCCATCTGTATCAGTACACCAGCTGGCATTGTTGTGAGAGGCTGCATTCAGCTTCAGTGAATTTTTTGGAAGACTCGATGCATTTGCCCATATCATGATGGGTAATTTATGAGCATAACTGCCCACAACTCACTGTGCGTTGAGCAGTGTTTGACCAAGAACAGCATGACCCCCAGGCCTCACCCTCCCTATTCACCCAATCTTGCCCCAAGCAACGTTTTTTGTTTCCCAGGATGAAAAAAGTCCTCAATGGAAAACGTTTTGTCGATGCGGAAGAAGTGAAACAAAAAACAGCAGAAGCATTAAAAGCATCAAAATCGAAATCAACGAGTTCAAAAACTGTTTGGAGCAGTGGGAAAACTGTCTCAGTAGATGCATCGCGTCAAATGAAGAGTAGTTTGAAGGTCAACACATAAGGATAAATACACGATTTTTTATAAATAAATTCCAGGGTTTTGGGGGATCCCCCTTGCATTTTGTCTACTACATCGGATAACTTTAGAAACTTAAAGAATCCCCAAAGAGCTAAAAAATGTCCATAATTACCACATCATTGATGCATTACAGTAAAACATCTAGCCTTCATTTCTTTCTAGGAAAACAAATCCCTGAGAGAAATAACACACTGAACAACAAATATCAAAGCAATTATCTTTTTCTCCCCAATACCTGGTTGAATGCTTTCCCCTAAGGAATGAGGCAGGCATAAAGAAGCAAGGGGTATATTTTCAGGCATGGTCTAGAATCGGAAGTAGAAAGTAAATGCAGAGCGGTGATGGGACTGAAGCTGTGTCTGCTGTCCCAACTCCAGACACAGGCAGACAACCTGGATCTCAGCTCCAGTGGGGTACCCGGGACTCCGCACAATCCCCATGTGAGGTTGGGGGTCAGGTCCAGGCCCTGCTAAAAGCCACCAAATTAGAGAAGGTAGAAAAAACAACTTCCAACTGTTGCTTGGAGCAAGGACTTTTTTCATAAGTTCCATTCTTGAGGAGGCGGAGGATACAGACATGTCTCACCACCGGAACGTAGCCGTGCCAGTCACTAGTTTAGAGATAAGATTTGAAATAGTGTCAATATTACAGAGGCAGGAGCACCAAAGAACCAATGTAAGACCTGGTTCTGGAATGGGAAACCCAATGGCAATTACAATACTATGAATCAGAAACCAACGCTGTCTCACAAACAATTGTCTGCGCGGCTAACAGGAAGGCAGGCATCCTCAGCACAAGGACTGGTGATTATGGTGGATGAGACAGAAGATACAATCAGCATCCAATTATATATAGCTAAAGAGTGACTCCGCTTAATGCCAACAGAAGTTCTTTCCTTCTATTCATGGAATTGTTTCCCTTCCTTTTCTTATAAAACTCCTTGCCTTCACCCTGCAATTGGGACACTATTGGGACACCCTGCAACTGGGACCCCAAATTGCAATTCTTTTTGATCTCAAGTAAATGCTTATTGCTTTCATTTTGACTTTTTATTTTTAGGTTAAAAAAAGCAACAATAAAGATAGTTTTTTTTAACTGTACTCCTGATTAATGGGTAGATCAAATTGGAAATTATGAAATATTTATAATGTGGAATAAATGAAAACACAGCAAATTAAACCTGTAGAATGAAGGCAAAGTAGGATAGAGAAGTAAATTTATTAAGAGAAAGTAAGAAATATTTAAAATAGTTAAGCACTCAACTTTAACTGATATAAAGAAAAAATTATTAAATTCAAAGAAAGTACAAGAAACTAACAGAGATAAGAGCAAAATGAACAGAATAGAAAACAACTGCAAAAAATGAAACAGTAGAGATTTTCCACAAAGATATAAGCCTCTAAGTACCAAGGAAGGAAAATGGAAGGAATGAAGGAAGGAAGGAAGGAAGGAAAGAAGGAAGGAGTAATATTATGAACAAAAAGGAAGGCTAAAAAGGATGGGGAGAGAAGTGCAGCTGTGTTAGGGCACTGGGTGAACCAAACAAGCCCAGGTAAGGCAGGACAATCTAGAAGGCTCAAACATCCAAGAGCAGCATGGGGCACTGAACCAACATGGAAGAAGAAACCACAGAAAATAAAAAAACCTGCCGAGAAGAGCAAGAAATGCAGTAAAGCGAGAGGCAAGTGAAGTGCAGCACAAAGTAATCATATGCTAGCTCTTGAGTACAATATCTTCTTTTCTAAAAAATAGGTGGCATTATACAAAATAAAATCAATTTAGAATAAAGTAACTTTATTAAGAACCATTACACAAGATTAAATAATATAGCAGAAGGCTGAAAGTGAATTTAATTGTTCTTTTACACACCTGAATTGCTCATTAACAGAAATCAGGTATTCATTAAGAAAGCACAGCAGATCTTTCTCTGGAGAAGAGCTCCTATTCCAACCACCCACCAAAGGTCATGTTCCTGATTTCATTTGTTTTACACATAGTAAAACACTGATTATTTTGTTTCATTTTTATTTAATAAAATTTTTACTTAATAAAAATTACAGAAAATCTACCAGTGAACTCATTGTGCTGTTTTTGTATATTTTATTTACATGTATGGATGTATTTATTTATTTTAGACATACGTATGAGATTTATCAAAATAGGGTTAGGTAAAAATGTGAAGTCAGTCAAAAAAAAATGGTGCTCACCTAAATATTCTTTAGGAAAGTTCTTGGAGATACTCTTTCCCTGCACCAGGCTCTCAGACTATGCCCAAAGGCTCTTGTATTTTAACAGGGGAAAGTACATCCCTTGTCTTTAAGAAATAATATGCCTTAAGGATATTAGCAGACAGAAAATTTTGCTAAGCCTTTGTACAAGTTTTCCTGATGTCCTTAAAATCACAAAATATAGAACTACTACTCTCCTGTCCATTCCTTGGACCAAGAATGCCTATATATAGACCAGGATGTGAAATTGAATGTGTTTGGAGCCAAACATTAAATAATACATAATTCAACTATTCCTTCACACATGACCTTATTGCTCAACATAAAAAAATCACAACGATCCCCCTTAATAATGGATCTATCCATGTTCCTTTTTTGATCAAAGTGTGTTTACACAATAATATCATAATAAATAATCCAAGTCCAACTCGAAGGCCCAGTGCTCTTATTTATGCATGCTAACAAGCTTCCTATTCCCTATTCCCACACCACTACCCTGTGCTCTCCTCCTTCTTAGTCTTGCTATCCTTATGTTGAATCTCAAACAAACTCTAGAGACAGGTTGGTGACTGTCAGAGGTAGGGGAGGGAAGTGAATCAGATGGTTTGTTCAAAAAGTACCAACTTTCAGTTACAAAGTCAGGCATGGGGATGTGATGTGCAGCATGGGGACTCTAGTTGATAATACTGTACTGTGAATTTTAAGTTGTTAAGAGAGAAGAACTTAAAAGTTCCCATCACAAGAAAAAAATTATAACTATGCATGGTGATGGATGTTGACTCGATTTATTGTGAGCATTTCACAATATATATATAAATATTGAATCATTATGTTGAATACCTGAAACTAATATGTTCTATGTCGACTATACCTCAATTTTAAAAAGAATTTATAAGGTTAAGATATACAAAGACAATTTAAATAAAATATTAAGAAAAACTGCATGGTGTTGTTTTATTTTTAAAGTCTCTATCTAATAGCTTAAGTAACGTGACAGGAAAGGTTCTTCACTGATGCAGAAATTTAGGAACATGTGAGCTGCGAAGTAATGAACAGAACAAGAACGTGTTTGGAAAATGATCTTTCTAAGTCAGCCTTACAACCTTCTCTTCAATGACAAGGCAGATGGAAGAAGGTGGCTTAAAAGGTGATACCAGGTCTATTATGGGGGGGAAGTTATCTTCTTCCAGGCCTCATATTCAAATCGCCTCACAATTACAGCAGTGTGCTCACAACAAAATGTATCAAACTCTCGATAAAAATAGTTATCATTTTACTTCATCTCCTCTGAGATAGCACTACAGAGCTAATTAAAAAGGACATTCTCACTTGCACAGTCCCTTCCTAAGAAGATGTGAGCACCGAAGACAGGGGTTGCAGTAACTCCATGCTATAAATCCATCTTGATCTTGTAGGCTCCTCTCACCTGGCCCTCCCTATCAGACAATCAACGCCAGCAGGAGAGTTAGATTTAATTGCCTTGTTATGTAGTAAGGTTTAGGTACAATCTCACATGAGGAATTAGAAAAAAATAGTTTCCAGTTGAGATTAATTTATAAAAAGCCTATTCAATTGTAATTCAGAGATAAGGCTCTCTCCACAGATCTATACAACCTCTAACAGAAAATTCCCAAAATTTTTATTTTAATTTTATGACTTTTAAAATATATGTTATTGATTAGACTATTACAGTTGTCCTGATTTCCCCCCTTTGCCCCCTCCACTCAGGCCCCCCACTCCCTCAGGCAATCCCCCCACCATTGTTCATGTCCATGGGTCATACTTATAAATTCTTTGGCTACTCCATTTCCTGTACTATATTTTACATCCCCATAGCTATTATGTAACTACCTCTTTGTACTTCTTAATCCCCTCACCTCTTCACCCATTCCCCTACACCTCCCTCCCTTTTTTTACTTAAATCACCTTTCCTAACTACTCTTACTAGGGGTTCCCAGAGATAATCCTCTTGCCATGCAGCCATTTTCTTTTTTTTATAAATTTTATTGCATTTTTTCCTTTACCATTTAGTCTCCTTATACCTATGCAGCTATTTTCAATGTAGCCTTAGTAAAAATGTTACATTTAAATACACATACGCATGGAGCGTGGGAGCGCACGCACGTGCATGCACCCAGAGCAAGGTCCATTCTCTGGTGCCAACATCCAAAGTTGAATAACAAAGATTATCAAGTACATTCAATGAGTGAGATTTAAATATAATCTAATATCTAATACCTCTAATACATCTAATCTAATATTTGCCTTCATGCTAAAAATATGGCTTCCTATTTTTACAGAGTCCATCAGGATCACTGTCATCATCAGAAAGTAATAACATGGTGATGTCAGAACAAACAAACAGAAAAACGCTTGGGACCTTTGCAAAGTGTTAAGCCTTCACATGTTGAGTGGAGGGTGTGTATGAAAATGCATGGAAGAGGCGGGGTTTGAAGAGGCTCCTAAAGGAGGCAAGAGGCTTGGAGAAGCACAGAGCTGAGGTTGTCCTCCCCTAAACTGGAACATCAGAGATGCTTAGAGGTTTGTAGAATAAGAGAAATTGGTGTGTGCAATCCCCAGGATATGATCTTTGTGAAACTAAATACTTTAAATAAAGATTGTATTGAAGATCCATAACAATCCTTTGCACTTACTGCTTATCTCGATCTCTGAGATAAGGACACAGGGATTTGGAGAGGGCCAGTAACCCGTTTGAGGACAAAGGGCTATAGGTGCCAGAGGCTGGACTCAAGCCAGGACCCTCTGACTCACAAAGTAAAGTAAGCTCTTAAACTTTGGGCATGTTCCCTTTCTCACTGTGAAAGGTACAAAGACAAATTCCCACAGAACGGTGACAGAGAAGAATCGAGAACTTTTTTTTTTAATCTGTAAGAATCTGTGAAATGAAGAAAAGAAGTTTAGAGTAGAAACTTCCTGGTGGTATTGGTGGTAGAGCTGAAAACTGCTCTATTTGCCAGGGAAAGAATATATTTTCCTCAAAAAAAAAAAGTCCACATCTGCCTTGTAACCTATGTGGCTACTTCTAGCACTTTGGAGATTTTAAATGAGGATGCTGCCGTATCCCACAGTGCGGGGATATCCCACCACAGACATCTGGGCTGGATGAAACCCTTACATCCTATGAGCAGTTTCTTAACAAAACTTCTAAGTCCCAAGCCATCTATCTCTTATCTCTGATTGCTTTAACATTTGTTTCAAACTGAATGTTACAGAAATCAGGAAAGAATAAGGGCCACAGCATGCTATTTGGGCCTGCCACCAACCTAGAAAATGCTAAAAAGAAGTGCCTTTGACAGATGCCAAACAGAGGGAAAAATCATGGTTTTCTCTACCTAATAACTTATAGCCACTTTAAATACATTAGAAGTACCAAAAAATGTACTTCTTCGTGAAATATCCTCGTAAAATTTAGATTATGACTAAACATTTATGCATCTTATGTGCTGAAAAGTGCTGAGATCAAGGAGATAAAGAATAAAGATGGCATTTTTTTGAAGTAGAAGACAGCAGACTCCGACCCCAAGACTACGAGAGAGAAATCAAAGGTGAAGTAACTTTGGAGATGAGAAGAAAAAAGATAAAGAGCTCTGTGTTAATCACCATTTTTGTATTTCTATACAAAAATCACAGAGCATTTACTATTTTGCAACAACTACCCCATAACTGGTAGAATTATTATGAAAAAAAATCTTAGCTTAACAAAGGTGTTTAATGCAAATAAGAAATTCAGTGGATCCCCACAGGTAGAGAATTTAGTTCTCAGGTTTGCAAGTCAAGAAACTCTCCACATATACCTTTCTGATTTTTACAGGTAATAACACTGCTGCTAATTTTTCCACATTAAGAGAAAAATGATGTGAAAGAAGATTAAAGTTGACTCTAATAATAGTAACATTTTTCATTATTTTAACTAGGGCTAATTGACATTTTACCTAGTGATATTAACAAAAACAAATATTAAGTTTCAAGATACGTATGAAATGATCCTATTTTGTAAAAAAATACAAATAAATTTGCAATGCAATTTCACTATCTTTTTTCTCTTTTCACTCTTTAATTTTCCTAAAAACAACATGAATTACTCATAATTTTTTAAAGAAGGAATAGGAAGAAATGAAATATAATGAAATGCTTTTCATTAACCAAAATCATCTAGCACTAAGATGGCGATTTCTCCGTTTTTTACGGTCACTAACACGGGGACAGATACTGCCCAAACACCTCTGTCACAACAGTCAGCTGGAGCCATCTTGCCTGAGAAAACTTGGAACACATAGACTTTTGTCATTTTGTTGAAATCCTTATTATGTAACTGATGGTTCAAAGATCCATGAAACACCATTTCTTTTATTCATTTCAAAATATCTTTATATTTTTCTTCTAATTATATTTAATGATATTTTACTATGGTTTGTCCCTGGTGTCATAGTCGGCTCCTGTCAATTCAAAATTACACTGAGACAAGTCATTTCTGAAAGACATGGCTGTAAAGAGTAAATTCCACCCATGCATGGTGTTAGCATCAGTCTCGGAGCATTTATATTTCCTGAACTTCATTCTGGTTTCAATAGTGCAACTTCTCGGAAGGCCTGTGATCGTCTCCCTACTGACTGGGTCGGGTAGAGTGAAAAATTCAGCATCCTTTCAGTATCGTTATCACATGTTTCAGCTTGGAGTATTAAATGGTCTGTTGAACTGTGTTATCATCATTGCTGCTCATTAGTCTTTGTCATTAAGATGACAAACTAGTTTTTGAGGAATTTAAATCTTTATGTATAATTGGTCTTTTGAAAAGTAAGAGAATAAATGGGAATATAGGAGGGACTACAGGTGCATTTAGAGAGAGAGAGAGAGAGAGACAGACAACATAAAGTGGCCTTTTAGAAACGTACATGTATGGAGATCTGTTTCAGAGTTTAGGGTATTTAACCTACTTTCACCTTACATATATGGCCTAATCTTAGTTATGTGGGCCTGGAAAAATCTATATAAAATGAGCGTGACTAATAGTCCCATATCTCAAGGAAAGTCACTCATAACCCTGACGTAAGTAATTTTATCACCTCTCAAAGCTCCTAGAAAGATAGATAACTCAAGAGGAGATGAGCTCCTTTTCACGCATCTTGCATTTTGCTTCAAATTAAACTTTTATTTCACAGATGCACACAAATATGAAGGGGTGGATAGATTACACTGTTAGTAATCATGCCTGCAGAAGATACATCATTTCACCATCACTGTGAAGCCCTCTACAATTCGGAAACTGGATTAACTGCAGTACCAGGAGGCAGTGACCTTGCCCACTTCACAGTCTCTGTGATAACAAGACCAGGGTTAGAAATGGAAACATGTACTGACTAAATAAATCATTGATAATGAATCATCTGATTTTCTAGCATGTCTTTGGATTGCTACAGACAAAATAATTTACACCTATAACAACCAATGGTCAACAGGGAAAAAATTCAAGTAGCAATATTATACCAATATCTGGTTGCATCACTTAAAAAAAATTCTGGACAAGTGCATTTTAAAGTTAAAATAAAATCCTATGTAGGATCAGTTTTCTGAACAGCCCACACACCCCTTGGGAACTTGAATATCTGCTGCCAAGAGTTTCAACATGTGAAATCCAGCTTGTGACATTTCTGTTTATAATGGGATTATCCCAATATTTTCCCCACCCCTAATCAGGGTTAGGTTATTCAACAACAGAAGCACTTAAACAGAGACCAAGGATCATTAAGAAAACATTCATGTTTGGCAATTAAATCATATATTTACGGAAGGCTAAGATATGTGAGTCCTCTGTGGTATTACTTGGCACTAAGAGAAGCAACACAGCTGACAAACTGCAGCCTTTGGGCACTTTATGTAACTTATGCATCAGGACAACTGAATTCTTTACAGCATCTGAGACTACATTTAGAAAAGTGTTTATGGACAACTTAAACTATTTAGATTAAGCACTTTAGAAGGGGCCGATTCATCAAGGAAACATAGTAATCTTAATGGCTTATGCACATGCAATCTTTCTTTAAATTACTTTATTGTTGTTCAATTACAGTTGTCTGCATTTTCGCCTCACCACTCCCCCCACCCCAGCCAAACCTCCCTCCCTCCCTTGCTTCCACTCTCCTCCTTGGTTTTGTCCATGTGTCCTTTACAGTAGTTCCTGAAAACCCTTCTCCCCACTGTTCCCTCCCCCCTCCCTTCTGGCTATTGTTAGATTGTTCTTAATTTCAATGTCTCTGGTTATATTTTTTCTTTTGTTGATTATGTTCCAGTTAAAGGTGAGATCATATGGTATCTGTCCCTATGCACCTGCTGAACTGTGGTTTATCAGAAAAAACTGATAGAACTGCAGAGAGAAAAAGGCAAATACACAATTATAATTGAAGACTTCAATATCCTTCTATCAATAATTGATAGACAAAGTAGACAAAAAATTGGTAAAAGTATAGGAGACTTAAATAACACTATCATGCAACTTGACCTAATTAATATTTATAGAATAAAAAGAATAGCAAATTAAACGTGAAGTAAACAAAAGACTGCCTTAAAATAATTGTCATACTTAAATATTATACTGCCTCTTAAAATTTCCTCTTATTACAAGCTAATTGATTTATTCATTCTCATTATGAGTTATCTCTTCAAAATAGCTCATGGTAGAATGGAATTTCTCATTTTATTTGGGAGGCTTACAGACTAATAATAGTCTTTCATCCTTTATTGACTGGTTGGTTGGTACTTGGTTCAGGCTTCCTCTTTATAGTAATGATCTGAAGTGTGTTATGTTCAGACCTATTTATAATGTTATAACGGAGTTACACTGTTGGTCCTAAATTGTGTATGTGTGTGTCTCTGCGTGTGTGTGACTTCTAATACTCAGTGTAGCTTTGCATTTGTTCACAAACAGGCCTCTGATGAACAAGAAAGCATACATTCGTGTGCTTGATCATGAGTTGTTTTGACAATATACTTTTACTACCTTTAGTAATAGTCATGCTAAGGAATATTTAAAATTCTAATGGAGGTAGCATGGAAGGAACCTGACTTTAAAAGGGAAAGAATCATATTTTCTTTTAGCAACATGATCCTATATTCCATTTCAATTCATTCTCTTTTGCACCCATTATTCCAGTTCTGTCCAGTTTAATATTTGTTCTGATAAAAATATCATGGTTTGTATAATCAACTGCATGGTCAACCACACCTCTCTTAGGGAGATGACTCTCAAAGTTAGGAAATGTCCATGTCTTTTCATCTAACAATCCTTCAAGAAATATATTCAAATAGTCACAGATGCAGAGATGTATATTTGTGTATAATTATGTCTCTTATGGGATCATTCATAGTCACAAAAATGTGAACAACTTTTGGCCCATATCACTGGCCAAAGTGGTACATTGGTATCACGAGTGTGCTCCCTAACCACGCTATCCCTATTACCTATTTCCCTTTACATTAGCTGTTTTCTGTTTGTTAACGAAACATGCAATTAAAAGTTATCATTGTAATTGCAGCTTCCCTGAAATGCCAAACTGTAACAGTAATAATGCTGAGCTCATCTAGCCTGAGTTCTGATTTTGTCACAAATGAACATACATTTTACAAATGACTGATCCTGTATTCTGCTCTGTAATGACTTCCAAGATAAATGTCATTCACTCTAAGAGAATAAATCATAAATATCTCTAGGCTTCATTACTGTGGGTTTCTGGTTAAGTTCCTCATCTAGAAAGTATATTTACAGAAAACAAACTTCACTGACAAGGTAAGAATCTGCATTTTAAAATTATTTCTATTGTGGTAAAAAAAATTACATATATATATGTAAAACATGAAATTTACCCCCTTAACCATTTTAACTATACAGTTCAGCAGAGTTAAGTATATTCAAATTGTTGCAAAACAGATCTCCAGAACTTTTCCATATTGCAGAGCTAAAACTCTCTCCCCATGAAACAACAAAATTCTCTTTCTTCCTACCCCCTGTCCTGGTAACCACGATCTACTTTTTTTTTTTTAAGAATTTTCTTTTTGACAGACTTATACATACAGAGGACTGACTGACAGCTGTCAGAGGGGAGGGAGTCTAGGGGGCTGAGTAAAAAAGGTGAAGAGATTAAGCAAAATAAATAAATAAAAACCTCACAGACACAGACAACAGCATGGTGATTACCACAGGGAAGGGTGGGGGGCGGTGGGAGGAGGTGAAAGAGAGTAAAACAGGGATAAATGGTGATGGGAGGAGATTAGACTTTGGATGGTGAGCACACAATACATTATACAGGTGATGTGTTATACAATTATACACTTGAAACCTCTGTAATTTTGTTAACCAGTGTAACCCCAATAAATTCAATAAGAAAATTTTTAAAAGAATTTTCTTTTTGTATATATATTCCCCTATTTTTTACTTTGTAATATGTCTGTTTTTCTTTTCTTTTTTCTTGAATGTATTAGGGTGACATTGGTTAATAAAATGATATGAGACTCAGGACTGCAATTCTATAACACATCATCTGCATATTCTATTGTGTGTTCACCACCCCGAGTCAAGTCTCCTTCCATCACCATTTATCCCCCCTTTCCCCTCTTCTAATGTTTATGAAAACAGGAAGAAAATGTAGGCTAATATTTCAATGCATTTCTGTTTTTTAAAGAATCAGTCATTATTCAAATAATAGGTTTCTCAGAATACCGTAGAATATATTATTTTAATGGTCTTTTTTCCTTATCTTTTCTTTTCTAAAAATCACACCTAAAAAGTGATTTTTAGAAAAAAATTCTAAGCATTGAAGCCATTTCCTCCTTAGTTTTATTCAAATATAGCAAGGGTATAATTAGCTGGACAAGCTGCCTAACTCTGTAATACATGTCACCTCCTCAACTTGCAAACCTGAGCAGCGACAAGCCTTGCAGTAAAATAAAAATTTCTACTTTCTTAAAAAAAAAATTACATTCAGAAAGATGAAGTAAAACATGTCCAATTTTCTCTTTTCCAGTAAGAAAGTATATATGAGAGATATGAGAAAGTTTTTTTTCAATTTTTTTTAATTTAGCAAGTTAAGATGCTGCCATAATGAGACATTCATTTTTCTCACCACCCAGGAATCACTTCCACATATTGGACACCACTCAGCTTTGACTGCCTTGCTGCCACTTAATGACCCTGGAAACAAGCCAAGGTGTTTCTTAGGTTCTTTTTGCTGAAAAAATTAGATATATAAAAATATTTTTAAAAATCCAAGAAGTTATTTTGGTAATTCAGCAACTCGCATATTTCGCTTCAGATTATTCCTCCTTTTTTTAATGAACATCCAGTGGATAAATTATTCTACCCCTAAATTCAAAGTTTCCAAGAGACAGACCTCTTGATGTCGCCCATGTTCTTGAAATGATTAAATACAAAACCTTCTCCGAAATAAGTATCTGGTTGAAGACTGCTTCTCCAAAGACAAATGCCTCAAGATGTGACCCAGAATATGTATTTCTCACACCAAGTAAAGAGGCAATGCCTAAAGTTGTTAACATCTACAGAGGGGGAGCTAGTAATAACCCAGCAGGTCATGCATCTCAGCCCCGCAGAAACTTAAATCTGCTGATAAAAGGCACGACAAGAAAATAGATCCACCAAACTACTAAAACTGATAAAGCTGAGGCCATCTCTTCATTTCTGATCTTATTATGGTCTTTTCAGGAGTTCTATCAGTATTTGTCAGCACAAGTCATAGACTTACTGTGTGTTTTACAAGGTTTTTAACCAAATTATCCACTCTAAGTGCACACTTCCAATTTATTGCAGTCCTCTTAAATAATGCATTGCTTACATGAGTTGAAAAATTCATATATAGCTGCAGGTTCCTCCCACTCAAACTATTTTAAGTTCCAGTATAAGCCAAGATAATGATGTTCATCAGAAAACACTGTCATAGGTTTAATTGCTTATTTTATAAATATTCATTAATTCGAGGGTTAAGAGCAGCCTAAGTTGAAAGCCCCTGGGCTTAGTGGTGTTGGTGACACAAAAAAGATGGCCCACAGCCTCTGCCCACAGTCAGTTTTCAATCTCCCCGGGATGGCAGGCACAAAGAAAGTAACAACTATACTTTGGATGACAAATCCAGTGTTCACACTAGGGCACTCTGAGAGTGAGAGAGGTGCTCTTAAAAATCAAGCTGAAAAATGGGCATAAATAAATCTGTCCCATGGACATATAGTCACCCTAACTATGGTAGACAATATTTTGCAGTTAATTATTTTTTTTTATTTTTTTTCCTGAAAACAGAGCTATGATATAAATAGCACAATATTATCCCTACTTTTCTACAAGAAAACTAAGGCTGAGAGAAACTAAAAGATTTACCTAAGGTCACATAACTAACAATTGATGGGTTCAAGCTGAGCTGAGATTTTCTAATTTCAAATCTAATGTCTTCCCACTCTAACACATTTCCTCATCGATAACTGTAACCGCTAGCTATGTGGCTAAGTCCTATGATCACAACTTATGGGAAGCATGGTTCTTCTGATTATAACCTCCAAATGGATATATAAAAGAGGAAGAAACATTAGTCAGTTCAACAGTATTCTAGTTTTCATGGTAAAATTTATATCGATACATGAGAGAAGATTAGTAAAATAAAACTAGATGACATAAGACTGACATACAAAGAAAACTAACACAATTTCAAGTAAAATCAAGATGTGAAGAGGGCTGTCCCCATCGCCATTATCACTCAAAATTGTCTTGTTGAGCCTAATGAATAAACACTGGATAAGAAAAGACAAACTTGTCTCTATTTGCTAATAGAATTGTATAAGGGTGATAATGACTAGAATTTTCAAAAATTGGTAAAATGGCTAGATTCAAGATAAATCTTTTAAACTCAATCGTATGAGATTTTTTACAATCTCGGACAGAAAATCTAACATCTCACTCTGAAATATCTGCTTTGGATGATTTTTCCAAATTCTACAGCTATCATTAGAACAATGATTTATCTTATACTTATGAGCAATAAGATATATAGTAAAATCTTTCCTTGGGGACAAAGAGAAAGTGGGAGTAGAGAAAATTCTACTCATACCCATAGATGCACTGGTAGCAAATTTCTGGACACTTTTAAATTGCAGATCTGCCTGTTTCCAGTCTTTAAGAATGTATAACTGCTGACATCCAGAATCAGAGTATTCGATGCAGATAAGGAAACAAATGTCCATGACAAAAAGATACTCGTGTGGTTTTTCTGGAAATTGTCCAGTCCAACTCCCTAACACTGAGACACAACCTGTTTTTATAAGCCTCTCTTTCAGTCTTTACAATCTTCTAAAAATTTAATTCTAAAAATACAACAGTTTCTACAAACCTCAAACCCAGATGATTCATCAATGAGATTTGCATACATCCTTTTAAAGAATGCTGGTAACATTACGTTTCGTTGCTGTGTTGAAATTCATTCTGAGACATTTCATCTTTTGTGTCTAATAGGTACATGGGACTCTCCTTGTAAGCTTGAGGAAGTCAGCAGTGATATGGGGAAGCCCACACGGGAGAAAACTCCAATAGCCTCTAGAGCTGCATGTGGCCTCTCCTGCAGGACCTGAGGCGATCTCCAGCCACCAGTTTCATAACTGCAAGGAAATAGATTCTGCTGACAACCTGAATGAGCCTGAAAGTGAATTCTTCCCCAGACAAGCCTCCAGTTGAGATGCAGCCTGGACAATACAGTGAATGAAGCCTTGTGAGGCCCTGAAGCACAAAGCACATGCAACCATGCCCAGAATCCTGGCCCACACACACTGTGCGATAATAAGTTTCTGTGTTGTTTCAAGCCACTTAATTTGTGATAATTTGTTACACAGCAATAGGAAACTAATGTACCTTCCAATGGCTTTCTGTCTCAGAGTAAAATCCCAATTCATTTCCACAATCTGGCCCCTTGCCACACACGTATTTCATCTTCTTCCATTTTCACCATTGCACACTGTGCTTTAGCTACCATGGCCCCTTTGCTTGTCAAAGCTAACAAACTTGCCACTGACTCAGGTCCTTCAAACATTCTGTCTGGAGCACTGTTCCCAGATACCTCTTAGCTCACAGCTCCCTTTCTTCAGGCACCTATTCAAAGATTATTTTGTGGGCCCTGGCCAGTGTGACTCAGTTGGTTGAAGTGTTGTTCCATAAACCAAAAGGTTGAGGGTTTGATTCCTAGTCAGGGCACGTACCTAGGTTGTATGTTCAGTCCTCAACTGGGGCACATGAAAGAGGCAACCAATTGATGTTTCTCTCCCTCTCTTTCTTCCCCCCTCTCCCCTCTCTAAAATCAATAAGCACATCATAAGGTAAGGATTAAAGAAAAACAGGGAGAGTTATTACTTTATTGGTAACACCTTCCAAACAAAGAAGACAACTGCCAGAGCAACTGCCAGAGACAATGGAAAAAAAGACTAACTATTCAAGAGGAAGAAATTGTGACCTTAGGATTTTATACTCATTCAACTTTTTCATTGACATTCAAGCAATTAACTTAATAAAGCACACAAAATCACATGCAATCACATTAAGAAATGGATGAAATAAGGGACTCAGAAGCAAAGATGAATAGATAAGTGTTGGTGGGCATTGAATCATTTAAATAATTATTTTAAACAACTAAAGTAATACATAAGAAAATATAATTTCAATAATTTAAACTTTGACAAAGAAAAATAATATAACCACAAAGACCAGGAGAAAAGAAGTAGAAGCAAACTTACAAGTTACCTATTTTATTAATTAAGTAGTGTAATATCATTTAAATGGAATAAAAACTTAAAAGAATACAAAACACAGTGGAAACAAAGGAAGAAAAGAACAAAAATATATGGAAAACATAGAAAACAAAGAATGATGGGAGCTTAAACCCAAACGTATCAAAAATATTAAATGTAAATGGTATCAATACTTACAATTTAAAGGCAGAAATTGCCTTACTGGGTTAAAGCAATAAAATAAAATAAAATATAAGGCAAATAGATTTTTTAAAAGAATAGAAAAGATATATTTGCTAACAATCAAAATAATACTGAAATTGTTATATTAATATCAAAATACATTTTATAGAAAATAATATTACCAAAGATAACAGAGTCATTTCATTGAGATAAAAAAGCCAGTTTATCCAGAGGATACACCAACCCTTAACACTTATGCACCTAATAACAGAGTTTCAAAATCCATTAAGCGAAAATCAATAGAACTAGGAGGAGAAATCAATAAATTCAAAATCATAGTTAGAGATTTCAACACACATATCCTAACAAGTAATAGAATACATAAAAAGGCAGAAAATCATTAAGAATATGGAACACTTGAATAATACTGCCAACCAACTTAATCGAATTGACATTTATATGATGTTTCAACTGCAAACACATTCTTTTCAAGTGCACTCAGAACAATTACTGAAGTAGACCACATTTTGTAAAATAAAATATCTCTCCATAAATTTAAAAGACTAAAAACTCATACAAAGTATGTTTACTGACAACAATAGCATAAAATTGGAAAACAATAACAGAAATATAGAAAACCCCCAAATGTTTGCAAACTAAGTGGCACTCTTCTAAGTAACTTGCATCAAAGAAGAAATCAAAAGAGAAATTAGAAAACATTCTAAACTAAATAAAGATGATGACACAATACACTAAAATTTGTGAGATTCAGTAAAAGTAGCAGCTACAGAGGAATATGTAGCACTAAATGTCTACATATTGGTTAAAAAGTTCTCAAAAAATGACCTTAACATCCACCTTACAAAAAAACATAGGAAAACAATAATGAATTAAATACATGGTAAGCAAGACAAAATAACAATAAAGACCAAAGTAAAAAGCTTTGCTATAGAAAACAGACAAAAATAGATGAAAAATCAATAAAATCCAAAGCTGGTTCTTTGTGAAGATCAATATACTTGATAAGCTCATAGCCAGACTGATTAGCAAAAAACAAAAAGAGAGATGATTTACTAATATCAAGATTGAGAGGTGATATTACTTAAGTTACTATACAAATTAAAAGAGTAATAACTGAATATTATCAAAAACTTTATGCCAACAAATTAAATAATTCAGATGAAATGTACAAATCCTTGAAAGACACAAATTACCAAAATTCACTCAAGAAAAAAAAATAACTGAATGGCAAAAAAGCTTATTAAAAAATTCAAATTCATAGTTAAAAATTTTCCAAAAATAAAAGTCCTGGCTCAGATGGTTTTACCGGTGGGGTATGGGAACACCAGGATGTAGGGTTAATTGGGGACCATCTTAGAGTCTGCCTGTCACCAATGTTATAGACTGTGGTTCTGTTTTAATAAAATTACTTCTACCTGAATATCTGTCACTCACTTGATCTGGCTATTCCTTCATCTGTACAGAATAATCATTTAACAATGTACATTATTTCTGAGTGGGGATTTGGGCAATTTGCAGCTTTCTTATTTGTAATTCTATGTAGCATGGGTATGTATCATTTTCATAAAACATTTGTTAGGATAGTAAAATCATTATTCTTTTAGAAAATAATAAAGATTGAAGACTCAAGTTAGTGTCATGCCATGAAGGTCAATAAACAAGAATATTTCAAAAAGGGTCTTATGATCCACAGCGATAAATTCCGCATGAAGCGAGATGAGCGGGAGAGCTGAGAAAAGGCCTCTTGGTTTTGTAACTGGGAGACCAGTACTGCTTCTACAAAACGGAGACAGAGAAGCCAGATGATAGGGTACTAACCAGTGAGTGAGTGGTGAGGCAGTGGAGAAAATAGCTTAAACCATCTATTTGAGAAATTAGGGTCTGAAAGCATGGTATCTCTGCCCCAGGGTAGCATTGGAAAAATTGGAAAATTGTTACAACTTTACTCTTTAAAAAATGATAACTGGAACACCTAAGGAAAGCTATCTAATTGATTTATGTAATTGTTAGAAAATATAATGAAAGAATCATATCCAACCAACATCTACAAAAGGAGAGAATGGGTTTTTGTCCTTAGGAGATAGGAGACCATTCCAGTTTCAAAAAGGAGAGCAAGTGGGATTACACTTGTCCTAAAAGTAAGTGAAATTTTTTTTCCTACAAAATAAAATTGCTAATCAGGACAAGAAAAAAAGACATCTTAAAAGCAGTCAGACAGGGAGAATAATGTGATCAAATTAGCCTTACTGTATCATGAAGACCGTATATTCTTTACAAGAGTGCTTTGCATACACTACCCAAATAATTTAAGTTGGCTTTACAAAATCTATTTATAGAATATCAAATTGTTTTTCAAATATGTTACTGTAGATTCAGTGGAAATCACCACATCCATAAGAGTAATTCTCCTCTGCTTCACTTCTTAAACAAGGAAATCAGTAAGCTAATTTCAGTAAATGTAAAAAATTCTCAGATGTATCATATTAAAATTCATATCCTATTCATATTTTAAGATGACTTTTAAATTGACAAGTTATACTCCTTTAAAAGTACTCCTAAATGACTAGACATGTATAGTATCAATGAAAAGATCCACTGTCACATTATCATTTAGCTATTTGAATCAATCAGAGTTTACCAACTGCATGATCCCCAGGGATAGTTTTCAATGTAAGCATACTTTGGAGCTGGATTGAAAAGAGGCAGATGATTCGAATGGTTTTGTCTACTATGTTTTTCTGCTGGAAACTGACTGAAGAGAGCCAAATAAATCCTTTTAAGTCTTTACTCCATATCATTCACTGACAAACCTTCCATAGAAGCCTGGAGATGCATGCTCAGCTTATCTAACTGCATGCGTGCTATTAGTGTATCTAGTCTTAAACACACAGGTGACTCACTGTATCGGTAGCTACATTTCTTCATTAAAGAGATGGTTGGAGTGACCAGCATTTTAGTCAGTGTGTCACGATATACGGCTTTCTGACAACTGATACACTCAGGCAAATGCCTGCTCAAACGTATCAATCACAGAAGAGGGCAGAAAGGGCAACAATTAAATCAAGAGATAAACATCTTAACCACATATCAATGTTGGAAAGTATTATTTTTTTACTAAAAAGCAAAATATACTACTGCAAAAAAAGAGCCATTGATTTTTTAAAAATATATACCTCATCAAACCAATAAGGTCCTTTGAACCAATTATTCCTAAATCACTATATTACCTTAGACTGGCCATACTTAAGAGTGTCATTTTAATCATTCAGAAAGTATATAATTTTGCATTCAATAAAATTTAATTTTATTTAATCTTCTATCATTGTTTAATTTTCTAATATTACTAATTTTACATTCCCTACCTTCCACAAAGAAATTTGAATCTCTTTCTCTAACAAGTTACAGAAAATAAAATAAAACATCGAGTTCAATAAAAAGAAAATGTACAAGTTCAAGAAATTAAAAAGTCCAGAAGAAAATACTTCAGGCATGGCTGGATGCAGCAACTTGAAATTTTCATCAGAACTCATTGTCTTTCCATCTCTCAGTTCTTATCTAATTTGGTTCCATACCCAGCAACAGCCCTATACACAGTGAAAATAGTTCTAGGTTTATGTTGGCAGAGCTCAGTACACTCTCACTGCCTTCATTTTAGCAAAGGTCCACAGATAAAGTGCCGTTGGCTCTGAAGACCTCACCATGGGCCACGTGTCCACCCTGGATTAAGTCACAGTGTTATCTTTGGTCAGAGGGGGTTGTGCCGTCCTCTGGAGATACACCTAAACCACATGCACTGAAAATAAATAGCATCTAGTTCTCTAAGGAACACCAGAGAAATCTTACCAAAAGATGAGAAAAAGAATTTTGGGTACCAGAAACAGGTTCTCAATATCCAACGCTAATAGCCACATCGTATATAGATCAAACTGTGGCCTCTGCAAAAACACTGTGATACTAATGAATATCCTTTGATCTGGGACTGTCTGGAATTCATGCGCTAAAATTCCCATCAGAGGCTACTATTTTCTTATCTGATAAAACCTGTCAGAAGAAAGTAACCAGGTTTCTTACTAAAACATTCTGTGTTCAGTGTCTTTAACTTGAAGGAGGTGAAAACAAAAAAGAGAAAAGCTTGTTCAGATTCGTACCTATTGGCTGCACCAGCCCAATGAGTAGAGCTTACGGCAGATGTGAAAGTACCTAATACATGCAAAAAGTACCACACACACATACACACAAAAGGCAAATAACTCTTGCTGATTCAACCAGAAAACCAGGTGAGGAAAAAGTCTGCTTCTCAGATTACCCATTCCTTCACCCTTCTAATTTTTAAATCAGAGACCTCTTCTTCCCAACTATAACTTCAGTCCTACACCAAGGTTTTTAATCCTAAAGAATTTAAGGACCCCAGCTCTGCAAGTCTGTATTGATTCTGGTTTGCTGTTGGCTGTTTACTGACTTGGCTGCCTGAGCCTCATAAGTACATTGTTGCTGCATTCCCCAAGCGAACGACCCCACATGCACTGCAGTTCCAAGGCTTCCTTGTTCCTGAGTTTCTTTTTTCTGTATGACCCCAACCTGGAATTACCTCCCTCTCATTCATTCATTTTTCAATACATTTTTACTGAAACCCCAACAGTTTCTATACATTGTGCTAGGATATAGTGCCATTGTGCCATGTAGACATCATCATTGTCCTCATGTTGCAACTGTAGCCTATTCCCAGACCCCTGTGATCCCGTGCTTTCCCCAACCACAGTGGAGAAGGGGGATAGGGGGCGGTAATCCCTCCCGATACCTGTCATCTGAATGCCTGCCTTCACAAGTGGTCCATGGGACAAAAATAACAACCAGAAGTGATGTAATATGTTTGGGCCCTCTCTCTGTACACCATAACAGAGTCTATCCAGAAATTAATAAATAATTGGGCATTCATATGTGTTTTTTGTTTGTTTGTTTAATACTCCAGGACAAAATTGAGAACAAAAGTATCTATTAGTCTAAGGTGTGCTTTAGACTAATACTAGAGGCTCTGTGGCTTCCTCTTATTCCCTTTGGTATGATGTGTTGTTCAGCTATACCCCTCAGGTAATTTCCCCGTCTCTTCAACCTTCTAGACCTGGACCTCAGCCTCACCATCAAGGATGCCTTTTTAATGCTCATATTAGAGTCCTCACTTGCCTGTTCAGTTCTGCCACTAAGAAGTGAATCTCTGCTGTTTACCAGAAGGGAATTTCAGATGTCAGAAAGAAGAAAGCTATCTATTGTCCAACAAATTCGGTAAGAATCAACTGATTACATTAAATTGATACTGCATAGCAAGCTACATGTTATAATAATGCCTAACATACAGAACTTTAAAGATTTAGAAAGGACAGTCACACATATTGTCTCAGCTGGAAATCTCAGAGAACCTCACTAAAGAGTTTGCAAGGCAAGCAAATGGGAAACAGAAACCCAGGTAGAAGGTTCTTTGCAAGCATTCTCAACAAAAGTTAATCATGGAAATACCTACCATGTCTTTGGCAGTTACTAAAAAGCTTAACTGCATGATATTCTCATAAGTGATCACCCCTATTCATTAAAAATCATAGCATACACTGATTTAAGCCCTTCATGGCTTCCCATTGTTCTTGGTACCAAGAGAAAAACCGCTTAGAAAGGCCAGCTTTGTCATGCGCCTCTCCTTAGACCCCCAAAAGTATACCCCCTCGGTTTTCTTTTTCACTTCTACTGTTCTGCCCTACATTTTTTTATCCTTACCCAAGGACACCCTCTTATTGCTTTTTAGAAAAAGAGGAAGGGAGAAAGAGAGCTATCAGTGTGAGAGAGGAACATCAATTGGTTGCCTACTGTATGTACCCAGACTGGGGGTTGTACACACTCTGACCAGGAATTGAACTTGCAACCTTTCGGTTACAGGACAACACTCCAACCAACTGAGCCACACTGGCCAGGGCTTCTAACCTACATTTTTATCCCTAACACATCACACTCTCTTCTTCCGCAGGGCCTCTGCACTTGCTCTTCCTTCTGGAATGTTCCTTCTTCATTACTCAGTAGTTAATTCCTACTTTCCCTTTCCATCTCAACTTCAGCTTCTTCGGTTAACGTCACTAGTGTAGAGTGGTGTTCTGTCCCTTCAGAGCATTCATCACCATTGTAGCTGTACTTTCAATATTAAAATATTATTTCAAAGCTATCAATGTTCTCCAACGAAGCTGTAAACATCAAGAGGATGAATTTTTTTTTTACTCACAACTCAATCAACAGAACAATGTACTACTTCACACAGAAAATCTCCCCCAAGTCCATGAACTTTTCAGGGGGTTGTGACATAGGTTGGTTGGTGACAGCAAAGGCTTTGGGATCAGAAACACCTAGCTACAAATCCTATTCCACATTGACTTCCCCCGTATAACTTTGGGCCTATTGCCAAATCTCTGAAATCTTAGTTTCCTCATTTTTACAGCAGGAATAGTAACCTAACCTAACCATACCGCAGATGAATTCTGGAGATTAAAAAATCACATAGCAGGCAAAAAAATGAGCACTTCCTTCTCAACACTCCCCACCATTCATATATACAATTTATATGTGGAAAAAAAGGTGAATGAGGTTTTGAATTTAACTAAAGAATCCAGTCAGTCAGTAAAAGCATGTAAGTATAACCTTTGCTATGGATCAGGTACGATAAAAGGATAAACTTGATTTAAATGTGTTCTCTGTTGCAAGAAACCCTGAAGTGTTAGTAGAATGAATAACTCAAATGCTGTAACTTGTGTGGGTAATTATATAATAATAATCTGGTCATTAAATTAAAGGATAAATTAATGATTAAGTGGGAAGATTCTTGCATAGTTAAGGATGAAACTCTCCCTAGAACACAGGCTGAAATTGTAACATAATACCAAAACTGAAAGTGAAACAGCACAGTTCAGCAACTATATATCCCACTCTGAGATGCCCCAGGGGTCAGGCCCAGGGAAAACACATATTCGTGCACCCCAACTTCACTGTAGTATCAATTAAATAGACACCAAATGTAGCTCCTACACATTTGTGCTAAAAAAGTCTGATGGCTGGAGGTAAGTAACTCAGTTGTCTGATTTTAATAGTCTTTATCTTTTAAATGTATCATCTCAATATTAACACAAAGACAAATATGAATTTATATTCAGTATTCTCATATGTTACACTATTGACTTCATTTTAGAAAGAGCAATGGTTATTTTAGATAATCAAACCTTCAGTTATTAAAAAGCAAAGCTGTAAAAATGCAAATAATTTTATTCAGGCACCAAAATTCCAATGAAAGGATTAGTAACGAGACTTAAGCTTCGTATTTCATTACATATAAATAACTTCCATAGGTAACACTACTTTCTAAATTTTATTACTGCCTTTTGTTGTTTTTCTCCATTTTTCTTTCATTGATTCTCATTATCCTCTCTCTTACCTAGAAATTTGTTTAATGTGCATTCTTCAGTCTGGCTAGCAGGTGCCTGAGAATCCTAAAAGGTTCGCTGCACGTCAGAAACATAACCTCGCTTCAGATGATGTCCTTATTTTATACCACAGAGATGTTTAGCTGAAGAGCTTATAATAGAATAAGCAGCAAAACTCCAGAATCCCCTTTAGATAACTTGGGAACTGTCATTACTGCAAACAGTACACATTCAAACTATCACACTGGAATCTTAAATCTCATCTCAACACAGAGATTAAACACCAGTAGAAAAATAAATATGGGTTGAGAACTGAAGTTGTTTTTCCTTCCACCACATGAGGGAATACGCATACACTGACTTCAGGAACAGGCTAACCAGAGACCAAACTGATGCGACAGAATGCCAAGCAAAACCCCGCTTTCTGCCAAAGGTTTTCCCCAAGAGGTGAGTAACATTTTCCAAAAGCCTATGAAAATTGCAGAATTGGTTTGGTAATGAAATACTCTTAGCGACTATTTAATGTGTGGTTTAACATTTCTGTTCTCTGGTGAATAGTATAGGTTGCATTAATTACATCAGAGGGAAGCCCACATTTATTCAATTGAAAGAGTCACAGTATTTTTATTCACTTGGGAAAATTTTACCATATGTAATAATGAAAATATGCATTTTTAAACATTTGATAGTTTAAGACTATTTATACAATTACAGTACAATTCCATAAGATAAAAATTAAATGTAAAATTTCCAAGCTGCAGCACTTTGTATTGTGGGATCCTCATTGCAGAGTTTTATAATTAAAGATGCCATACTGTAATTTTCATGAAGCTATATGTTTGGGCCAGTCCATGGCTGGAAGACTAGATAGCCATGGGAAGAAAGCAAATTTTCAAAAATATTTTCTGTCCATTTCTTCCCAAAATTCATCATAGGTGATTTTCAAACAATAGAAAATGTTAACCTATCAGTAACCTCTACTTTTGTCTTTGACCTACAGTTATTTTCTTCTATTATTATTGGTACTCAATATATTTATCAACAGAAGCCATAAATGGGTGCTATGCTTGCTGTTTGTATTTTATTGGATCATTTCAGAGATGAGGAACAAGAATCAAACCAAGTTATGAAAAACACAAGCAACATTGCAAAATGACAGCAAGTCAAGCAGTGCCTCCCTGAAGCGTCGATGGGACACAGGCTTCCAGGAGTTTCCGGCCACAGTGTGAAAGCAGGCTCTACACTGGGCTCCACGCATCTCAGCCCTTGAACAATGCTGGCATGCAGGAGACTGTCCAGGAAAGACACAGATTGGGCATCGGTGACTTTGGAAAATTGAATTTCACATCTATCATTCAGCAGGTCAGCACAAATCCCTTGACAGAATTTCAGCCTAATTAAGAAGTGTGAAGGGAAGTTTGCATCTCCTTACTGATTCACATAAACAATTCCCTGGTATAAACAGTATATACTGGATATAAAAAGCTGGTATAAAAATAAACTGGTATGAAAAGCTACCTTCTGACTCAGGAAAATTAATGAATACATAGTGTTTATACCCAATACCATCTAAAGAAACTCAGACATGTTTCTCTTGTGTAGTTTTGAGTTCTAAGTGTTCAGAGTCAGAGCTACCTTCGAGTCTCTTCCATGACAAGAGAAGTTGGAAGCAGAAGACAAGACAGTTTCCTTCTCCACTCTTCACTCTTAGGCATCTCTTTCCCCACCATCTGCATGTTCTTTCACCATGCACCTCCTAGAGCCACTTCCTCCAATTTCAGCAGCTTCTAACTCACTCCTATCCTTTTCTGCGTCATCACTACAAAATCAGGGAACACTAAAGATTGCTTTAAGTAAAATTCATTTAAAGCATTTTTTTAAATAGGGATATTATAAATTGGTTTTCAGTTTTTTAATTTTGCCAGAGCACACATTTTCACAACAAAACTTTCCCATGATCTGTTACAATACTTTCAATTATGGTTTCATGCTAGTGGGTTTTAAGATTTAGTCATTCAACAAGTATTTATTGTGTTTGTCCACTATTCAGTTCATGGCAGAATCCATGAGGGATAAAAAAGGGAGGGAGGGAGATATAAAATATTGAAACCTACTTTCAGTGCTCCTGAAATGCTTTAAAAAACAACAACAAAGGCAAGCCCTAAACATTTAAATAACATTCAAAATCCATGCTACTGTCGAGGCAGAACAAGCAGCCTGAGCACAAACGTTATCTTTCTCCCTCTCAAATCCCACTAACATGAATCTTAAAATGCAGAAAAGGGAATATCATAACAAAAAGTGAATGAGGTCGAAAAGCAGAGTGAACAGTAAATTCTGACTGGCCTGCCACACTCTACGGATTTAGAGGACACAGGACGAAGATGGGATTACTGTGCTGGCAATGGGTGATGAGGGTCTGTTTTGCTCACGGAAGAACCCAGACAGGGTCTAACAGCACAGGCCAGAGGTGTGGAAGGCAAGAGTACGTTGAACAGCACTCCTGAGGGTATCTGAATAAAGGAGCTGGAATTGAACAGCTGGGTAAGTCCCTCCCACTTTTTTCAGGCATCTGGCAGAAGTACCACATGACACAGCCCATCTCCAAAGAATTGAAATGATTGTTCTTGGAAGGGCTAAACTCCGAAGGAAAACACCGGACTGCCTGCTACATGGTGTTCCTCTTAAATTCAAACACATCCACCAGTGAACACGCCTACTCAAGTACTTGCAGAGTTTATACTTAACTCTCTCACTCGGGGGAAACAGAGGTATACAGTGGCAATGGGAAGCTATGCCAGTGAGCTATGACAATCAAACCTCCCCAATAATAAGGAAGAATGAAAATCAATGCTTTACTGGGCATTCAAGGAAAATCGGTTTTAAGAATTATCACATCCATAAAATAAAAATAGGCTTCTGTGGGGGGAAAAGAATAATTAGAGAACAAGATTTTAAGGGAAATTAAAAGTATAATTACTGAAATTAAATTTAAATGAAAGAGCTATCAGGTAAAGTTAAGAAAATCATGGAGTAAAGAATGATACTAAATTAAAATGTTAAGATAGAAATAGATATATAAACATAGAAGTAGATATTCAGCCTTTATTGTTCTTTAGAAAACAATATACAGGATATACCAGACAGTGAAACACAAATATCATATGATCTCACCTATAAGTAGGACCTAACCAACAAAACAAACAAGCGAGCAAAATAGAACCAGAAACACAGAAATAAAGAACAAACTGACAGTGACCAGAGGAGCGGGAGACGGGATAACGGGGAAAGAAGGGAAGGGGCCAGCAAAGGAACACAAATAGAGGACTCATGGGTGTGGGCAATGGGGGAGGATTGACTGTGGGAGTGGGGGAAGGGTGGGGTGAGCAATGGGGAAAAAGGCAGGATAGCTATAACCGAACATAAATAAATAAATAAATATTTATAAAATATTCTATTAAAAAAGAAAATAATAATAATAATGTTTTTAAACAACAAAACCTGCAAAGAGTCAAGCAACTCATAACCAAAAGATTATATATTCAACAGAGGCAAGATATAATGGCCAAAAAGATGGAGTATTCGGGAGATGAACTGAAACTCTAAAAGAGAACTAAAGGAAAATCCTTAAAGCTGGAGAATTTAAACTGGTCATAGATGAAGAGCAGATGAATAACATTTTAATTTATTTTGAACTTCACCTTTTACGCGCAAAACTCTGGGTTTGGATTGCTGATAAATCATATGGTCACCCTAGCTATTAACTATGGAGCTGCAGCTTCTGGCCTTCCAGACTTGATTTTGCCAAACCAGTAAGAATGACATCACTGATTTCCTCATAGGCAATATATCTGTAATTAAGATAAAAACTCGGAAGTGGCAGGCAGCATCTGAACTCTAGTATAGTTGTCTGTTTCCCACTGATGTGATTAACCAAGTATATAAGTTAGCTTGCTTTTCTACTCACATATGCTGTTCTATAAGAACAAGCCCAACAAC
Source organism: Desmodus rotundus (assembly GCF_022682495.2). Lineage (NCBI taxonomy): Eukaryota > Metazoa > Chordata > Mammalia > Chiroptera > Phyllostomidae > Desmodus > Desmodus rotundus. The sequence goes on from NC_071395.1 coordinate 17,926,239, forward strand.
TTCTAAAATAAATATATTTCAGAAGCTCTATAATTTAGAGCAAGCTTTAAAAAATAGAAACACCTGCTTAAGCGAAAATATTTTTCAAGCCTACCAGGGATACTACATTGTATTATCCTTGCCACATAGAAAAACACAAAGAAAAAAATACAACTCTAAAAAAAAATACTTCTTTCAGTCAAGAGTTGCAGAATTGCTTTATTTAATAATTCTGGGATCTCTTTGCTTTTGCAATAATTAGTCTCATAACCCTGATTTTCTATTCCCTGAAGTTTAAAATAAAAATAGATTAATTAAATGCTTTCTTCTAGTTAATGGAAGTTTAATGAGTAATGTTTAATTGAATTAAACATGTGTTTAATTGTTTAAGCATTAAAATTTTTTTAATTAATGATATAATCGCATTTTATATGTTTTATGTTTTTTTCTAATACAGCTTGTCTGATTTTAAGGAACTATATTCTCTTTCTTAAAATATTGAGATATATATGACACAAAACAACACAAATTCCAAGCAAAAATACAAAGGCATATCTCCATACCACTCACACACATTTCACATATTTCAAACTTGCAAGTTTGTTTTTGCTCTTTTCCCATTTCTCTTTCTTCCCTCCTCCCCTAGCTCCTACATCCTTTCTTCCCAAACCAGGTACCCCGTGTCCTTATTCCATGCACTGGACGTCCAAAGTAAACCCACTTTAGTGCCTTCTGCTCAGCCTTACACTGAAGAACCCCAGGGACTGCACTTCCCTTTCACCTCTTTCTGATCCCCCATTAAAACTTCCATTAGCAGCCCTGGCTGATGTGGTTCAGTGGTTTGAGCACCAGCCTGTGAACCAAAGGTTTGCCAGTTCAATTCCCCCTCAGGGCACAAGCTTGAGTTGTGAGCCAGGTGCCCAGCAGGGGGCATGCGAGAGGCAACCAATTTCTCACACTTCGGTGTTTCCCTCTCTTTCTCCCTCCCTTCCTCTGTCTCCCTCCCTTCCTCTTTATAAAAATAAATAAATAAAATCTTTTTTTTAAAAAAAACTTCCATTAGCTAGAGGAAAGCAATGTAATTTAACTAAGTCACATTAGACTGTGAAAGATTGATTAATAGACTACTTAACCCTTCCTGGGATATTTTTATTTTAAAAGACAAGACTGTAACCTAAGGGAATCTGTAATAAGCAGAATATGAAACAGTTCAAAAAAGTAGGGAAAAATATATACTGGAAGTCTTCTTTCAGGGAGATATGTTTTGATAGAAGGTCCTTCTGGGGGTCCCTTTTAAATTATCCCTTTTGGTGGCTACCTACTCAGCCTCAATTCCTGACTAAAAGAATAAAACGTTGACTGAAATGCCCTTTTCCAGTTTTATCAGTGAGCAGCAAAGTACTCTCAAAGGAAGGCATTTGACTTTGAAACAGACTTCAGAAGTTGAAGTCTAGTTTATTACTCCTTTGGGTGAACTGAGAAATACAAATGCTTCTTTTAACTTGGAGTCAAATTCCCAGCAGCCAAACTTAAACGCCAAATACAACCATGACAAAGGTCAAATCCTTTGTCATTTGAAAATGATCTGACAGGTACTCTTTTTTGATTAATTACATATCTCATAACTTTTCATTGGAAGATGGGAATGAGCACCAGAAATACATAATATGACCCCACATTGCAAAGATGCAAGTGAGAATGTAATGGCCGCAAGGAGCCTCACAAACTTCATGGTCAAATCCAGCTTCTCATCTCATCTGTCCTTCTTTCATCTAGATCATCTATACACACACACACACACACACACACACATCTCAAGTGACAGCAAAAACTCTAATTCCCCAAATATTATTTAGAGAATATCCTCTTAAAACTTATATATATATAATCTGCAGATATTTACATGAGATATATATATCATCTAAATATTGTGAATAACATTGATAATTAAAATGCTGACACATCTTTACTGTTGGTAAAATATATTAGAAGTAATTACAATTCCCTTTTTGTTTTGATTGACAGTGGTTTTTTTTCCTCTTATCCCAGGTATAAAATGCACAGAGAAGAAACAGTGTGTTTCTTTGCCTCCAGTCTGGTTGATGTAAATTGAAGCTTATCCTCCGCTCTGACCAATTATAAATGTTGCCATCCCCTGTAACAAGGCAACAGTGCAGACCTCTGTGATTGTGATGAAAGCCTCTAGCATTTTTCTTTGTAGTAATAGTCATAAAAAATCAGCAACTTGACCTGGGTTATGAGTACACTACATTAATATTTCAGAGTTCTAAGCATATTTATTCTTAATTTTCAGGCACTATTTAGTTCTCGGTAAACTTTTTCATGGCATTAAAATATATACTGTCCTAATTTTCAAAATTCACGTGAGCGGCTGGATAGAAAACTACCACACAAGAAAGACATGGGTACAATATCTACACCACAAACAATAAATTTTAACGGGTATTTTTTCTTTTAGCCTCCCAAAATAAATTTATTTTTTCAGCTAAGGAAATTTTCTGCACCAGACCCTGGTACATCATTAGTTTAAGATCTGTCTTCTGAAAGTTTCCCATTCAAAGGTATAGCTCCCCATTCAAAAGCACATTTGAAGAGGGTGTTCCAGGGCAACACAGCGTATTGAACAAAAGTGACTAACTTGACCTTTTTAAAAAAGATCTGAACCTACAAGAATGGAAAGATCAGGATAAAAGACAATGACAACTAAATTTTGGAAGGCGAAAAGCAGGTGCTCAAGTAGTAGTTGAATTATTGGACTCAAGAGTGCTCCATCTGATGTGGGCAATGGGAAAAACCAAGAACTAACTAGTTACGCAAAAGATTCCCCCAAATACTCAGCAACGGACAGCACCAGCTTCTCTAGAATGAGGAAAAAGGGAGGTAGGCAGGTGGGAACCTAAAATAAGAAGGATTGGATAAAAGCTCTCTGAGAATTGGTTAGAATCTTACACGTCTCCCCTACTCCACTTTGCTGAGTGTTATCTGCCATCCCTCCCCACTTTCACCTCCACCACCCCCACTGAAGTCTGGGAAAGGTAAAACAGAGGGTCTTTGAATTGGGAGTATCCCAAGCGACTAAGGGCATGGGACACCTACCAAAAACAAAGGGATTAAGTAACTATGCACATATAGGACGCAAAGTATGGAGCCATCTTCCCTCCACTCCACACAGCCTCTTTGCTTAGTGCCTGAGCCTGGCAGATAGAACTTCTCCCTCCAGAAAGGAGATCAGAACGCATTTCCTTAGGGAGTTTGATCAGCCCAACTAATGGCCCAGCCAAGTTACCCACAGTACAGCTCAAATGCTTAGAGGTTTCAAGCAGCTTTTTCATTCTCTACTTAGGGAAGATAGTCAAAACAACTTATTTATAAAGCAACTTGCCAGACACAGAGGCTATCAAGGAGAATAAATTTTTAAAAAATCAGAGCAATAAATCATGATAGTTATAATACCAAAGGCCAAAATGCTTCAAGGAAGGAATATTAAAAAAAAACCAACAACTAAAAAAAGAACTTCAGAAACTAAGAAGCATGATAGAAGAAATTTGAAATTGGTATAAGGGTTAGAAGATAAAATCTGGAAGAATCTCCCAGAAATAAATCAAAAGGACAAAGAGATTTAAAAAAAAAAAAAGGAGAGGAGAGATACAAAAGTAAGAGACCAGTCTAAGAGATTCAACAAATGGAAAGCAGGGTTTCCAGAAAACAAAACACAATCATCAGTAAAATAATGCAAGAATATTTCTTCATGACTCTAACCAGCCCAATTCAAGGTTAAGAAAGAATTCAGCTGGGTGCCCTTCAGTGTAGTTTCTTTATCTGTTTAGTTGTAAGTGGAAAACAAATGTAGATTGAAATAAGTCTCCAAGCCAAATAGAATTACCTTTACTTAAATTACTAGAATCTGATCTGAATCATCTTTACACTCAGCCCGAGCAAACTGATCCATATCTCAATAAGGAATACCTTTCAGGAATTCTTTTACTGGTTAGTCCTCAATAATGTTTTTCTCTTCATAGAAAAGCAAAGAAAGCAGCAGGTTCCAAAATTATTATTCCAGAGTCTTTAGCACAGATTGCCTCCTGGATTCCTTACAACCTGACAAAGTACAAAATCTGCTCTGACCCATTTAGAACCCCAGAGCTTCATTACAAACCTCCCAAGAATTGGAAATCTGCAATTCATTGGGAACATGCTGGGATCCACAGGCTTCATGAAGGAGTCGCCTGAATGGTAGGAGGCAGCTGAAAAGAACCTTCTGAATTCAGATTTACATTTCTAAAAATAAACAGGAGGATCTTTTGATAAGCTTACCACACAGAAAACCAAAAAGAACCTAGGTCCTAGGTTCTTTAATACTCATTAGTATAAAACCTTTTGCACATTACCCAAATTTCTCAAATACACAGAATGATGTTTTAAAATTGCAAGACTTTCCAAGAGGAAATATTGAAGTGCAAATTTCCATCACATACTGATCAAGTAATTTCACTCCAAAATGTTAATTTATGTTGATATTTCCATATTAGAAATCATGCTGGAAACCTGTGACTTCCTCTCCTCGAAAACATATAATTAGCTATTCTACACTAGAAACAGCTCCAGAAAATGATCTCTTATCACCAGAATTTTATTCCCAACCTGTTCTAAAAGAATAACCCAGTTTTTATCAAGCTAATTATCTTAATTAAGTCTAAAGGGTAATTATTAAAGATGGACAAAGTGATGTTTTTACACTTAATCACTCAGAAGGAATTGACTGATAATATTTTGAGTATGTTTTCTTAACTCTATAATAGCTTTTTCATAACACACCACAAATATCAACCAGGTGTGCAGAATGGTTATTCTAACAATCACTGTTCACCTCTGTTCCATCTTACTTAGGCACAGTTAAGAATCATTTTTCTGAATAATATTTTTAATCTCTCTCTTTGGTCTATCATTAGCAATTGGCCCAATGGACAGAGATCATCAATAGTTAAAAAAATGCATAATGCTCACATATACCCTATGCATTACCTCTTTGGGATCTGAATCATATTACTACAGTTAAAATCTGGGAGTTTTCTCATGTCTTGTTTAATATGTATCTTTCCAGAATTTAAATGTCTGTGGCCAAGTGCACTCTAAAAATCTGCATCTAAACAATGCGACTTAGAGATGGAGCTAATTAAAAAAAAAAACAATTGAGTGTCCTACTCTTTGAAAATAGCATGATTTTATTTCCCCTTTTTAAGAAGCCTCTCAAAGAAGCTCTGGTCCCTGTTGACTGAGTCATAACAGCTCGGTATTAACACTAAATACATTTAATCTGGCAAAATTCTTCAACTTTTAAACGGTAATTTTTAAGAAACCTAAATAATTAAATCAACTCACAAAGCTACGTGGGAATACAGTTTATAAGTGAGGTTGCACGGGGATGCAATGCTATTTATAATCAGACATCGGCCAGGAGGAACATTTTATACATAATGAGGTATATTAGTAACCTCCACCTTAAAAGTTTTGCTACTGAAGCCATTTGCTTTTCTTCCTATAAGGCAGAGAACTGCAAGAGCTAACAGACAACATTCCCCTTCCTGTCTTATAAAACAGAAAACACTGTCGACTATATACTTCAACATCTGTAAGTAAAGAATTTTATAATTTTATCAAATCCTAAGAAAATATATTTCGGACAAACTCCATGAAAAAAAGGTGTCTTGCAAAATGATATTTTTTTGAGAGAGAGGGAGAACCACTGATTTGTTGTTTCACTTATTTATGCATTCATGGCTTGTTTCTTGTATGTGCCCTGACCAGGGATCAAATCCACAACCTTGGCACACCCAGATGATGCTACCAACTGAGTTACTCGGCCAGGATTTGCAAAATAATTTAAAAGCTTTTTAAAAAATGAATTCATACTATTTAACTACTTACCATTCTGCCTTAGCTCCAAGAAACTTCTAGAAAAATATTCACTGCCTCAAAATTATAATGATGTCAGTTGCTTAAGAATACTTAATACCTGTATACTTCCTGTATTCTTTTTCCCCATTAGTTATCCAACTTTACATTGTTTCAAATTCTTAAAATCAAATCCAAGTAAGTAGTGAATAACAAATAGTTCTCTAGATCCTGCCAACCATGTGATTATGTCCTAGTTCTCACATATGCATCTTTCCATTAGATACCAAAAGAATTCTAGAAGCAGAATGTTTCCTTGTGAGGTACTAGACAGCGATTGGCTGTTACTCTCACACTGCTTGTATCAAGATGAGCTTTTCTGTCCCAGACAAGAATATAGTCAGTTTCAACTCCTTTAGGAAGAACACCAAATCCGACCACAGAAAACAGTGCCAGGCCTCACAGAAAAGACTCTGCTTATAACAAGTAAGATGTAAAAGAATCAATAAAAGTTGACTAAAGGGGAAACATTCCTGATATTTTACTTCTTAAAAAATTTCATGTCCATGTGAATGTATAAAGGTTAGTCACCTATGATGATTCAAACTTCAGTATTTATAAATGCCAAATATCAAACTGTCTCAAAAGATTTGATCATTCTCAATGTTATATTCAAGTACAACATCAAATGCAAAACTATCAAGTGTTGCACAGTTGCCAGACACAGAATATTGAAATAACACTGCAGCTATATTGAACGGATTGGTTCAGCTTGACTGAGCTTATGGCAAATGGACTACATACTGCAATTTGTACCTTATTTTAATATACACACTGTGATGTCTTCAAGATGATTATACTTGTCCTGTGCCGTTCTTATCTCTTTTCTGCATTATCAGTGTCAAACAGTGGTCCTAGATCAGGGGTGATTTTTATCCCCCTGGGAACATTTGGCAATGTCTAGAGACATTTTAGATTGTCACAACTAGGGGTAGTTGCTACTGGCCTCTAGCTACTTCCAATGAACAGGACGGCTCCCTGATTACCACCAACCCCTCACAACAGAGAATTATCCAACCCAAAATGACAATACCAGGAAGGCTGAGAAACCTTGCTACAAGGACTAATGCTCAAAAGTTCTTAATGTGGTTATGCCTCAGGTTGCAATCAAGAGCCTCAGTAAGCAAGGAGAAAGGAGAGCTCAGGCTGGTGCATAACTGCTTCTATGGTCAATTTAACCCTGGAAGTTATTTTACATTTTGGCATTCAAAGCCCATATTAATTAAGCTTTCATTCTAGGCACGTCTTTTCATTCATTCAATAATCTTCTCTATGCCATTCCAGACCAGTGCTGGAAGATTTCTCTGTATCATTAAAATTAAGCACAATTTTTATTAAAAGCCCTCAGGATCATGTGTATTGTGAACAAAATTCAAAGAGAAGCTAATTAGAATAAATTTTATTAGTCGCTTGTTCTTCAATGTTCTTCCTTTAAACCATTTAACTTGTATTCCCCAAATGAAGCTGATTATTCACCTGCAGTTTTCATGTTTTTATTATAGTTCCGACATTTCTTTGAAACTTCAGCACTGACCCACAAAGAGATGCTCTAAAATAGAAATCAGAAGTCCTATGTTAAAAGACTAAATAGTGTCACAATAGAAATAATAGAAGTTGAAGTTGTCTGATCAGATGTCTTTTATGAAATATGAAATGGCCAGACAAACTTTAAGCTATGCCTCAAATTTACAGGCTTCCAAGCTATTCAAATATAAAACAAGCACTAACAAATGGGCAACCTTGTGCATTGCAAGACTTATAAATCACAATCACCAAGGTAAGTTAACTGCATTTCCAGTGGGTGCAGATTTATTATCAGGGGCCTGATAATCATGCAACCACTAAAAAAAGCAATGTGTTTTCCATGACCTTGGTCATAATTCACCAACACTGACTTGTAACTTTTACTATTATGTCATGCTGAACATGCTCTAAAAAATATTTCAAGATTTTTAGACTTTTGAATGTGTTCATTTGGTGATTTTTTAAAACAGAACTCAGCATAAAACTATAAACATCTAGTACCTGAAAAAATAGTACAGTGGATTAACCTGGCCAGTTGGCTCAGTTACTTAGAGCACCACCCCATATGCTGAAAGGCTGTGGGTTCAATTCCTGATCAGGGCACATACCTAGGTTGCAGATTCAATCCCCAGTGGGGATGTACGGGAGCAACTGACTGATATCTCTCTCTCTCTCTCTCTCTCTCTCTCTCTCCCTCTCTCTCCCTCTCAAATCAATAAATGAATCCTTGGGTAAGTATTAAAAACAAAACTGAAGAAAAGCAGGACTTTAATGTTTTAGAATTTTTCTAAAAATACAAAACTGGCTTGAAGCTTAAATTAGTCTAAATGAGGAGCCTCCAAATTCCCACCCTGTCGGCAATTACTGTATCTCTTACATCTGGTAATTTATTTAGTTGAATTTCCCACACCAAACTGGTAATAAAGCAAGCAGAAATGTCATCAAGGTTAAAATAAAGTCAGAGAAGCTTGCAAGCATTCCATTCTGTAAGTAGTTTTATTTTGATCTTCCCATGTGAAGAAAGGCCTGGCTGCCACAAAATTCCAAGAGAGGGAAAGTAGTTAAGAGATGCTGATATCTTTCTAGGCTTTTCAGAGACTAATGGAAAGAATTGCAAATCCTTTCAAGAACACAAGGCAGAGGAAACAGGAGATAGCTGTTGCAAAAATGGACACGTCAAGGTACATTTACCAAACCTGTACCTTGGCTCCCAAGTTTAGAATGAGGGAGAATAGAAGTGATGAAATTTTTTTTTGATATTTAAGTAGAGATTTTTTTTTGTCTTAGGACAATAGGCCAAGTATCCACAGGATAAAATCCTGAAGAAGTATACTATTTGAGAAATTGCTTAAAACTGAAAGCCTCACTAAGAATCCTGATTGGATTCTTTCCTGGATATAGTGGGTCGGCCAAGAAGTGTGTTTAGTATTTTCCATAAAATAAAAGACATATTTTTCACTTTCACTAAGAACTTAATATTGATTTGAATATTTTGAGTGTGTCAGCTATCTCCCCTATTAGCTTCTAGTGGGTAGAGGCCAGGGGCACTGCTAAACATCTTCCAATGCCTAAGACAGCCCCACAGCAGAGAATTATTTCACCAAAATGGCGATAGTACCACGCAACTTCGCAAACCACTTTTGACGCGTTCAATCCATCACAGCACCTTCTCCATATGCTGCACAAATCTTTTTTTGTGTTTCAGTTGCATTTTTACCATTCTTGAAATGATAAAGCATAATACACTGAAAATGTTGTGTATTTTCTTCCACCTTCAGTATTAAAATGGCTGCACAAAAATTCACCAATTTTGGTAAGTTTATTTTTATGCATGCTGATGTGACAGCTGTCACAATACAATCTAACAAAATTATTTCAAATGAAGCTAAAGACAGCTAAGCACTACTAGAGCCATTGTATGGAAAACACTAAGTGAACTTTTTGGGAAACCCAATATAACATCAGCTAGTTATGCAATCAATCTCTCAGAGCCTCTGGTTTTGCTATTGTTTTTGTTTTGTGTTATTTTGCTTTAATTTGGTTTTGGTTTTAAGCAATAAAAAAGAGACTATAAAATCTATCTTCCAGAAAGATTATATGAACTAATGTATGTAAAGAGATTGAAACATGTTGTATGCAAAAATGTATGACAGTAATCATTAACTCTCTGTCCGACAAAGTAGATTATGGGGTCTACATGTCAGAAGGCAAAAAGCAAAGACAGAGTGAGGGTGGGCAGGAGCCAGCATAATGAGTCCCACATACCTTGCTGGCTCTGAGTACTGAAGATGGCCCGGGGAGCAACCACTCTGGAGCGTTTCTGACTGCTGGGTAGGAAATGAGTCCATTGGAAAACTTAAGATTCTAACAATAGCAGTAGCTGTTCGAGGCACAACAATCTAAATGAGGTGGTTCTATCATTACCTATTGGTATTCTCATCATCCTATAGCTGCAGGAACTAAGCAAAGGTTAAAGAAATTAGGGAAATTGCCCAGATTATCGGCAGCAAATAGGAGGCATGGAGCCTAAAGATATACTAGAACCAAAAGCAAGCCCAAGAGCAGGCAGCAATGGGCACAGTGTGGGTTCTGCCATGATGAGTCCTGGAAGCTGTGAGGGTGGGCCTCTGTGCTTGCAAGCTGGGTCTAACCATTCTTCCAGACCCACCTTCCCTCAGCACCTACCTTTCCTCGCTGGGCCAGGATCTGACCCTCCAAGCAGGGCTTTGGGAAAAGACCAAAGTGTTCGCAGAGAAGCAAAGATGACCAGGAGGAATGGATTCCAAGAGAGTCAAGCTTGAATGAGTGAAATGGCTTCAACAAGTACACAATACCAAGAAAATAGCTGAAACTTTTTACTTTTTGCGATGTAATATCTGGGAGAGTGCAAAGGATTAAAACTGAAGAAGCCAACTTTGACATTAGCAGAAAGGACAAGCACGAGGTCTGGAAACAGCAGTCAAAGCCAAGAAATTAGAAACTAAATATACTCAGAAATGAATTAGAAAGCCAGAAGCAAAAACAGAGAGAAATGAGAGTCCAGACATTTTGCCTTGAACAGGAGATTCAGATGCACTAATGAGTAGAGGGGAGATAAAAACCCAGGAGTCAACCTTCAATCAGTGGGTGATGGAAGCCCGTGAATTAGAAACATGTACATGTTGCAAAATGACAATCATCATAAGGTTAATTAACAGCTCCTATCCCCTCACATAATTATGATTCGTGCGTGTATGGTGATAACACTTAAGATCTACTATCTTAAAAACTTTCAAGTATATAATACAGTGTTAACTATAGTCACTCTACTGTGTAAAACAATGGCATATTTAAACCAATACAATTGTCCCTCATTTCATTAGTCAAATTATGTTGTTTGATACTATATATTGTTATTCATTTGTTTAGAAAATAAAGTGAATCGACATTTAGAAAGCTGTTTAGAACATACTACCGTTTCATTAGGCTACAAAATAATTATTAATAACATAATATAATTTATGTAACTAAATGCATTTATATTAGTCCGGAAAGGTGTAACCAAAAAAGAAGAAAAACATCTTAGAAAAATAGAAACCATAGTCTATATAAATGATTGCCTATGAATGACTGGATTATGAATATTTTATTGTTTTCCTCATTTTGTTTCCACAGTTTCTGATTTTCCTTTAATAAATGCATTTTGCCCTTGTAATAATTATTAGATTTCTTACAATGAAAGAATCTAGATTAAACTACCCATCTTCTTAATAGACCCATAAACATTAATTACAGAAAACCCATCTGTTTTTATAGCAGAATACTGGGAGGGGCGGTGTTTGTTTGGCTTTTCTTTTCTTTTTTTTTTTTTTTTTTTGCTGTTAATAACAAAATACACCAACCTTCCTAGTATTATTTTTTTTTATATTTAAGAGAATTGATTTGTCACATCTAAAAGTCTAAAATCAGGGGACACAGCTAATACAAAATACTTAAGCTAGCCCTTATAATTTTAGCCTTTCCAAAGTAAAATCATATCTCTTCACAGGTCACTTCGTTTTCAAAGTACCATGGATGACTCAGTGTTGGCGTCCAACACATGCTGTTGATTGGCTGACTCATTTTCCAATGTAGAAGGATGTCATAATGTCTACCAACACTAAAATATGATGACAGATTGATTATTTACTGGATGAATTGTAACTACAGAAAAAGAAAATAAACAGCAGGAGAATAAAGGATCCTGAAATTGACCACATCAAGAATTTTGTGTAAATGTAAAAGACAACAGGTTCTTCTTCTCATAAATAATAGCTGGATACTTCTGTGATTAATTTTTAAAGTTTCAAATCATGTTCTGGAAGCACTGTCTCAAAACAAGTTTGTTGTTTTAGTCTTCTTACTCACTGAGCCTTCTCTAAAGAAACTGCCAAACTCACACCAGCTGTCCCTTAGGATTAAGACTAGGCTAACGGCAGATATTTCTTTTTGAACTGTTAAGATATTAAAAGGATAAGAGTTGAACTAATCTAAACCCTTAAAGTTGGAATAAAGGGTTACCATGAAAAGTTTGAATTGTACAGTAAAAATTTAAAACATTTCCATTTTCTTCCTCAAAAATGCTCACCTCTTTTAAGTGTCCTGTTTTTTTCTTAAATATTAATTATAGATGAGGTGCCTAACAATTCTGCCGTTCCCTCCTGCCTGGCTCTTCTTCCTGTTGTCAGAGTGGTCCTCGGAAGCATGAGTGAAACTTGCCCACTCAGTAAATGAGTGGATCAAAAACTGGTACATTTATACAATGGAATACTATGTGGCAGAAAGAAAGGAGGAATTCTTACCCTCATGACAGCATGGAAGGAATTGGAGAACATTATGCTAAATGAAATAATCCAGGTGATGAAAGACAAATACCAAGTGATCTCACCTATAAGTAGAACCAGAGACATGGAAATAAAAAACAAACTGACAGTGACCAGAGGGGAGAGGGGAGGAGAAGGGGGATAACAGAGGAAAGGAGGGGAAGGGTCAAATCAAGGCATATGTGTAAAGGACCCATGGACAAGGACAACGGTGGGGCGGGGAGGATCAGATGTGGGAGGTGGGGGTAGGTAGGGCAGGGGAGAGCAATGGGGGAAAAATGGAGACAACTATACTTGAACAACAATAAAAAAAGACTATGTCAATAAAATATGAGGCTAGATTAAAAGAAAAAAGAAAAAATAGGCACGGCAGCAAAGCTGGTGGTACCCAAACCTCATTTCCGTACCTGCTTTTCTGCACTTCACCCCCAATATCAGTGATATTTACAGAGATTCAATTTAATAAGAATAAAAAAGTAAGCGTATAAAATTGTTAGAAGGCTAGTAAGAATATAAATTGTCCAAACTACTCTACAGGGCAATACATAGCAATTCTCTTTAATATCTTCATGCCCTTTGATCTGGTAATTCCCAGAACTATTTATATTCAACCAGGGTCAGCACAGCATTATTTGAGTGATAACAGACTCATTTTTTTTTCTTTTTGGCTAGATATTTTCCAACTTTGATCAGGTGGTACTTTCAACCAGAAAAAAAGACAGTATTAGAACCACAGCAGAGCTTTAGACAAATGATCTCTGGTGATTCTCAACCAGAGTTCCAGGGGTGGTTTGGAAATATGGAAAGGTGTTTGATAGTCCTAACAGGTAGGGGGCAGGGATGCTAGATGCCAGCAATGCCTGGGTTATTTCCACATAAAAAAAGATTTCTCATGCCCAAAATCTCAGTAATAGAAATTGGTGCTCTTCCCAAATCCCCTCTTCAAGGCCAATGAATGCACCCACAAGTTGCTGTGTATAGCATTGGCTTGTTTCGCAGCTATGTGCTTCATTGGGCATTGCCCACCGCTGCAGAGAATCAGCTTGTCCAAGGTTAGTCTCTCTCCCAGGAGGAACCCATGGGTGGTATCTGGTTGACAAAGGATGCGAAGATCTGGCTCCTTCAACTTGGAACAACTCTATAGGGCCTTCTTATTCCTTCGTATAGCATTCGATAAGACTGACTAAGAAGAGTCAGCTGCTATCCTACCAAGGGCCAGCTTCTGTTTCTGCCCAGTCTTGTCCTCCTCACTCCCTCACGGGAGCATCTTCTATGAAACACATACCAGTAATGCTTCTGCACTCAATCTTCCCTCTCACATCTCTTTCCACAGAGCCCCATCTACAACAATGCCCCCTGACAAACAGTGCTTTCATTCATCCCCTCATTTCCCACATGAGTCAAGAGCTGTCTAGAGAAGGTAAAGATCATGTTCAAGGTAGAGAGGTAGCTAGTTCATCACTCATTGCACATACTACATATTGAAAAGTATAAGAAGCTTGAGAAATTGAGAGAGAACTGAAATACAAAAAATATATACGTTAAAATATTTATTGTGGGAAATAATAATACCCAAAGAAAGTAAAATAAGAATAACAAAAGCATCTAAATTTGACTATAACCAGATACTTTAAATAATGATAGAGACCAAGAATCAATAACATTGCAATAACAGAAACCAAGAGAAGACTGCCAAATTATTTCATTGGGAGGAAGATTAGTTCTAGATCCTGTAACTACTGTCGGACTGCTAAACTATTGCTATTTAGGGTTCATCATCAAGATAGAGCCAAAAATAATAATTAGAAATTTTCCTCTTCAAAGCAAAGAGCTGATAAGATATGGAGATTATCCATTAAGGTGAGAGTGAATAAACACAAACGAGTAAATTAAACCCCATTCATTTCCAACCCTATTTCTCTTTCCTCAGAAAAAGTAGCTAGTTCTACACACCCTCTATTCACCAAAGAAGTCTTACTTATCCCCAGAGGTCTCTTCTGAGGTATTTGCCAGTCTTAAAGACACAATTCTACCATGGCCAATTACTCCACTCTTATTTTAACATAGTTCTTAAGTGCAGTTTTATGATATTTTTACTCTGTGGCTTTTATACTTACTATATCTTTATTCTGTTCCAAGTGCAGAAATTCCCCCTATTATTTTCAAAATCATGTAGAAAGAAGTACAAAATTGCTGATAGTTCCAATTGTGATGTTGACAAGCCCCCTTTCCCAAACACACACACACACCCAAAGAAAAGCAAAATATAAAAAAAGATTTTGAAAGATTTTTTTAATGTAACCCCATATTTGAAATGCAAAACTAAAGTGAAAATTGGTGAGACTTTTTTTCCTAAAAGAAACATTGCCTTTATCACACTGGCTTTCTTAATTTTCTCATAATAAAAATTAGTATTTAAAAAGCAGGCAATAAAGCACACTGAATCAATGGAATTATTACCAAAGCCAACATGATTAAGACAATTTTCCCTAAAGCCTCATTTGAAAAGAATTTTGTATTTTAATGTAAAATCTCACAGAGTTTTGCATTTTACTTTTTCAAAATGTTGTGCCATACTTAACATGTATTTGAAAACATTTTGAGTAGTACTTTTATCCTATGCATGTCCTAAAACAATACTGAAAACAATATTTTGTTCTAACTTAAAATAAAAAATGTACTGCTTTTCAAAGTCTGAGAGGTAACATGAATAAAATACTAGGTTTCTATTTGTTAGCTCGTGGTATGAAAAATTTTGTCCAATAACATCAGGGAAAACTATTACCTAAAACTTACTATTAATTTCCTCATTGTCTTGGTCAACTACATGAAGTACAGTTGGAAGCAACCAAACATTAGGATTTACTCTTTGAAAGTTGAACAATGCTGGAGTTATGCAAACTATGGTTTTGCATCAGAGTCCTCCTCTGTTTATTGGCCATACTCTCTTCTTATTGCATAACACAGCCATATATTTAGTTAAACACAGAAAAAGTAACGTGCATTCCTCATATGGGGGTAGCAATATGGGCTTCCTCCTGCGTTAAACATTTCCCAGTTTGTAGCTCACTTGACAACTCGAAGGCTAAACTAGTGAAGTCAGGACAGCTTGACTGTGTTGGTTTCCCAGTTGTACAGCTTGCAATCTCTCTATTTCATCGAGGTAACAGGGCACCATAACAGGAACACATTGTTCCATCAGCAGAACAAAAATTGAATTAGCAGCAGCTTTCTCCAAAACTGTGACTGTTTTCCAAATGTGCATGCTTTAGTTAGGATTAAGGTGGTTTATTCAAACGCTAATAGAAGTTACTGTTACCACTAGCTAACTTGCATTTAGAAACTATTCTTTCCTCTCCTGCCTAAAATATTTGGTCATATTCCAAGATCTGTTTCTTAACTCTTAGATTCTGAACCAAATATCCTCTTGCATCTATGTAAAACTGTGATTGGACATTGATCACGGTTTAGCTTGGCATCACTCCACAAACACTTTCACCTTTCGAAAATTACATTTGCTCGATATCCTTATAATTATGATTTGGTTCTTCTCTACTAAGTCACTTGTAAGGATAGTTCTATGATCAAGGTAACAAAAAGACTGGAAACCCTTGGATCATAGAAATAGCTTTCTGGTAGGCATTCTCTGTTAAATCTCGATTAAATCATTCCTGGCCTTCCATTTTCCTTGCGATAAAATCAAAATACTTAATTTGGCTTACCACCATCTGCCTTCAGCTTACTCTTCCAAAGCCTCATTTCCCTTTTGAATTCTAGCATCAGCTTAGTGAGCTTATTCCCATTCTGGAAGGCATCATGTTCCTTTTTACCTTGGAGTCTATGCATACGGTTCTCTCTACCTAAGCACTCTTGCTAGTACTCCCACAGCTTGGCTTACCTTCTCTCCCTGCCCCACCCCGCCATGCTTTCTCTCATTCTCTCTGATTTTTATGTATATGCAACATCAAATAGAATTAGTATTGCCATCAAAAGACTTCTCTCAAAACATCTCTCTTACAAGAGAATTCTTGTGAAGATGCAAATACAAATTCTACAAAAATTGACAAAGCATTATATGTATGTAATGAACTTAATAAAGCTAATAATAGGGTTTCTTTTGTGAATATGCCAAGCAGAGAACAGAGCCCCAAGGAAAGAAATGGAGGCCTGGCTGGGGAGCCCCCTTAGAAGCCCTGATAATCTGCATTAGGTCTACCAAACCAGTGACCATGGATCGGTACATGGCTGTGAACTCTTTGGTAAAGCATAGTAAGCAGATAGGTGCTTACACTAGAAAGTAAATCAATACACCGCTTGCTTCATTGAGAAAGTTGTGCTGCAGAAAACAGTTAGCTACATTAACCATTGTGTTCAGTGATTCCCACAGCATGGACCTAGAGTACTATCTGTACACCACAGAAAAAAAACTAAACATAATAGAAAGGATCGTAAAAGTAAGATGATGATTACCCAGTAAAAATTTTGTATCTGTCAATTCTACTTAAGATTATGCTTAAATTATATCCATAGCTGCATTCTTTATTTCCTCTTACCTCTGGCATGCTAGACCTAGTTATGCTACTAAGCAGGTAAATGAGGGAAAAGTCTCTTCATTCAGAAAACATGAATAAGACATTAACATTATTGTATGATGAAGGGGTTGCACTACATCAGTGGTTCTCAACTGAAGGTGATTTTTGCCCCCCAGGTAGTATTTGGCAATATCAAGAAATTTTTAATTGTCATATCTGGACCTGGGGGCAGACTGCTAGTTAGTGGATAGAGACCAGGATACTGGTAAACACCCTCTGATGTACAGGACTGCCCTTCCCACTTCCAAACAAGAATCATCCAATACAAAATCCCAATAGTGCTGAGGCTGAGAAGCCCTGTACTAGATCATCTCTAGTGTCCCTTCCATCACTAACATGCTCTGATTCTTTATGGTGAAGTTCACAAGAATTGTATTCATTTTAGTAATAACAAGTGGGCAAAAGTGACTAATGTTAATTTATGCAGTGACGTATATTTAGGCTACAAAGAGAATAGGGTAATAAAAGCTCAGTAGAAATTCAAAAATTGAAATGGTTATAATGCTTAGCAAATTTTCATAATATGGATGATTTATTCTAATTTAATTTAAAAATTAAAAGGGAAAAATGCCAGAATCTGCCTAATAGGACTTATTTTTCTCTTTCAGCTATTTGTTTAACCCAGTTGTGTAAGAAGTTGAAAAGCATTCCAGAAATCCAGATTCAGTCCGTGCCTCTGTCCTGGTCTATTACAGAGCCTTAAGCAAGGTTCTATATTCTAGGCTTTCAGGGTTTTTTGTTTTTGTTTTTGTTTTTGTTTTTTTTGTTTTCACTGGAAAACAGAGATACCACTTGAAGGCTATAACCAAGAATGTTTGGCACAAAAATAAAATAGCTTATTATATTCCTTGAGACCTTTATTTCAGCTTTACTGCAGTAAAAAAAAAAATTACTATCATGAAATCAGTTTTACTCTGACGTTCTATATGAATACTCTGAAAATCCTTTTAACAAAATGAATAATCTTTTTAGATAAATTTTATACTATGTGGCAAATTTTCTTTTAAGTTTCTTCACTAATTGAAAAGAATATATATCTTATTTCACATAAAACATTATTTCCTGACAATTTCTAATACTTGCTTGCTTAATGATACTATTGTATCTGTAAGATTCACCAGAAATCAGGTTTGGGGCCCCTTTGTCTCCATGAAAGGGAAGAAAGAAAGAGATTCTCATAGAGGATGCCAGTGGTGTCCCCGGAACCGCACCCTCCTATTTGATCTGTTCCAGCTCTCCCAGCTGGCACGTGCATACTTGAAAAGAGAAAGCTTCAAGTTCCCAGGATGGTCTTTTGTTTTCCATCCCTTTTTCACAGAGCGAAGTGATCTTGTCTCTACACCCTCCAACATAGGTTTGTCAAGTGGTCCCAAACACACTTGTCCCGAACATTTGGATATCGCTCCTAAGTGTTAATCAGAGTCAATGGATCTTTTATGTTCACAGACATAAACACACAGGGTTTTGTAAGTCTTACATAAATATTAATGGCTACATGCTAAGCATCAGATGCAAAATGAGCAATCATGATGATTATTTAAATTTAAAGGTCCAGAACAGAAATCTCAAGGCCATCTGCAGGAACTGCAGACTAGATCTCAAAAAGCAATGTGGATAACTAGAATGGAAACAGGTAAGTTTGCAAATGTATGAGAATAAGTAATAAAAAACAAAATAAAACCATGCTGGCAACCTGACAAAATCAGTAACCTTGTTTTGACCCATTGGTAGAATGTAGTGATATCAACAAAGTCTCTAGTCCCCGCTGTCTATAAAATACCTGAGTAACTTCATCTCCGCAATGTGGATTTCCTCCGCTGTGAAACAGGATTTTAGAAGTACTGCACTTCCTGCAGCCTAGAAACAGAGTCAGTAACACTGTAACCACCATGTGTGGTGCCAGGCGGGTACTGGACTTATCAAGGGGGGGCATTTCATAAGTTATATAAATGTCTAACCACTGTGCTATATACCTGAAACTGATACAGCACTAAATGTCAACTATAACTGAATTCTTTTCATTTGTAAGTACTGTACTTCATACAATTAATGTGTCAAATGAGTCCACACATTGTGTTACCCAGTACCCGATACAGAGCATGTGCTTAATATGTTTACTATTGTTCAGAAAAATGATAGAGAAATTACTCAGAAGGCTAGACCAGGGGTTGGCCAAGTAACTACAGCCTGGCCCACGAGCCAAATCCAGCGGGCCACCTGTTTTGTAAATGGTTTCCTTGGAACACAGCCATGACCCCTTTATTTACATATTGTCTACCCCAACAATAGCAAAGCTGAGTTCTTGTGACAGAGACCATATGGCCTAAAATCCTAAAATATTTACTATCTAGACCTTTACTGTTTCTAAGGATCCATTGCCCTGAAAAAAAAAAATAATAAGACAATAAACATGCTGATCATCATGGAGAAGCAGAGCACAAGTCCCCTCTGCTTACACATACTCAAAGCATCTGGAAGTTCTTTCCTAAAGCATTTTGATTTCAAAGGGAAAGGGGGTCCAGAATGCTGAAAGAGAGAGAGCAAGCGTATCCCACAAGGATGAAGAAGAAAGAAGATTTTCCTCCTCCAAAACAGGGTTCTCGCAATGGAGAGTCACGCTCACGGCCATTGTCTCTTAGGGGTTTAAAATACGACCACTTTCAAAGTGTTCTCGAGAGACTGTACAGCGTTGTGGTGATGAGCACAAACACTGAAGAGCTAGGCTTCTCTGCGCAAACCCTGGCTCTGCCGTTAAGTAACTGCGTGACCTTGGAAAATGAACTAACCACCTTGTATTAAGGGCTACATAAATTACTAAAAGCACCTCCTATTTCATGTCAGTTATTTATTCCGAAAAACCGAATGTTGTATGCACAAACATTCACCAGACTACATTATTTTTAAATGAGAAAATCCCTAGGCGCCCCACCTCACAGGCCCCACCCACTACTTACACACATCAACACAACCACTATGTCCTGAGTCCCCAGGGACCAGTTAAGTCAACACTAACCCATCTTGTGTGTGCCGGTTCTAGCAGAGGCCTTCGTCACTGCTGTCTCCTGAAAATGAGTTTTTGAAAGTGGGGAATACAGAATGATATTTGTATATTCAAAAGTTATATGTAAATATTTGTTTGCAATAACTGAATGGTGGTGGTAAAAACTTACAGCCAGACGTCTGGGGGGCCACTTGATCTCTGCCACCTCCCGGTGGTCTAGATATCAAACAGAAGTGAACGAATACCTGTCAGAAAACAGTGGAGTCCGAGCAGCAGTGTTGGGGAGTTGGAGCGTGGCATGCAGGCCCTTCAGTAAAGGAAAACGTCAGTGCCCAGGCAGCTGGAAGTCCCTGGGCCATCAGTTTAGGGCCATCCCCTCTCCCTTCTCTCCTCTTGTGAGACCCCGAGCCTCACATGCACCAGGAATAGATATTTTCCACACCACTCCCCACCGCTTGCCCCCAACCATGGCCATAGCCCTCCCACCCCCACATCACTCAGCTCCATCCAGATTATTAGTCCACAGGGTTTAGGGCTGGGATGTGCTCAATCCTTCTGAATGCCAGATGCCTGCTTGGAGAGGGGAGGGAACAGGGAAGTCTGAAAGTTCACCTCACATTCTCATCACCACAATAGTTACCTTTTGTCATTTTTGAGAACGTTCCCAAGCAGGAAATGAAAAGTGATATGAAACAAAAATTTATTTTCATTTACTAAGAGCATTTTTACGACATATTTATAGAACTCTAAATTTTAAGTTAGCACAAAACTACTTTTGCTTGTACTATGAAAATTAATGCTTGATCCAAAGATTTCCAAATGTTTTTGCTTGACTGCACCCTTAGTATTCCAATCTCTTTTCACAGCACCTGTAAACCACAGAAATGCCTAAAAAATTGCTTATTAAGTAGTTAGATATAAACAACTTAAGCATTTATATACTATTTATGCACTTAGTAGGCTTTGAAAAAATAATAAACATGAAAAGAAAGAAAACATTGTATTTAATTCTTAAATTACAACAATTACTTACTGATAGGATCGTGAGCCTTTGGGATACATAAGATTCTCATATCTTAGAATCAGGGTGCACTACATCTTTTTTTCTGGGTCCACACTGACTTGTATGTGGTAATTTTTTTCCTCAAAGGAACCACCAAAAACCCAGCTTTGTAAAGGTATGGCATCACTGAAAGGAATGTAGAACTATCTAATATTGAAACTGTGAACTACCTCAAGCTAGTAGTCTGTGCAACTTCTGACAGATGACAAGCATCCTTGAATATTTTAAATATTCTGCAGCGACCTTATGAGTTCATTCCAGGGCTGCAGGGTGTCTCAGCACATGGTTTGAGGACCATGGGTCTAAACTGTGAGCAATGACACATAGTAACATATGCTGAAGAAATTTACCAAACAGGAGAGTGTGTGCGCATGAGAGTGTCTGCAGGCACCTTGTGTTTCCATCTTCGGGGGCCGTGTTGACTGTGGGAACAACTCATACCGTTCAGTAAGCTGATGCTCTCAGAGTCAACTATCCATCCTATCTTCTATATCTAAGTTCTTTTTACTCCTCCAAGCAGGCACATTTTCTAGGTGCCTGGTTTCTTTTTCTAACTCTCGCAGTTTACTTAAGGAGAAGAATATCAAGGAAAGACATTAATTACGAAAGACAGGATTTCTCCGTGCATATAACTAGAACGTGGGATTGTTTTGTCGTTTGTGTCAATCAATCTGAATTATCAAATTAAAACAATGTTATGATGTCAAAAGCTGATTTTACAATTCTATTAACAGGTTATTTTGAAGAAAGCCATGAAAGTACAATGGAATAAATACATGAGCATGTTTATTAATTCTGAATTATATACATCTCTAATTCACGTGCAATTGAGTTTGAATGTCTTATACATAAAAAGGAAAAGTCATATTTACTTTAAACCATAACTCAGAAGATATCATGCCATAGCTCTTTAGGTTGTGATCACTCACATACTCAGAAAAACATATTACTCCTTTTCAGAGACACACCAGCATGCTGAAATTAAGTATGTCCACATGATGACTGGGTCATTTGTGACACAGACAAGGCTAAGTCACAGGTAATTCAAAGGGTGTATAAGTTTCTTGTTTCTCAGTTGATCCAAACAATCAGAAGTGCTTTTTAGTGAATATAACTTCACACAACTGTGCTAAAGAGCTTGCATTTCTTTTCATTCCTCCCAATGGTCTTTTGAAGAATTTTCTGGTTGATACAGCAACCAGGTTTTACATTACTTTTTTTTAAAGTTTAATCTTTATTGTATTTTTTTCCATTACCACTTAGTCCCCTGATACCCCCTCCTCCCAGCTGTTGTCCATGTCCATGAGTCCTTTTTCCTTTTTGCTCAATCCCTCCACCCCTAACCACCCCCCACCACCACTGGCTGTCATCTGCTCTCCATCCCTGAGTCTGTCTCTGTTTTGCTTGTTAGTTGAGTTTGGTCATTAGATTCCACATATGAGTGAAATCATATATTTGTCTTTCTCTGACTGATTTATCTCACTTAGCATAATGTTCTCCAAGGCTACCCATTCTGTTGCAAAGGGTAAAATTTTCTTCTTTCTCATGGCTGAGTAGAATTCCATTGTGTAAATGTGCCATAGTTGTTTTATCTACTCATCTACTGATGGACACTTGGGCTGCTTCCCAATCTTGGCCATCGTAAATAACACTGCAATGAACATAGGGGTGCTCACATTCTTTTGAATTTTATATTCCTAATTTCACTTCCAGCTTGACTATGACTGTATTTCTGTTTAGTCCCCAATATTATTCTAGCTCACTGGTACTGACTAATTCTTTCAACAAATAAATAATCCAATAATGCAATTATCATTTTTCTATGTGTAGAAAAATGTGATAGGATTTAATTTGTCCTACTGTATACAGTCATGAAATCTATCATCACTAGAATCTATATTTGCAAGGATTTTAAAGAAGACAGGCCAAGGAATGTCTATTAATATAATTGTCCTCACTGTAACCTCTTTTAAGTCCTTTGAGATTTTGCTCTTGGTGCTTATTTTTGCCTCCAGAGCTGCATGCTGAGCTTGTCTGTCTCACTCTGGTGAAGAACTGGAGGCCTCTCAGAGAAACTGTGCTATAAAAGAATGGAAACTGGTATTTGGCAAAATCCTATTTTATTTCTAACATTTAAAATCCAAAGTGCAAAATGAAATTGGAAGATTGCCCAAGAATAGCTCCTTTCTTAAATAAAATGGAAGGAAAAAAACCACGAGAGGTGTTCTGCCTGTAAAATGCTCACCAGAAAGATTTTCTGGAAAGTTCTTCGACAGTATCTGGTGTATAATAAGTAGCACTGTGTTAATTATCATTACTTTTGTTGTTATTGCTTGCAGAATTCTGCCTCCCCTCAATGCATGAAAGGCTGAGACAGCAAGAATTAAGAGGCATGGAAAATATCTCAAGTTATTTCAAAACAGTATCTCTGCTGTACAGATAACGGAGGAAGGAAGGTAAAGTAAGCCAGGAAAGAGTAGTGTTTCCTACATGCTTTTCCTCTAAAAACATCTTATATTTCTTTATGAAGATCACCATCTCTTCTAATAATTATTTTGAAGAATCTGAGGGAGAGCAAAATCATTCAGCTAAAATACCTGTGTTCTTTCAGGGTTGGGGCCAAAGAAACATGCTCATCATAAATTTAATATTTCATTTGGCTTATTCCTTAGCACCTCAATAGCATGGAATGGGAAACACCCGTACCTTACCTGTTTCTTCCCACAAACTCTCTACTGCCCCCCCCCCCATCTACAATACTCCACTTATTCACCAAGGTCCCCTTCAGAGGAATAGTTTCCCTCGGTAACACTTTCCACTTGGTAGTAGCTCTGTTTTCTACAGGCCACACAAGTCCTTCACTTACTGTCAAGATGAAGGAACCCTGGATGAGACTTACAAAAATACACAGGCCAGCTGTGTATGAGATAACAGTGGCTCCATCTTCACCCCCTTGAATCACTACCTCGCTGGCCTCTCTCTTTCCCAGGGGGATGGGAATGCCGCCCAGCAAATCTCACTGGGGCAGGGACCTTTTCCTCCAGCTCTGATTCCTATCAACCCAGCTCAGGAGTAGGGTCGACAGTTGACGATAATTATTTCAGCAATTTGCCTTGATTTGCTTTGGCAGTGGCCTTAATGGTAAGTGGTAATACAAAAGTAGCATTCCGCTACTTCACTGGGCAGGCCTAAAATCACAATGTATGTTGTTCCCTTCTTTTAACTATTGGCAAAACACTTGTGTATCTAAGCAAGGATTTGTCTGTCCATATCACTGTGAGAAACCCCATGGTTTTCACACCTTCTGGTCTTTCTGCATTCCCCAAAGACTTTAATTTATGGATGCTATATATATTGAGATTTATCAAGTTAGAAAATAAAACTGAGATATTTTGAAATGAAATAAAACACAAGCATACATTCCATTGATTGCAACTGCTCCTAAAATTAAAAAAAAAAAAAAAAACCCAGAAGAAGAAGCAAAGAAGAAGCACACATTCCTTTAGCCACCACAGCAATGGCATGATCACTGCGCACCTGTGAAGACAAGTTACTGGGAAGACAAGTTACTGGGAGCTTTAGGACTACTCTCACTCCTAAAGACTTTGACATATTCCCATCATGCACAAAAAGGGTTGGTCTTTTCAGAAATCCTCAGGATTAAATATGAATATAAATACTAAAATTAGTTTTTATGTACATCCCTCCTTTTAATATATCTTGGAGAATTATAGGATAATTATGATATTTGGAAAATTCTATAAGGGCTGCAAACTTAAAATCTTTTCTCATGAATAGTTGCTTCCGAGGAGCTTGAAGGTCACCAGCAAAATTTTTCCAGATCCAGCTCTGTCTCAATTCACTGATATCCATTAATCCAGACATGCTCTCTGGAAATCCTCATCTGTATTCCATGTGCCAATTCTGTAACAAAGACATTGACATTGTCCCAGGTGTAGGTCTTCTCCCAATAGTCCCAGAGCCTGGGGTAAAAGAATATCTAGAAACCCTAGTTTCATAGCCCACAGCATTTCTCTTCCCACTCACATTGTTTTCTTGCAATGTATGGGGCCTCAGACACATCCATATGCACACCGCTACCCACAAAGACAACCTTCATCCACACCCCTCCAGACAACCATCCAGTGATCATCCCTTGGGTCTACAGGTGTACACACCAACAGCATGGTCTGCCCTCAGGACATCCAGGGTGAAGGGGACCATGCTGGCTCTGGGAGGAGACTTTGGGCCACGTGGACAAAGAGCTACAGGATAACCTAAAGGTACTCCAGAGTGGAGGACACAGACTCTGGATGGGCACAGGGCCTGGCACTGCAGCCTTCTCTCACTGTAGGAAGAACCCACACAGGAGGACCAAAGAGGAGTCCTGGAAACCTGGAGGCCCTAAGTAGAGGCCCCATTGCCCAGCATGAAGGATAATCCCACTAAAGGGCAAACTGCAGAAGGATTACAAAAATCCTGGAGAAGATCCCAAAATTAATCCAAGCATCCTTAAAGCCCTGTTCATTTCTAAAGACCACATCCTTGTAACTTTACTTCTCAACAAGCTAATTAGTAGAAACTAGTTTTGCCCAACAGTTCCTTCCGTTTTTCTGAGGTTTGCCAAAATGTTGCCTCATATGTGTCCACAAGTCAGTTTGTCACTGGAATCAATCACCAACTACTGTCTCAAACAGGTCAACATCTGCCACCCGCAAAGCCATAAAGAGAGGCACCACTCTTCTCATCGTCCATCACTGGAACTCCAAGATTCAAGCCCAGGGTGCTGACTGCAGAGATCCCCAACACTTACAACTCTTAGAGTCTAAGATTTAGTCTGGGATCCTCATGAAAAAGAATCCTATCCAACTCTGGGTCACATGTTGTCGCTCGAGTCCCCAAATAGCCCTCCTTATGTCCCCCCCCCAAAGTCTTTCTTGTATAGTTCTGCAAATTTCTGGACCTCTCTTCTTTGGCTACAAAGCTCAAGCCCAATACCACACATACTGAAAGAGGGTCAGACACCATAATATTAATACAATGCCATGATCCATTCATTTAAACCCCTCATGTTTCTATGTCTCTTATAAAACAAAATCTGCATACATATGAATGGGTATAAATAGGTATAAGTTTTGAGGAATGAAGTAAAGGGAAAACATGTGCGCTGTTACTGAGGTACTAAGAAAAACAATTTGAAGCCTGACTATTCAAATAATTTAACATGTATTAGAAAAAAAAACACTTTTCCAAATATATCAGTGAGAAAATCAAAATGCAAGAGTTTAAAATAGTGAAATGAAAAAAAAATAATTTTTTTCTGAGGAATTAGTTATATAATGAAATGGTAACAATAATAGGTATATTGGTAAAAGGTTCATAAAAATCTTTTAATTAAAACACTGTTATTTGTAAAATATAGACTTAGTTCATAGAGGTTGTATAGGTATTATCATTCATGTCAATTTATTAAAAGTAGCACAAAAATAATGATGACAATATCCAGACCAAGAAAACATATGTGCCTCAGCACGAGTAAATACAAGAATCTTTTCTTTGCAAAATGCATTAAGCACCAATTTTCTACACAGCATATTTTATAGAACAAAAAGTTTTTACTGTGCATTCTCTTTCCACTTTGTATAGTAAAACACCAACTTTACTACACTCAAAATAAAGTTTAAAAAGTGTTTGATGGCTTATAAAAATGTGTGGCTTTTTTATCTTTCATTTTTGTGGTATAGTCACTGTTGAGAGATGTCATTTTTCAATGTGCACTTAGAATAACAGGCAAATTGTAGAGCTTAACAGAAATTTCCATTTTTTCCCTTCTTCGTGATCATTCTGATCCATTTTTTAAACAAGCTCCACAAGTTCATATAAAAGAAGTAGATCCAAGATGTCCGCACCCAGGACTTTTCTGGAATTCATGTGCTGTTCTCACTAAGATGACTTGATTTCGTAATAACAAAAGCTGCCAGCCTTATTAAAAGGTGCCCAACTACTGTAACCTACCTGTCATTTCATCTTAAATGCCACTGTTGAATTTTCGGCCCTAATCAAAAATGACACCAGTTAAGAAGTGTCATAATTCGGTTTTCTCTGATTCAGAACTGGTGGTTGATTGCCGGTTAGTTAGTGTTCTTACCCTGACACACATTATATGACATGGCTCTAGGTTTTAATTTCCATATTGATTCCAATACACTAACCGTCAGTGAGCATCTTACAAAGAGCATTCAGTCTATTATAAAGGAGACTCGGGAAACTTTATTATATTTTCCTCTAATTAACTGTTTTTATTATTGAAAATGTGGGAAGGAGATGGAGTCTTGGAGAATCGAAATCAGAGATCCCTCCAAAGGGAATTAAATGGGTATTAGTAAGTTGTATGTCATTTTGTGGTTGGAAGCCAATGTATCTGCCTCATTCTACTTTACTGTATTGAAAATACCCATTTTCATCCTCTCCCCTGCTATTGAGGAGGGTCTGTAAGATTTCTTCACATCCCACCCAGGAGTCAGGAGAGTGACCACAGGCAAAGGTTCTAAAGGAGAAAATGGATGTTAGGACAGGGATATGAAAGAATGTATCTCTGGAGACAAGATTGAAAAAAAAATAGTCAGGCTCCCTTGATAATATTGTATGATAGGGAAGGGGTAGCAGAAGAACATGCGTTAGGAGAGGTTCCTTCATTTCTGCTGTCTTTTCTGCTTTCCTCCACAGCAGTCAGATCTGCATTGATACCTGAGGCTCTCCTAGCCTTGTTCGAGCCCCTCTCCATTTATTCCTCATCAGTGTTTGCCCAGATAAATCTCTTGTGTGTCAATTCTTGTCTCAGCGTGTGCTGCTGAAGGTTTCATCCACATGTGGGCCAGAGGACTTGGAGGGTGAGTTTATATCCCTGGATCTATGGTGACCAGAGCAATAATGGAACTTGAAGTGGTAAAAATGTTCCCCTTATCACAGGTTTTAAGCAATTTGGTCATGTTATGCAGCGATATTATTTTATTTGTTGCTTCATTTTGGGGTTCATTTAACTTGGTTCTATGAATTTATAGTTTTTATCAAAACTGTAAACTCTACACAATATTTCATCAAGTCTTTTTATGTCGCTTTACTCAGGAAGTCCAATTTCACTTACTTTAGGTCACTTAAAGAGGGCCGAAGCTCAGTGATGCTGTTTTTGTTTTTTCTGTTGATATGTTTTGGGTGGAGATGGGAGGTTAGTCTTTTTTCCTCTATTTCATTATGAGTGGGTTCTATAGCTATGTCTTAAAGTTCACTAACCTTTTCTTCTGAAAATTCTGACGTGTTGTTTATCCCACAGAGTATATTCTTCATTCCAGACATTTTACATTTTGTGTCTAAGAATTCACTTTGAATCTTTTATCTTTCATATCTCTACTTAGCAAGTTCAATATTTATGTAGCTTCTTGAATATGTGCTATATAGCTCTAATAACCATATTAATGTGCTTGTCTACTACTAATTCTCTCATCTGGGTCGTTTCTGGGTCAGCTTTGATTAAATGATTTTCTCTTTATTGTGGGTTATATTTTCCTACTTCTTTGCACACCTGGAATTTCTGATTGGATGACAGACACTGAATTTTTACCTTCTGGGTGCTGTATATTTTTGTGTTCCTTTAAATAAGCATGAGTTTTGTTTAGAGTGGAGTACATTTGCTGCGAAACTGATTCTCTAAGGCTTTCTTTTCAATTTTACTAGGCAAGACCAGAACAGATTTTAATCTATGACAGGACTCAGCGAATTATGGCCTGTGGAACAACTGAAGCACCGAGGCCGTGCTTGTGTGATTCATGGGAGGGAGAAAAATCAACAGAAGCCCTATGTCATACACAAAGTCTCAATTATTTACTATCTGACGTTTCATAGAAAAAGTTTGCCAACCCCTAGTCTAGGGCTAATCTTGCCTCACTCTTGAGGCAGCAACCTGATGAATTATAAGAATTGCAAGGGTTTCTATTCTGGCCGGTAAGAATACAAACCATTCCTGGACTGCACACTTTGTGCACATTGTTTTTTCAGCTTCTCTTGGCTGGTTCTTTCCCCTGGCCTTCACTAGTCATATCACACACATATTCTGACAGCACTCAGCTGAAAACTGAAGGGAGACCCACTGCATATCCCTGCAGCTGTCTCTTGGGAGAGCGCCTGTGTCCCAGTGCTCTGTTTCACGCATTCTAGCCTCGCTGGCCTTCTCTGACTCTCGGCCGCACTCCTCAGTCCAAGGAGACTGCTGGACTCCCCTTCCCAGAACTGCCTCGTAGGAATTCTTTGCAGACAGTAAGTTGGGTTTACTGCTGTCTCACCAAGACTGTCATCCTGTCCTGTGCTGCCTGATGTCCAGTGGCTGAAAACCATCATTTCGTCTATTTTGTCTGCTCATTCCATTGTGGCTACCGGCGAAAGTTTCTGATATTTTCCTTCAAATCTCTGGTTTTCTTAGTTAAAGAATATCCAGAGACTGTAAGGCAAGTGCCTAAAGAAAAAAGAGTAACCATTCTATTCTTTGTAACTACTTATCTGTGCACCATTATTTTCTCAATTCAGTGAAATTAAAAACAAACAGAAATTGATTGCTGATAACTGTAACTTTTATCTATAATGTCCAATTTTAAGTTTCCTGTTTGTCAAAATTGTCTCATCATTCTCACTGAACTCTTTTATAAGTAAACATTATGAATTTGATCTTATAAAAGAAATTCATTCTAATATAATAATCTATCTATATTGGTATTCTGTGAATATTTTTAAGTAAAAACAAGGTTCTGATGCAAAACAAAAAAGTTTGAAAACACTGTTTAGGCAGAAATATTTTCAGCTTTGTGGTGTTAATATCTAAAGAAGATTTCCAAAAGCACAGTGAAGCAAAGCCCAGGTCAGAGTTCAAGAGCCCCAAATGGGTGAGAAACCCTGAGTTTCAACACTGAAAAGGAAAACTACTATAGCTCAGTATCTTTCAGGCACAAATATTCTTATCTCTAGAATTACTGTTTGGGTTGGAAAATTCTTGATATTATTACTCTGGCTACCCAATATTTTAACATGTTTAATTATATGAAATGTGGGCATTCTTTTCCATTGTTTTAAAAATGTCTTAATATTCTTAATCTTCTATAGGATTTCATGCATCTGGCCTCCTATCCCACCCAACCTTTTCACCATTGTTTTCAAGATAGGCCTAGACCACTAAAGACTTAATCTTTACCAGAATTATCATTTGTTCCATACTCTTTGAGGTTTCTCTGTCCACCAATAACAAAATGAATAGCCTGAAATTATCAGCCAGAGGTTGATTTACAGTGTCAATAAATTTGCTACCTCCAAGGAACTCCTGACTACAAAATTATTATCTAATAAAATTAGAGGGTGACAGCACAAGAACCTTTCTAATTCAGGTCACAATAACCCACCAATGAAGAGAGTAATAGCAGTCCACTGAATATCTCACCAGATTTTAAAAAATCCTTAGATCCCTGGACACTCTGATTACAGAGCCCTACAGCCCTTGATACGTTGTTCTGGGCTTATAATTTGTGCTCATTTACTGTGAAAAAGGATTTTATTTCCAAAACAATCCCTCAAAACATGAATAATTAACTTTTCATATGAAAAGTTCATGTGAAAACAATTTTATTGCCTATCACAATAGAAGGAACATTTCTTCAGATATGGAAATAATGATAGCTCTGTTTTAAAATGTTAATTTAGAAACTTAAAATCTGGACCTTTAACTATGTATATCAATTTACATTCTTTATAGTCTATAAGCATGAAGTATATTTACAAAGAAGCTTTGTTCATTACTTATTTTACAACATAAGATCTTACTAATACACAATAAAAATTATAAACATAATTTTCAGAAGGAAATACATAAAAGTCTAATCAAGTATTCACAAAGGAGAGACAAAATATAAAGTGAATTAATGGACTTAAAAGGAGGACTTTAAAATATAATTTATTTAAAACTAAACACATGGAATGAATCTAATTCTTTGAGAAATTTTTATTTTAAAAATTTGCTTCTACATTCTGATGAAGAAAAGCAATGCAAAGCCAAGGAAATTATAATACTACTGTAGCATGATACAGATTTTTATTAGTATACACTAACAAAAGTTAAGAATGATAAATAGCCTATTTGCTGAAAATAGCCAAACAAATTTCTCTGATGTTTCATTCTCAAAAATCTCTAAAGATATCAACATGGAAAAATTTTTTAAAATTAATAAAAACACATAGCTCAGAATAATTTATGCTGTGTCATTTATAGCCCTTAAAATGAAAAAGAAAGAAAAAATAGAATGAATTTGCCAGCTGTGCTATAAAAAAATGACAAAATAATCTTTTATATGGATTATCATCAATATTTACCAGAACATCTTTATTTCCAGTGAGACTTCCTGAAAAGCATACATGAATACACTATGCTTTTGAAGTTGAAGAGCTTCTAGCAACCAGTTTTATGTAACAGGTTAAGATCTCTATGTTTGTTTGTGATTTGAACAGCATATAGGCCATTTCCAAGTGGAATGCATTATTTTTAAATGCTTTTGAAAGGATTTGCCTGGCAACAATTTTTAACATCTTGGAAAAGAGAAATTATGACTCTAGCTATCTTCCCCCAGAATTATCATAATCATAAATCATTTGTAAGAAATACCTGTATCAGTGCCTAGCACAGAAGAGATGATCAATAAATATGATTCCCTCTCCCTTTTACCCCACCCCTACTCCTTCCCTACCACATGCTATTCAATGGTTTCCCTACAGTGTTTCAGGAGCCCCAGCCAGTAACAAAGTGAGATGAGGAGCAGGTCAAGCAGGCTGGTCTTTCGTGTAAGCAGTTCTATTTCTATGTCTTACATATTGGTATCTAGTTAAGAATTTTTTTTTAATAAAGCGTTCTAATTGCACTACTGAGAGAGAAAAAAAGAAAAGACGATCTCTGTCCTACACAAGTGAAATTCTGTCCCAGCTTTTTTCTCTTCCCAGGGTGTCTCATGTCCTCCTGTATCTCCTATTATCCTCTGCAATGATGCACAGATCCCTCTCTCTCGTCTCCTCCATCTCCGTTTTCCCTGGTACCCAAGCAGTCACAAAGTCCCGTGAATCATACATATCCCCACTCCCACTCCACTCCGCTCCTACCTCCACTGTTTTAGTTCAGGTCCAGATTATTTTCTGTGTGGACTGTTGCAGTAAACTAGAACAGAGCGTTCACTCCAGCACTGGTATGTGGGCTACGTATCACTAGGGGAGCACTGGGAGGCGGCAGTCCAGACAGGAGGTGCTGAAGACTTGGAGGGCGGCAATGAGAAGAAAAGGGTAAGTGCAAAATAAACTGCATAGGAAGAGCCCAAAGATTTGTTAACTGACTAATCGTGAGGGAAAGAGAGAGAGCAAGGAGTCAAAGCGACTAAAATTTCTAGGCTAAGTAAATTGGGAAATGGCTACAGAGAGTTGATTATAGGAAAAGTAGAGTCATCAAAGAAGATGCAGGAAATTGACTTGAAATTAGAAGGAGAACTTCACAGCAGTAAGAATTTAAATGGCAATCATAAAGTATATAACTTACATAAGAGATTATCATAAAGTACATAATTTATAATTATATTTATCATTAATAAAATGTTATTCATTATTGCTATTATTGTTCTTACAAAGAAATACAATGCAAAGGCCATGGGGGAATAATTAATAACACAAAATGATGTAAACATTAAAAAGACTTGAAAACAGAGAAATGTTCACTGGATTTGCCAATGAGGAGACCATCAGTGATTCAGAAAGGCAAGTGGAAATGGAAGCAGGTCTACATGGAACTGATGTGAGTGCGTAATGAGAAATGCAGGCAGTAACGGATTTTAAGTGGTGTGGCAGAGAAACAAAAAAATGGGAAAGGAAAATATTAGGATAAGATGGCTTCTTAGAGAGGTTATAATCCATGTAAAGTTTTCAGCATCTTAGGAAACAGCGAGTAGAAAAGAACCACCCATTTTATAAATCGGGAAAATTTTCCCTCTCTGTAAATAAGTCGCAGTAGAAGAGAGCAGCCTCCCATTTCGAAACAGGCATGTAGAGAAATCTCTGCTGACGTCACATAGACCATATCCCCGCCACTTGGCTATGTCTCTGAGTCACTGGCCGGCAGGGCAAGGGCAGGTGTACTGCAAAGAAATCTATCGCCTTACTAAAGAACTCAGTGTCACAGGCCTGCTACCTCTCAAGGTAATATTTTCCTTCATACTTTCAATTTAACATTGTAACATACTTTTTTAAATGGACTCTATATGAAGTTATTTGATGGCACCAAATATTTAGAATATGGCATCCATCAAATAATCTACATTAAGTCATATGTCAGCATAAACTAATTACCAAAATGGCCAAATGACTGACAGTATACTTGCTATTCAGCATTTATGAAGTTATCTCCTAAAAAATTTACACTCTCAAATTTAGCAAGAGTCAAAATATGCCGTTCACTCACTGGCCCTCACCATTTCCTAGAGAGTGCTTGAAACCTCCCCTTCAGTTCGCAATAATAGCCTGCCAGGAGTTTCTAAAGCAAGCGAGGAGCAATGGGGGAGTGCATTTGTGAGGTGAGGAGGAGATACTATATATTGGGAAAATGACATTTAAATAACCCAATGTTAACGAATCCCCTTCCCAGATCACCATCCTAGCAGACTGAAAAGCAGTAATTAGACTGGGTGGGCTGAGAAACTCAACTAAACACAGATTGACAGAAGAGGCATCCCAGGAACATCATTATCACAACAATGTCTTTATTTACATAGCAACGTGGGTATACTGTGTTCAGCTTTTCAATAAACAAGAACATGCTGCTAGAAAAAAATAACTCACGTCACCAACAACTTCTAATTAAAAGATACAAAAAACAGCAAAAGAGCTTTTCTTCATGGTTGTAAATCACTACCATGGCAAGTTAACATGCACAGTCCTCCACAGG
This sequence comes from Desmodus rotundus, assembly GCF_022682495.2. NCBI lineage: Eukaryota > Metazoa > Chordata > Mammalia > Chiroptera > Phyllostomidae > Desmodus > Desmodus rotundus. The sequence continues at coordinate 17,960,218 of NC_071395.1, forward strand.
TCCACTGCCTCTCAGAATGAGGCTGGGAGCTGGGAAATTTGAGCTCTTCCATTAGAGCTAGATCAAATTGGACATATAATAGCTTTGTATCAAAGCTAAATATCTTCGAAATTGTAAAATCAAATTTCAAGTAATAATAGTATATATCCCTGCATCTGGTTATACTGTTGTTATGGGTATTCTTAGAATTTTCTGGCCTGTTTCATATCCTCACAATGATCAAAGACTCACTGATTAAGAATGGTCACTGTAAGTGTGTGTGTGTGTGTGTGTACTGGGTAGTGTTTTTGTTTTTCTGATTATAAACAGAAGACAATTCTCAAAAGAAACATTTTCATGCTGTGAACCACCATTGAATAAGGCTGACACTGGCTATGTAAGTGCATTAGTTCCGACAGCCTGCTACCAATTTGTAACACATACACCGAATAAATCGGAAAGTCCTGATGTACTATCTGAAGCCAACAATGTAGGAGGGGGTCCCTTATAATTAGTGTATGATCTTGATGGGTATTAGTGTTGTCATAGGTCGAATGAGCAGACTGAATTGGACAGGCTCAAATCCTGGCTCTACTACTTATTTTCTGTGATCTTGAACAAACGACTTAACTTCTCTATACCTCAGTCTCCTCCTCTGTAAAATGGGGGGTGATAATAGTGCATACCTTGAGAAATGAATTAATTCATGAAAGTGGTTAAAACAGTATCTGTCAGGTAGTAACTGCACGAAAAATGTTCTCCGAGGTGATCAAGAGAAAACTGGGAGGCACCTCCTGGCTCCCAGACCTGTGATTGTACAAAAACCGTACGCCACGTGTGCTATGCTTAAGAATTAAGTAGTAGAGTCAAAAAGAAAATAATTCTGATGAATTATCACTTTCTAAATATTTGGTGCCAGTCTATTGGAAAGACCAAATGAATTAGACTGCTTATAAGGTATTTCTAAGTTAATATCTTCTCATCACAATTGTACTCTTAAAATAAAATCAAATGCTATTTCCATTAGAAAAAGGAGTAATCAGAGTCATATTTGGGGTTGGCTTTTCTTCCTAACACTCTACCCTTTATGGTTCCTCTCTTTGCTGAGTGTCCATAACTGTGAAATTACCAGAATGATTCCAAAGAGTATAAAATAGTAAGTCCTATAAATAATTATTAATGGAGAAGTCTTCATTAATGTCTATAAAGAAATTAGGGTGAAGAACCTAGTAGTTGAGCCTGTTTCTAAAGCCCCCAACACTTTTAGAAAAAGAAGAAAATATTTCACATCAAATATACATTCATTGAACAAATATCTATTGAAAATATTAAGCAGTATTCCAGAAACTATGAACATATAAGTAAATACCTAGTCCATCCCCTCAAAGGACTTAGGGTTTAGCAGGAAGACAGTCACATAAACCAACAATTAACAATACAGCTGCAAAAGGATTGCTATTGCCAAAGACCAAGATGTGGATGGAGAGCCAGAGCTAGCAGAGAAAGCTGCAGTGATTGATGGGAAACAGATCAATCATGCCTGGCTACGAAATTCATACTTTATGCCACAGATAATACACAAAAAACTAGAACAAAAAAACAATATTAACTGATATCAAGTTTGGAAAGTTCTCTCTGGTCACAAAACAAAGCCTGGATCAGAGGGGAGGCAGAGAGTCAGAACCTCAGGCTGACTACGGTGAGTGCCTAAAACGAAGCAGTAGTCACAGGAAACAGAAATGAGGAAATGCCTCAACACAAGAAGTCAGTCAGAAGAAAAAGGTGAGCAGAGGCAGCAGAATCCCTAAGGAGAGGCTGGAAGTCACAGAGACCATGGAGAGGAGGAGCAAGCGGTGACTGGCATCAGATGTTGCTGCTAGGACATGAAAAAGCGCAGAAAAAATTGCCTATCAGATGTGATACCTAAGGAGCCATTAGTGAGTTTGGGGGTGAGGGCAGGGTAGAAGCTGAATTTCGTGGATTGATGATTAAATAGGAAGCAAGAGTAAGTGAAAGTAAGTAGACCCTGCTCTCTATGGACTGTACACACCGCGTATCTTACACACATACAAAGACACTTTGTTCAACCATGCTGGTCCTGAGTAGATGTTTATGGTAAACTACTCTCCACGTGGGGTCAGATTAAGGATGACAGGAAGCTCCCTTTTTCCCTGCAAAGAACTTTCCACGAATTAACTAATGCCTGAAAACCCAAGAGAAGACAAAGCCTTTCTTTCATAGAATAATTAGAAATTAACTAAAAATGTGAATTCCTCTAGAAGAGGTAAAACATGGGCAAACTCAGTTTAAGCTGAAAATTACTCTACCTGACCATTTTCTGAGATACGGTTTGGGATGGGCAAGGCACCCACAAGAACCTGAGAGAGGGGAGAGAAAGGAGGGCCTGGAAGTGCTGAAAACAAGTTTTACGTGGTCCCAAATTATAGCTGGTGCTACCCCTGTCTTCCATGCTCTTAGAGGTCGCATTGTCATAAACACAAGGAGGCCGATTCATAGACATTCGGGGTATTTCTAACCATCCCCCTGGTTGTAGGAGAGAGTTACCCTGATTAATAATTTTGGATTGTCTCCATACTAGATAGCTTTAAATAAAAAGCCTACCCTTATTCCCCAACCCACATAATCAATATCAGCTTCTATTTAATAATCTTGACACATTTCATTTGGTTTTAGGATTTTTAAAAATATCTCTTTAGCATTAGTTAATTTTTTAATTGCCAAGAGAGGTTTTTAAACTCTATTATGGGTATTATGATATGGAACTATTAGGCTTGTACATCTATACTGACTTCCAGATATTTTTGAAACCTGTCATAAAGTCTTAACTTTTTAAAATACTCCGCTACTTTCATGAGCCTTCTTAAAAAACCACTCATCAGAGCCATTTAGAAAGAAATACGATATTAAAAGGAGGTAAATTTTCCATGTACTGTACTGTGATTTAGTAGTGCTCTCCCATTAAGTCTAAATCTGTCTTCCAACAAGTGTGAAGTAGACATGATTTATTTGAGCCTGATGGCAAAGGTCTATTAAAACAATAACTTGAAAATAGTCTTCATAGCTAACCTTCCACTCATCAAAGAGATTAGGGCAGAACTTTCACAGAAGACTGTGGGCCCATCTATATCAAGGAAATGAGCAACCCAAGGGACTAAAGCTGTGTAACACTTAATGCACAGAGATTTCCTCTCTCGGGGGGCCTCAGAGAACTAGGAAATTCTTGGAAACAGCCCACTGGAAGCAGATGTCTCAAAGCCTATGCTTGATGTAAAGCCATGAATCATCATCACAGATGAGCTCCGCATTTAAAAGACGAGATGCTACCATTGGACACGGAAAACAAGAAGAATGGCTTTTAATTCTTTAAAATAATGTGCAGCAGAGTTGCTTATAACACAGCTTGCTAGTAAATGGATTTAGACACTTTGAGGATTAAATCCTCGTCCCCCACATCAGTAAGGAGGGTTTTCACTGTGACTGTATCTACCAAACTCTCTCACAGCCCTTTGTGAGGAAAGGCTTTTTAGCTACTTGAATCCAGCAATGACCTTCATCAGAGGCCCTCCTTTTCTATTGGTGTACACCTGCTTTATAACCAAACAGCTCAAAGTTCTATCCTCACTCTTAACTTTTTCTCAGCACAAGAACCTTTCTCAATTCGTTGCCTCAACACTCCCCTGAAACTGCTCCTGTAAGCTTCCAATTGCTAATCTAATTTTATGTTTAGTGTTCTCCTTTCCTAGCCTTCTGTAGCATATTCTGTTCAAGCATATTACAGTTGACTATATTTTTCATTGCTTTTCAGAGCCCCATTGATTTCCACCTCCTCTCTGATCATTTTCTCTCATACTTCCTAACTGGCCTCAACCTTGACTCCTAGCAGTTCTCATGAGGACGTGTTGGTCTTCTCCATTGACAACCCCCGTCTCTCCCTTTACAATCTCAGCTACCATCTACAGGCCTGTGAGTTCTTAATCTTCAGCTCCAGCCCCAATATCTCCGGAGATCCAGACACATACCCACCTTTGTGTTGCACAGGTTCTTTTCACACCCCCTAACCAAAACTTGTTTTAGAGTTTCCCTATCTCATTCCACTCTAACACCTGTTCTTTCTGTTTTTTAACCTCAAGGAATGGTGATACTCCAAATGTAAAAACCTTGGAATATTCTGTGCTTCCTCGATTTCTCTCACCCCTGACACCCCAGTGAGTCACCAAAACTTCTTAGTTCTATCACAGAAATGTTTCTCAAATAGAATCTCTCTCCTCTGCCTTCGACCAACCACTTCTTGTCTGTCAAATGGATTGATGATATAACCTCTTCGCTAGTCTTCCAGTCGGCAATTTCTCCCCATCCTGCTAACATTCACACACCTGATCCTAAAAGCAATGGTTTATCCCATCACTTCCCATGACAAATATCTCTATTGCTCCACCCCAATTGCCTTCAGATGAAACTCCTTAAACAGGCATGCAGGACCCTCAGTCTGGCCCCAACCCACTCTCCTGAAGTGCTTCTCACAAAGTACTACATACATGTAGTCATGTAGGACTTCTCATTTACTCCCTCTGAACTCTTAAATAAATCTCCTCACTGAATGACCAACGCTTCCTAACTGTTCAACTTATTCACTACCTTAGATCAACATATCTAATTCTTTACCTCACCAGAACCTCTGGTCGCTCCATAATAACCCCTCCCCATCTATTTCCAATCTATTCAGCTTCCTTTTGAGCAAAAGGCCCATCCCCAGACTCCTCCAGTTATGTCCTCAATATTTCCTCATCTCTCTTGCAACTGCTGCTCTTCTTATCCTACACAACCCTACTCTGGATCAATCCCAATATACGAATTCTTCACTCCTATTCACTGGGGGCAATCACCTTTCTCAGTTCCGCTCTCAGAAATAAGTACATTAAGTTTTATGCTTATAATAGCTTATAATAGTGGTAGGTGTCACTCTGCTCCATGAGAAATTAATGAAATGGATGACACTCAAGATACTCTCTGATGCTTCCACAAGGGTGAGATCTTTGGTTAGAAATGTTGTGCAGATAAATTCTTTTTCCAGGAAAAGCTTTGTCTTGGTTAATGAAAAGTTTCAGTCCACAATGGGGATCGTAGGAGAGCTGGAGAGCATGAGATCGTAGGAGAGCATGATCTTGTGGCTCTTTTTCCAGCTAGTCTGTACATTAGTCTCATCAGATCAAATCACAGCTACTGGCCTTTGCAGATGAGTGCCTGACTAATTAACTAATTGAAACTGAGTGATTAAAGAATAGCAGGAATTTACATTCTTTTTTTTTTTTGGTCTGGTATGAACATGACAAACATTATTGAATAGAATAGCAAGTTAACATTTAGAGAAAGAGGACTGACCTACTTCCTTATCTTCTGGAGCGGTATTTTGTCTTTAACGCCCTTTACCAACTTCAGCCAACATGCAGCGGCCAACTTCAGTTCCAGATGGGGATCCCGAAGTTGTCAAAGGGAAACTCAGAGTGAAAGGCAGAGAAGAACCCTTCCTACCCAGAAAGAGGGTTTAGATTGGAGCCTTCCTTGAAGCGAACCAAAAATCAAAGAATGTTTGTGCATTTGTGATTCTGTACAAATAAGAACAGAAAAAGCCGAGGAGTAAGCACAAGGAATGATAAGGAGAACAAGTGCTTGATACAGAACATATCAGGGAGAAAACAGAAGCAACCCTATTGTAAGCACTAGCAAACAAATGTCGTGAGGAAAGCCAGGGTACTCCAACCCAAGTTTGAACAGCTGGACTTCAAGATCAGAATCAAGCAGTGGGAAGTTCCCATCCCTTTTTTCAGGCAGATGGCCTGGGAGAATCCAGGAGGGCCTTAAAAACCTTGTGAAGAACTTGTCTCACATTCACTGTACCAGGTATCTCGGAGCACCTCTGCTTGGCAGCTATCCCCAGGAGAGGGCTTAGCAGTTCCCAGCCATCTGTATTTGTGGGATTACCATAAGGGCCCGTTGGTTTCCTTGCCTCCTCAGGGGATGTCAAGGGTATTTTTTTTTTTCTAGCAAATAGCACATGAATCCTGAATCATCATCACCAAAGGAATTTTAGTTTTCTTTTCTCTTGCCAACATCTGGACTGTCCTGTTGGCCAATACCAAGAAAAAAAAAATTGCCTTGTTTCCACACGTGATTATTTAGGGCTATTTTTAAAGGACCAGTTGCAGTCTCCCTATAGAAGGCCAAAGACACAGCCTTCTGGAGAGAGGAAAAGGGAAGGAAGGGTGACAGAGGGACCACCAGTATGCCAGAAGGGGAGGAAGGCGGAAGTCATTTATTTGACTCATTTTCCTGGCAGCATTAATTTATGATTCTTGGAAACTTTGGCAGGAAAATGGGAAGAAGGATTTCAAGAATTTGTAGAATTTTTTAAAAGGGAGCGGGGGGGATGCACAGTGCATCTAGTCCAGCTCTATCATTTTATAGATTCAAAAAATGTAGAAAGGGAAAAAAAGATAATATTTACTGCAGTCCCAGCATTTGCCAATTACTTTATATTTGTCATTTCATTTATCATTTTTTAAAGTATGTAGTAATGATATCTCTATTTTACAAGGATAGAAATTAAGAATCAGCAAGGTTAATTAAGTTTTTTAAGGGCTCACGGCTATTAAATGAAAGAGTCAACATTTCATCCAAATTTTTCTGGACCTGAACCCTTCTTTCCACAAAGAGGTCCTGGCAGGTAAAAGATTGTCCCTGGCAATGTAGTCATTTAAGGGGTCAGCTAGGTCTCTTGACTCCCAGCCTTGTAGTCACTGTAATACTGGGATTTCAGCATTTTTAACTGAAGGTAGATGACACTGTGAATTAAATTATCCCATTCATTCAGTGTTTGCCTGTCCAGCACTGCTCTTCCCCACCTTCCCACCAGCTGCTCTTCACATCTGCCCCAAATTCGCCATTGTACTGGACCCGTCACTGACCCTCACTTCACCATTTTCCTTCTCATTTCATTTTCTCCCCTCAGACGGTACCTGCCCTTCTCTAAAACCAGAGGACCCCAGTGTTTTCTTAGAACCTGATGCCCCCGTTTAAGGAACATGTTAACTAATGAAGCCTTAATGCTAATAAAGGCTTAATGTCACTACTCTGCCTCTCAGTGCTGATGGGACTTTTTTTCTAATCACCTAAAAAAGATGTTGATATCAGCTTCTACCTCGTGTCATAGTTACACATCTCATTCTTCAGCTGGCCTGTAAACTCTTGAAATGCAAGATCTACATTTAATTTACAGATAGTCAAAGGGCTTTGGTGGTGCAGAGAAGTTAGACATCATTTTCCCTATGGGAAAGTAAGAGCTAAAAAGAAGGAAGAGGTAATCTTTGAACTGAGCCTTAACGCATTTGGAAATGTGGACACATAAAGACTGAAAAGGTGTGTCACAGCGAGGAGAGATCTGGAATAAGGTTAACCTATATTATTTGGTAGTTTTGAGGAAAAGAGCGTTGTCCAGGCTGGTTGGGAGCTGAGTGTCTTTTGACTTAACAAATTCCTTGAAAATCAGTTGCTTCATTGAATGGTATTCTTCTAGTATGTTCTGATAAATAAACAATGGATCATAAATTTAAACTTTATATCTTAACCTCACTATAAACATTTAACTCTTATCAAATAACTGAAGATAGAGAACAAAGATAGAATTGTTAAATTCCATTAACAATGGTTAAAGATAACCTGTCTATAGCCCATGTGTGTGCATGTGTGTGTACTTGAATGCTTCTTCATTTCAACAAGTTAGAAAACAAAAAATGAAAACCTTTGCCTACTAAAAACACCCATGCCAAATTGCAAGTATGTATGAGGAAGTCGTCACTTACTAACAGCCAGAAAAACTCTTTCAAAATACCTGAAACCAACATAACAATAATTATTATTCACTTGAAAGCTCTGAGCTTAGCATGACTTCTATATTTACGTGAGCTTTAAGTGATCACATTTGATTGTCTCATTTCACAGTAATGTCATATATAATGATGTTATCAACCTCAGAAAAACATATAACTGTTGCAACAGGATATCTTAATCCCGCTAAATTAGTGGTTTGTCACTAATTTGCTACCACACTAATTTTATCGGAGTACAAACACCATGTATAGCAATCCACCTGAATTTACTAGGATTAAAATCTGGGCCTTTTCTTCAACAACACTGCCACCTTCTGTCTAGTGTGGACTTCACTTTTATTTCTAGGGCTTCTAGAGTGACAAAAATTTACTTTGGACTCCTGTATATTTAAAACTGAAAGATACCATAAAGAATGTCAAATTGAACCCTCTCATTCTGTAGCTTTAAAAAAAAACAAGGCCCAAAGGTATTAAGTCATTTTCCCAATGTCCTACAGCTATTTTGCCCACATTGGAATTCACAAGTTACTGATTCTCTCTGGTTCTTTTTCCATGAACTTGGCTATTATTAAATCACACAGAGTGGAGATGTTTTATCAAGAGTTTAATAATAGTTATCTCCAAGCATGGGATTTGCTTATTTACATTAAATAGATTTTTTTACCATGAACATTATACTTTTAATTTTTAAAACATTTGTGTTTGTTCAATGTATGACCTTAAATTGAAAACTTATTCAGCTTTAAAAGACTTGTATTTGTTCAGTTTGTGGCCTTAAGTAGAAAAAAAAAAGATTCTGTAGCCATAAAAGCAGGTGATAACCAAATTTTTTTTTACTTTACTTTCCTCCATTTCCTTCTCCTCAGTTATGAAAACTTTCATCAAGCAGAGCACAATACCAATGCTAATGGGAAGGCTCGAAAAAAATGAGGGACAAGAACTGTATCACATATACTTAGCAGTAATTAAATAAGAACTGTGTTGCAAAACTTTATTAAGTTTAGTAAACCTATAGATATACCTAAAAGCGAACAAATTTAAACTCACATTTAGCAGTTTTTTACAGTTTTGTACCAACTTAAAAGTCTCATTCAGCTAGGTTGGGTGTAAATAGGATTAGCATTTCTGGTATAAACCCCACTTAGTGATTCTAACAAATATTCTAAAATATTTGTTACTATTGTATTAAGGATTTTTGCGTTTCTTCTCAAGGAGGATATTGACTGTAGTTTTCTGTTCTCGTGATGTCTGGTTTATACAGTAGAGTAATGTGGGGCTCATAAACTGAGTCCAGCCCCCTTTTGTTTTCTGGAACAGTTTGTACAAGATTGGGAATATTTCCGTCTTTTATGTTTTCTAGAATTCGCCAGTAAAACTATCTGGGACTGAGGTTTCCTCTGAAGCAAGGTTTCTATTTATGAATTCAAGTTCCTTAGTAGATAAAGATTTATCCTTATTTTCCGTTTCTTTTTTAGTTCATTTTGCTAATTGGTGTCCTTCAAGGATTTGTCCACCTCATCTAAGCTGTCACACTGATTAGCATAAAATCACTTATAAATGTGCTCCACTGTCTTCTCAAGCCTACAGAACCTGGAGCAGTGGGTCCTCTTTCTCTCTTAATGTTGCTGATTCATCCTGCTTTTTGTAATTAGTCTGGTAAGAGTTTTTTCAATTGTATTGTCTTTTCCAACAACTAGTCTTTGATTTTATTAATTTTATCTAATCTTTGTCTGATTTTTATTTCATTAATTTCTTCTATTACAGTTTTTTATTCTACTTACTTTGGCTAGCTTCTAATGGTGGAGGCAGAGATCACTGAATTTAAACCTTTTTCTTTTCTAATATAAATATTTAAAGATATAAATACATCTCTAAGCTGTGTTTTAGCAGCATTTTCCACATTTTGATACATTGTTTTCATTAAAACTTCAGTTCTACTTTCTAATTTCCTTAGCTTTTTCTTCTTGGACCCATGTTTTTTTAGAGTATATTGTTTAATATCCAAATATTTCAGGATTTTCAAGATTATTGTGTTATTGATAACTTATTTAATTCAGTTGTGGTCATAGAACAAAGTTCGTCATTTCAATTTTTTAAAAGCAGCTGAGAATTGTCTTACAGTCCAGCATACAGTCTATCTCAAGAAATGTTTCACGTGCTCTTGAAAGAATGTATATTCTGACATTGTGTAGATGACTATTCTATTCATGATAATTAGACCAAGCTGATTTACTTATTTTTTATATCTACCAACCCAATATTCAAGCATACATTTACTTTTTTCATTGTTTTCTACTATTGGACTCATCCTGGAATGCTACCAAATTATAGCAGAACATCATTGCCTAAGGTAATCAATCAGTTTGAGAACTTAGACACATGATTTCCTAAGGTTCCTCATTGTCCTGAAAGTTTATTTTTAAGCACAACACTAGAGAATGTAGATTATAACCCTCTATAGGATAGCCACTAGAAGTTTGTTGTAAAATATAAGATCAGTAAAAAGTAAAAGTTACTCTTCTATCTCATCCCTCCTCCCCGGTGCGCACCGACAGCACCTGCTGGGAGGCTGAAACTATCACTACGTAGCTGAAGAAATCATCACTCACTGAGGAGAACATGGAGAGAAGTCGAGTAAAGCAGTAGCAGGTCGCCGATGGATGATGAGCTCTGGACATGAACGAAAGAATCGTGCCTGAACTGAATTCTGGGTCCTTCATTCAGGTTGTTAGACATTAGGCAGCATTGAAGCCAACTTTAGCATTGTGAGATGAGTGTTATAAAAGTTTTATAGACACATACAGCACAATGCAAGGCACACAGTAGGTGATTAATAGTGACTCCCTTCTAACCACCCTCCAGCCCACCAGTCCAATGCTCCAACTGTATGTATTTTTTGGCATTTAACCAATGCACTACCTCATAGTACCATCTCATAGTACCTAAAGGCACTCAATTTTTTATAGAATTATCTGAATTTTATAATGAACACTCCTGAGCCCGGTATTCTTCATTGTTCTTTCAGCAGCCAGATTGCTCACTGTGCAATTTAGACTTACTATGGTAGCACAAGTGACAGTAATCTGTAAATATTAAATAAAGTTAAAAAGGTGAGTGTGCTTCATAGTTGTAAGACTTGGAAACTATTTACTGGTAGAACTTTAATCACATTATAACCAAATTATTTATACACTGATGAGTCATCCCTGAACTGAGGTGTAAGAATGTTCCAGATACCACTCCTGTGCAATCACTCCTGTTCCCATGACTTCATTTCTAATGAAGGTTTCTCATTGCTCAATAGATCACACATTTCGCTCAGAAGCCTTTACCTCCTAATATATAATCAGAAGCACATTGTGACAACCGAGTGCAGATCAACAGAAATTGCGTTTGGCTCTAACTAGCACCTTGTAGGGAAAAAAACATCCACAGTTAAGACCCATGAGGGGTAATTTACCACTGCTTTTTGCCATCTATTATTTCACAGCTGAGGAGGAAATAAACTTTTTCTAAGACTCCAAGATGTCTCAATCTAGAAGCAATTGTTTTGTTGGGAATTGGTGTGTCCTAATTAATGGAAATAATTTGGGGTAATTAAGACTTACCATATAAAAATAAAAATAAATTATTAAAATACAGTCAAATAAACTTAACACCAACACTCTAGTGAACATACATTTGTTTTGTAGATGTTGAGGGGCTTCAGAATCTTATGCTTCTAGGTCATGGTTCTGAAAACAGTGATCACTGGATTATACATAAAGAAGAAACCAGAGATTCTATGGTAGCTCAGTCTGGTAATTATGGTACCGGCCATGCCAGCAGACCCTCCTACTGGAGATAGCCTGTGCCCACAGCCTCTGCTGGGCCCGAGGCAGCTAAGTTTCAAACTTAGGGCAGCACCTGCTGACGGGACCAAAGTGATCATTTGACTCACAAGAAGTCAATCCACAGTCTGGTAAGCAATATATAACATGCTTTGACATGAAAAAATAATCATCCTCTAAGGGAATTTAAATCATCCTCTAAGGGAATAGTCCTTCTTGAAAAAAAAGGAATACTGCAGCTGTCAGAGACATCCAGTGAAGGTTTGTGGAAATACATAGAATGGAAGAAACTGTGACAGCCAAATTTATGAGTAAACCAAAATTATAAGTAAGCAGCAGGCAGAAGGTAGAGAAAAGATATACAGAGAAGGGAGGAAGAAGAATGCAGTCAATAGTGAGAAGAATGGAGCATCATATGGAAAGTAACTGAATCACATTACTACTAGAGTCCTTGACCCAAAATCAATAGACACCTATTGTCCAAACCCCTGGAGCTTCCTGGGATTCTAAGTAGCATGCAGACTCCCTGTGATGTAACTCTCAGATGAAGGGCAAATTGAATCTGGAAATAGAGAACTTACATTGAGATCAAGGCTAAACTCTCCTTGTAGACCAAAGCCAGCCCCACGAAGGTGTTATTGTTATAACTATTTTTGAAAATTTCAGGTATAAATGAGGTCTTATATTCCCCAGGGAAAAAAAATAATACTAGCATCAGGTCTTGTGCATAGTTGCATATTAAGTTCACAAATCCGTAATTCCAGTGTATGAAATAAAAATGGAGAAATCTAATAAAATTGTACATAGGCACACTAACCAGATTACCAAATTTGAGAAATAAGTAAAATACAGCAGAAATGCTGAGAGAGGAGAGGGGAAGGGTGGAAAGAAAGAGCAGTGGAGAGGAAATTCTAGAGGTTAAATTATGACTCCAAACCTAGATACAAATATACTTTAGACTCCACAAGGAGACCTGGGTAAGTAAGACCTAGAGAAAAGGCGGGCTGGAGAACAGAGAAGACTATTGCTCCATTCATCCTCTCCCCTCTCAGATTTCTTTATGAATAAGGCAGTAAAAGTTTGTGTTCTTTAGCCCAATGTTATAATAGAGTTGGCCAGAAAGAGAAATTAAAGGCATGTTTGTAGTCAATGTAGAAAACATTTTACTCAGGAAACACTAATTACATTTTTGTTAAATTTTCTTACACGCTTAGGTACTTGTTTATGGTTTGTCTGAGACCCCTCAATCTATGTTACATACCCTGTTCTAATTTTCCCACTACAACTACAGGTTCCCATGTGGCTCTGGTTTTTTGCCCAGGATATGTGATGTTTTGTACTCTGTGAAAATAGCAAGTAAAATCACCAGTTATATGTAGCTAGTTGTGACTAACTCAGACTTTTTGCCTCTAGCCTGTCTTCACCACTCCCCTCACTTTGGAGTCCAAGGTCATTCCATAGGAAGATGTCACTGACAGGCCTCACCAGCCCCACCTCCATAACCATCATTGCTACCAGATCTCGGAATGCCCTGTTAAGAAACGTAAGTGGATGGGAGACATGCTGATATAGCAGTGACATTAGGGCTGAACAGGCTTCAACAGACCATATATCTTAGTCAATGAGCCAACATTTTAACTTCGGAAGGTGCAGGATGGAGGCCATAAGCACGTGCGCAGATGTGTGTAACACTTAAAAAAGACCAAGCTCTTCCCTGGGAATGTATGTGGAGCTTTTTAGAAGTTTAAGAGGGGAAAGAAACTTAAAGCTTTTCTTCACTTAGAAACGCTGCATTAGCACATTTGTATTGAGAAGTCAAAGATTCTACCACAATTAGAGAAACGTTATTTTTATACTAAATTGCCTAAAGGTGAGCCCATAAAGAAAAGGGCCAATTGTCTGTGTCGTTTTAAATGTTGGAAAGTTCTTTAATCTGTTATAAAGTTTAAATGACAGGGTAAATAATTTTTTTAATGGAAATAGGGAGGAACACTGAATTCACTTTGGGGGGGAGTTTATTAAATTAAAGTAATTTTTAGCACACTCTGCATTCTCCTTGCTTCAAAGAGAAATAATTCAGAGACCAGCCCCTTTTTATTCCTCCAAGAGGCATAAAGAACAATGACTGAAATGACTTTGAGAGGAGGAAAGGAACTGCCAGCCAGCCGAGAGAACAGATACTGCTGAGAAGAAAGGACTGAGAAGGAAAAAATACATCTTGGGTAAAGGACGTAAAATTGTACTGGAAAATGAAGAAATAAGCACAGAAGAATGGATGTGTCTGGGGAAATAAGAAATATTACTGAAGTTTTATATTCAAAACATAAAATATAATGGGGTAATATGGGCCAGAAATAAACCCTCAGAAAAAAAAACTTACATTAATTCTAGTGCCTATAAAATATTATAAAATTAGTCTACTCATTATTTCCAAATCTAGCATCATGACTAAATTGTCATGTTTGCTTTATTTATCACTGATCCATAGTTACTAAAAACTCCAAGTTGCTTTTGATTAAGAAAAAATAATTAAATGGGAAACAAAGTCTGGACTCCTTTAGTAAAACACACTTGCTTCCTTTTTCCATTGCATGCAAGAATTCTTTCCTGATCAAATTATCAAGCCTTGAGAGTTTTCTTTTTGAACTTCCTTCTTTACTATTACAGCAAATGCCCAATTTAAAAAAATAGTTAATTAACTGCACTCATCTAAAACATATTTCTCTTTTTTTCATGAATTAATAAACTGAGAACAGCAAATATCAAGCACATTTTATAAAATACAATCTTAAGAAGCCCTATTACCTACACTGACAAGAACCCCAAAACTCAGCCCAACAATGCAGGTAACCTGTTAACAACTGCAAAGGAAGTATACCCCCATTTGAATGGTTTCTTTGTTTCCTCTGGACCTTCCCCTGCAAGTACCTATCTGCATTATGAAAAGCCATTATGTTGCATAAATCCAGAGAGGCACCATTCACTTCGGGGCCCACATACACAGTGCCCCCTGGAGTTGTGAAATGCACAGGCTATTGGACAGTACAGGAAACCCTAGCAGAATTTATAGTCATCACAGTCAGTTTTCCTAGAGGCCTATATCATGCACCTTAGTTTAAAAAAAAACAGCAATAAAATGTATTACTTCTCAAAATTGATTCTCAGGCTTTTATCCATTTCCCAGTAAGATGTTATGAAAAGAATACTAGCGTTCCTTCTGACACGTGTAGTTTACATCTCAGATCTGCCACGTACTACCCATGGGATTTGGCAGAAGTTATCTAGCCCCTAGGCTTACTCATGTCTAACAGGGCAGCCAGCCATCTTCCACAGGATCACTATAAGCATTAAATGTAAAACGTAGGCAAACTTCCTGACATAGAATATGTACCAAATAAATACTAGTTCTTGTTGTCATTCCACCAATGTGTTAACTCATATATATAACTCATTCCACCAGAGTAAACAAATTCCAAAAGCTCAAGGGTTCAGGATTTACATAGGGGCTCAGAATTTAAAAATATGCCTCTGAATTAGAGAATCGTCATAAATAGTATGTAAGGTATTCCATATTTTGTATATGCCCATTAGAGTTACATCATAGAGACTGGTGCATTTTCACATGCACATAAACCAATCATTACCTTTAGCACACAACTTTAAAGAAAGGGACATCAATAAATGTAACAACAGTTATTAAAAGGTTATGTTCAATCACAAAAAGTACAACCCTAAGCTCAGATGCCTTTACAAGGGAGAGGTGAGTTCCACCGAACATTTAAAAACAGATATTGTCATCTTATAAAAATTGTTTCACTACTTTAAAAGGGATATAACTCATTTAATGAGGTAAACAATACTGTTGATACAAAAAAATGAAATATTTTAAAATAGGAAATTATAAATTAATCTCATTTATGAGCATGGGTACAAAATCACAAACAAAATATCAATCCAAATCCAGCAGTATGTTAAAAAAAAAAGCCACATTGTATTTATAACAGCAATGCAAGAATGATTAAGTGATAAAAATATTTTTATGATTTTGACCACATTAATAGTTTAAAAGAGAAAAACTTTTTAAAGAAAAAGAGAGAAATTATATAATCATCTCAATAGATAGAGAGGAGGAAAGCATCAGATAAGATTTATCTTACCAAAAACAAAGTTAAAAAAAATCTCTCAGCAAAATAACACTAGGAAAAAAAACTTCATTAGCCTAAACAAGATACATACCAAAACCTCAACAAATATTGTAACTACTAATGAGAAGGATGAAGCATTCCCTTCAAAGTCAAATGTCAGACAAGGATATTACTGTCACCAGTTCTATTCGGTCATGTCCTGGAAGTCACAACGATGCAGTAAAATAAAATACAAAATTTAAGGATTGCAAGAGAGCGAGCATAAATGCCATTACTTTGTAACTAACATGACTTTCAGCCTCTAGAACTCTAAAAGAACCTATAGACAAATTATAACAAAGTTCAGCAGAATTGTGAGGTGAAAAAAAAGCTGCATATAAAATCTACAGTATTTCCACATACCTACAACAATTAGAAAATGTAATTTATTTATAACAGTAACAAAAACCAGAGATACATAGGCATAATTTTCTAATCACGTTGCACTTATATGGCGAAAACTGACATAACATTACTGAAAGGCAGAAAAGAATGGAAAAAATAAAAGAGGAACTATATCATGTTGATAGATAAAAAACTATGGAGATTTTCATTTTGCTCAAATTCAGAAATTAAAATCCCAAAAGAGATTTATGTGGACCTTGAAAAATTGACCTAAAATTTACTTAGGAAAGCAATGGAACAATAAAAGCTAAGGAGGTTTTGGAAACAAAGAACAAGCTAGGGTAAACTTGACAGAGTAGTAAGAAAGCAACACACTACTAAACTCTAATAATTAAGACAATGGGATCTTGACAAAATAGCTCAATGGAAAAGAACAAACAACTCAGAAAAAGACTACTCAGTAAATGACTGTGGGACAGGTAATTACTTGAACACATGGAAAATGAATAAATTGAGCTACCACATACAAAGGTTTTGGGGGCTTAAAGGACCAAAAAAATGGAAAACAAAAATTTACTATATTTATAAGAAAGGGTAACAACCTTTATGTTTGCAGATTAGAAAAACATTTATTGGATAGACTTCCAGTCAAGATGGAGGCATAGGTAAACATGGCCCGCCTCCTCACACAACCACATCAAAATTACAACTGAAATAAAGAACAACCATCACTAAAAACTGTCAGAAACCAAGTTGAATGGAAGTCTGATAACTACAGAATTTTTTTTAAAAATCAAAACAAGAAGAAAAACTAATCCAAGCCCTGGCTGGTGTGGCTGAGTGTATTAAGCACTGGCCTGTGAACCAAAGGGTCACTGGTTGCAGGCCAGGTCCCCAGTAGGAGGCTCATGAGAGGCAACCACACATTGATGTTTCTGTCCCTCTCTTTCTCCCTTCCCCTCTCTCTAAAAAGATAATAAATAAAATCTTTTTATTTATGTTTTCAAATATACTAAAACTATTAATATTTGATTAATTTTATATTTTTTAAAATTTTTATTGTTATTCAATTACAGTTATATGCCTTTTCTCCCCACCCCTCCACCCCACCCCAGCCAAACCCCCCTCCTTCCCCCAATTCCACCCTCCCCCTTGATTTTGTCCATGTGTCCTTTATAGTAGTTCCTGTAATCCCCATTCCCTACTGTCCCCCCCCCACTCCCCCCTGGCTATTGTTAGATTGTTCTTAACTTCAATGTCTCTGGTTATATTTTGTTTGCTTTTTTATTCTGTTGATTATGTTCCAGTTAAAGGTGAATAAAATTTTTTTTAAATTATTTAAAAAACAAATATGGGTGTAATAATTTATTTTTTTTTAAGAATGCAAAAAAACAAAGATAGTGTAAGCAGCCTCTGGGGCAACTTCAAGAGGCCAAACATTCATACCATAGGGGTGCCAGAAGGAGAGGAGAAAGAGCAAGAAATCGGAAATGTATTTGAAAAAATAATGAAAGAAATCTTCCCTAATTTGGTGAAAGAAATAGAGACGCAAATCCAGGAAGCACACAGAGCCCCAAACAAGATGGATGCAAAGAGGCCCACTCCAAGACACACCATAATTAAAATACCAAAGGTTAAAGATAAAGACAGAATCTTAAAAGCAGCAAGAGAAAAGAAGTTAGTTACCTACAGAGGAGTTCCCATAAGACTGTTAGCTGATTTCTAAAAAGAAAATTTGCAGGCTAGAAAGGATTGGCAAAATACTCAACGTCATGAAAAGCAGGGAACTACAGCCAAGATTGCTCTACCCAACAAAGCTATGATTTAGCATCAAAGGGCAGATAAAGAGCTTCCCATACAAGAAAAAAAATACAGGATTTCATCATCATCAAACCATTATTATATGAAACTTTAAAGGGATTTATTTAAGAAAAAGAAAGTCAAAACTATTAACAATAAAATCGCAATGAATACATACCTGTCAACAATTGATTCTCAAAAAAAAAAAAAACTTTAAGCAAACAAGAACAGAGGCAGAATCATGAATATGGAGAGCATTTTGATGTCTGCCAGATGGGAGAGGAGTGTGAGGAATAGGGGAAGAGTGAGGGGATTAAGAAATACAAAGAGATAGTTACAGAATAACCATGGGGATGTAAAGTACAGTATAGGAAATGGAGCAGCCAAAGTTGGGACAACTGTAATAGCATGATCAATAAAATATAATGAGGTGGGGGGAGGGGTGGGGAGAAAATGAAGACAACTGTAATTGAACAACAATAAAATAATTAAAATAAATAAATAAAAATCAAAATAAAGTAAAATATATATTTCTTGTTTAAAAAATGCATGTATTTTTAGAGAGGGGTAGGAGAGAGAGAGAGGAGAGGAACACTGATGTGAGAGAGAAACATCGATCAGTTGCCTCCTGTACGAACCCTGACCAGGGACCAAACGCACAACCCAGACCTATGCCCTGACCCGAAGCGCACCAGCAACCTTTTTGTTTATGGGACAGCACCCAACCAACTGAGTCACACTGATCAGGGCTAAAAAAAATATTTCTGAAACAGGGCACCAAAAGTACAAACAATAAAGAAAATACTTATACTACTGACTACATTTAAAAGTAAAACTGGAGTACAACAAAAGACACCTAAGCATGAAAAGGCAAGCCATAGACCAAAACAGATACAATAAATAGAGCCACCAATGGATGATACCCAGAATTTACCAAGAACTCTGAAACATAGGAGTGGGGGAAAAGAAGCTTGACAGAAAAATGGCCAAAGGATATGAAGAGACAAGTCAAAGAGGAAAAGAGATGAATGACTCATGAACAAATGAAAAGATGTTCATCCTAACCAGTAATCTGGAAAATGTAAATTAAAACCACAGTGTGAGATCATTTCACATCCATCAGCTTAGCAATAAATTTAAAGTGTGACAATACCAGGTGTTGGCAAGAATATGGAGCAAGGAACTCTTATAAACTGCTGATGGAATTATAAATTGCCACACCTTGGAGAAAAAAATTAATAATATCTAATAAACTTGATAAAAGTATTTTTTAATCTCAGAATTCTTCTCCTAGGCACATGCCCTACAGAAACTGTCACAGAGGGTAACCAAAGACATCTGCATGCAGTGTTCTTTGTACCAATATTTATGTTAGTAAAATATTGAAAATTACCACATGCTTATCAACAGAAGAATGGATTTTAAAATTGTTATGTGGTTAAAAATGGAATAATATTTTTGTTACAATAGTCTATGTTTTTCTGTACATTTGTAATATTTTCCATTTTCAAAAAGCAGGGAGATGATAAATACAGTAGTTATATTTGAAAAAGGAAATATTCTGAATATTTCAAATCTACGAGCATTGCTAGAAAATTGCCAAAAGTACTCATTGTGCAATAAATTTGCAATCACCTCAAACACATTACAATGCATGATTTGTAAGGAACAGGTCTCATCAGACTCACCTGATTTTGTAACATGACAGAATAATAATCTGGTGGATGAAGAGGAAGAGATAGATGCAAAGCCCCAACTTCAGCAGACTTCTTATCCTGTGCCATATGGTATTTTCATCAAAACAACGGGGTGATTTTAAGTAAAAGTGGGAACAGCCTAGTCTAGACCTAAATTGAAGCCAATAGAATAACATTACACACACACAAGGAGATGGATAACTCTTCTTTAAAGTCCACTCTCAACCTTTGACAGCAAAACTAGAGGCACAAGAATTCTATGTTCACATGTCTCTTGGCCTCTGTGTTAAAACAGACCACAGACTTTCACTGTGCAATTGAAGTCTACCTACGAGGGAGTGAGAAGGGTTCTGTCATAAGGGGGTGCATTTATTAAATTAAGAAAATAGTCGACACCAACCTAATACTTTAAGAGAGGACACCTGGGGAAGAGAAATTAATGTTCTATATGTAAACAATAAAAATAACAGAAGCTCTAACAAAGAATCCCAGCTCACAGAACTTCATATGAAAAACAACTTTGGCATGGAAAATAGTGATTTTTCTTTCAAGAAATTACTTTTAGGAGAGACACTTAGGATGACGAGGGAAGGACTGTCTTCTCTGTAGCACCTGCGTCTCCGTGCAGCCTGGTGGGGCAAATCCTCCATAGTGACCAATTGTGTGGGTGACCAGCCAGGTGGACTGAGCAGTTGAAAGTAGAAATCAATTCAGAGATCAGCTCGGACATCAAACTGACTTTTAAACATCACCATGTCACTGTGATCTAAAAATCAATTACAGTCATGGGATAGAGAAAACAGGAGCTAAAAATTATTTGAGGAAATATTTTCAGAGAAAAGAAGTCATTATAAATTAAGTACTTGGCAACGTAAACTTTGCATTATGCAATGGAAGTGTTTTACCTTAAATTATACACCCACGTTCTGAAAGATCAGCATTAATGCTTTTAAAACAACTAATGCTTCACAGAAAAAAATGTATAATTTTAGAAACCATCTGCCCATGAGTCATATTTTCTTTGTTACTTCCTTGTGTTTTCTTAACTACTTCATTAATATTTGCATAAGATCAGGACCTTCCTTGCACAAAAGCACAAATATCCTATTGGTGTTTATAATATTACATGATTGTTGAAATCACACTGAACAAAAAACACATACGTAATTCTGAGGAGTTTGTATGCTGAGAGTGTGAGCATTCTCAGAATAAGTATTGGCTTGGTCAAAAAGTTTGTTACATTTTTTTGTAAAATAAAAGACACATTTTTCATTTTCACCAATAACTTTATTGATTTGGATATTTTGAGTATGTTGGCTATCTCCAACTATTGGCTTCTAGTGGGTAGAGGTCAGAGGTGCTGCTAACTATCATCCAATGTCTAAGGCAGCCCCACAGCAAAGAAATATCTGGCCAAAATGTCAATAGCACCAAGAAACTTTGCAAACCACTTTTGACACATTCTGTCAGTCACAGCACCTTCTCCACACACTGCACAAATTTTTTTTTTTTTGGTGTTTCAGTTGCATTCTTACCATTCTCGAAATAGTAAAACATAATATGACAAAAATGCATATTTTCTCCCATCTTTAATATTAAAATAGCTGCACAAAAATTCACCAATTTTGATGTTTTTATTTAAATGTACAATGATGTGACAGCTGTCACAATACCACCTAGCAGAATTGTTTTGAATGAAGATAAAGACAACTACGAGAGCCATTGTACAGAAAACAAGTAATGGACTCTTAGGCCAACCCAATAGCATGTGTGTATTCAACACTGAAACTGCTGGTGTTTCTCCATTCTTTGGTATCTGTCTTTTATCTGAGGAAGGGGCTCAGCTCTTCCCTTTCTAGGGTACAGGGGCAAAGACAGGAGAAGGGTGGAGAGGGGTATGTGTGTCCATAGGTGATATGGTACCAGTCTGTGTGACCCTACCCTTGCTTTCTTAAAGGAACCAGGCGGGTCACTGCAGCACAAACACATTCGAACTGCAATGGAGGGGGTTTCGCCAGCTGAGATTGGGGTAGAGCACAGAGCATCCTGATGCCATAGACTAAGAACAAATGAAAGTGGGCAAAGTGTTCTGAGTACAGCATTGCATCTACCTTTTGTAACCTAAGAGCCAAAAGGCAAGAAGCCTAACTTTCGTCTTGAAGCAGGGCAGAAGAGGGACAACATCGAGGAAGCCCTGACAGGTTCCTTCCCAGCTCCTCCTTGCCACGCTGAGCCTGGGCTGAGGAAGAACTGCCCACACCAGGCATGAGACAGAGGAAAAGAGCCTGTACCACCCAGATTTTGTCAGTGGTGCACAACAGAAACAGATTCAGCTAGTTTAAGAGGAGAGGGGGAGGGGAATGTTTTACCATTACAGAGGTTACTGCTAAAATTTTTTTAAAAGGCAAGGAACAAAGAGATTTTTAGACAAAAACGGAAATCCAGGCAGCTCTGGGAATTTAGGAACAGACAATTCCTCCACAGCCACCACAACCACCAACCCGCTACCATGCAGAACACATTCCAGTCCAACTCGTTTGTCCTGCGTCTCTCAGGACAAAATTCAAACGGGGGAGAAAGAACTCAGCCTCCAGCTGGGGCTCGCCCTTCAGACAGGAGTTTAATGGGCTCCTTGCCTGGCAGTCACACTGATACGGAGTTCAGCAGGGCAGGGGTCCCTCATGGAAAGAAAAAGCAAGCTCTGTCAGAAGTGGGAATGGATAATAGGCAGACAAAACCAAAGTAGAAGCATTAGCTGTGAGATATGGGGTGGGGGGGGGGGTTAGCTGACAAGAAAAGAGGGTCAGGGGCCTCTGCAGAAATTCACAGTCAAGGCCCTCGGGGTCCAGAGACAGTAGATTCACTTGACCCCTCTCTGATGACTCTTGGCAATCTGGAACATTCTGCAGAATTTTGCTTTCAGCCACTTGTATTTCAGCTCGCTCTCATCCTCATGCCAAAAAATCTCATTTCAGTGATAGAATAAGGTGGACTTCTTCACCCCCCACTCTCCCTCCAGTGAAACCACACAGACCATTTTAAATATCATCTCCTCATGAATTCATCCCTTTCACAACAGCTCTCTTTGACCACCTTCAAAGTGAAATTATTTGGGCCTTCAGCATCAGCAACCATACTCTTGAGACACAACTCTGGTAGCTGATGAGCTACTGAAGCAAACGCGCACGCAAACCCATTTCTAAAGACCCCTGGAAGTTAAGCCTGGATTACGTTAGACGTGGAGGTACATTATCAACTCCAGACCCAACCAAACATCACACCAACAGTGAGAGTTCTAAGGCATTCAAAACAATAGAACACTTGAAACTTTTGAAAATAACAACTCTAGAGATTAATACATGTGTTTATGACACTTTCAAATGTACCCAAAATTAAATGTCTTTATAAAAGGTGCATTATTAGGTCATTATTTATATGCAAGTACAGATGTCAACACTGTCCATACAGTCGCTTGGTTTCAAGTGGCACCTACTTCAAACAGACCACCCCACTTTTATTTTTTCTGGCTCCTGTTCATCGTAAGAAGTGAATAGAAATGCATGTCTACACACACATATACAGTTAATTACACATTCACCGACATAACAACCAGCATGTTCTCACACCAGAGGTGGGGAACCTGTACATGTAGCATATAAATGACTCGGTGAGTAATAAAGTCCCCTTACCCTTTCTGAACATAAAGAGCATGAGGCAGTCAAAGGGGGGGGGGGATGGAGAAAAAACAGGGATTTGGCAAAAAGCTAAAAAAAACAAGGGCTAAAAATAACAAGGAAAATTTTGAAGAGAAAATTATAAAATTATGATTCAATGGGAATAAAATTTTCCAACACCAGAGGAAAGACACAATTCTCCCTTAGGTTTCCAAATCTGAATGAAGTAGTCAAGCAAAGGGGACTGTAGTTCCTCCTATAGCAGCTGAGAGTGTAGGGAAACCTGGGCAGACTACTATGGGGAACTGTTACAAGTGTGGGAAATGTGACCCAGCCCCCACTCGGAAAAGCCAGTGGGGAGTGAGGTTCTGTGGGCAGGACCCACCACCACAGATAGGTTCTCCAGCGGGGAATCAGGCCCTTTTTGCACCTAGGCCGCTATGAGACTTGCTTTTTGCTAAAACTTGCTCACCCTGAATTGAGGCAGCAAACGTTTACTGCATATCTTTAAAGTAACTTCCTAAAATCTATGCTAAACCCTCCCAGGACTAGAGTAACCAGCTTAACCACTTTTCCCTTTACATTTGCAAATATCCTTCCTCTTTTATGTAATTAGCAACACCCTCTCCTTTGTTTTCTGTGACCACTAAAGGAACCTGTTCATAGTAAATGAGGATCATCCTCTAAGTACTGTGCCCAGAAAAGCAATAAAAGCCTGTCAAGGCAAGGGTCAGGGCTCTCTCCCCTTGAGAGAGTGGCCGCTCCACAGGACTCGGTGTGTATTTGTCTATTGCCGCCACAACACAGGATCCTGCTGGCCAGGATCCGCATCACACTACCACCTAGAATATCTACTCTGAAACAGGAAAACAGGTATTTTAATGAAGCTATAATACTTTTAAATATTCATAACAACTCTAGAAGGCTAACAAATGGTCAATGTGGAGAGCCCGGAGTTAATGGAAAGATAAGCAGAGTTGCCTATGTAGCACTCAGATATTCTCATTGCATATAAATGTGTATTAAATTTAAATTAGATTTTTAAAAAGGCATAGTCTGCCACACAGAAAACCCATAGCAAAAATGCTTTACATTCCACACTTAATGTAGTCAGCCATTTAGAGTCACGAATTTTTCAAAACTGTGCCAGAAAGACACCAGCTATTTTTAATTTGAAAGAGCTATGAAGCATCATATTTCCCCAGCCTCAGCCCCTTGACCACTACCACCAGGAATAAAAACTCTCTGAAAGCATTAGAGAACAGCTGTGGGAGGGATGGAGGGATGGAGGGATGTCAGGGGCCACCACCCACCCTCCCACCTTCCGAGGAGATGCTGCCATTGACTAGCTGAGGGAAGAACAGGAGGTGTCATCTAGCCCGAATTGAAGGGCTTTGGGAAACCAAAATGGGCAACGTGTGCTTTAACTCATACTAAGTATCTGTTTAATAGTTTGGGTAATGTTTTCTATCTTTAGAAACTCTTTTACACCTGAAAATTTTTCTTGTAGAAGGTTGGTCTTCTGCTCCCAAACACCAGGTGGAGTTGGTCAAATCCAATTAACAATATGGCTACCAAATGCAAGAACTGGCTTAGGTTGAATAACATGCAGAAATATTATATTTCACACAAATCTATGCTTTTCTGTTTTTCCTTTTTTGTTTTTATTATTTTTTCTTTTTATTGTAATAATATATAAAGTTTGTCATTTTAATCATTCAGAGGTGTATACTTCAGTGGCATTAATTGCAATATACAATATACAATCATCTACTTCCAAAACTTTTTCATCACCCTAACTGGAAACTGTACTCATTAAGTAATACTCCCCATTTCTCCTTCCCCAGCCTCTGGTAGCCTCTGCTCTACCTTCTGCTTGTGAATTTGCCAACTCCATACAGGGAGAGGCAAAAGTAGGTTTACAGTATTCTTGTGTTATTATATGTTAATTCCTGTATTATCGTCCATATGAACAACTGTAAACCTACCTTTGCCGCCACCTGTATATTTCACATAAGTGGAATCATACAACAGGCGTCCTTTGGTGTCTAGCTTATTTCGTTTACTATAATGTTTTTAAGGTTCATCCATGCTGTGGCGTGTGTCAGAACTTCATTCTTTTTTAGGGATGAATAATAGTCTATTGTATAAATATATCACATTTTGTTTATCCTCCCATCTGCTGGTGGACATTTGAGTTGTTTCCGTTTTGTTTGGTTGGTTTTGGCTATTGTGAATAATGCTGCAGTAGACACTGGTGTACGTGCATCTGTTGGAATCTCTGTATTCAGTTCATTGGGATGAACTTTCTACCTAGAAGTAGAATTGCTTGGTCATATGGTAATTCTGTACAACTTTCTGTGGGACCACCAAAGTGTTTTCTGGCAGCTGCACCATTTACATTCCCACCAGCAGTTTTTTTTTCCTTTTCTTAAATAATGTTTTTTTAAAGCCTAAGAATAGCCCGAAAGAGAAGGAAGGAATAAGGCACTGGCTTGTATCTCAAGAAGCAAGCCTGTGTAATCTTTCATCTTGTCACTCTGTCCCACCAACTCTTATACATGGACTGTAAAACGGTCCTCATTTTAACACTTGGTTTTATTTTATTTTTTCCTATTACACAGATGTGTAATTAAGTACATATTTCTCCTTTTGGTTCACTAGCCCCTATTATTTCCATTTGCCATGCTAGGGTTGTGGAAATGCATTATTTTGGTTGGATGGAAGGAAACATGTCCAAGGCCTGTTATTAGTCACCCTACATATACTCTGCAAGTTGTTCTCTGTTCCCCTAAATACCCAGATCCTTCCACCTCACCAGATTGTGGTTACACTTTCCAGTCTTTTTCTTCCTTTAACAAGTTTTCCCATGTCATTTCCCAGAGCAATTGCAGGCTGTTCTTCCTGCTTCTGGCAGATTGATTGTCTCATTTAGTGGTGTGGTTTTGCTTTGCCCATAGAAAGAATTTCTTCTGCATTAATCTTTTCTTTTAAAATTTCAGGAATAATTCCACTAAGTATACATTTTAATGGTTAATATAAATGTGAACTTCACATGATTGCAACCAAAAGATGGCATTGTCGAAAATTGCACTCCATACATCTTTTTGGCCCATTAAGGACCCCAAGCAGGGGACTTTCAAACTGATTGATGTTTGAAGCCCTCAGAGCAAGAACCCCACTAGAGGGCGCCTAAGGGGCAGCTGGGGATCACAAAATGTTTTTATGGAGGATAAAGCAAATAAGGTTACTCTCCTTGGGTGAAAAATTTAATGGGTTCCAAAGTATCTCAGTAACCAATCAAGATAAATAATATCTTAATATTTTTTAAATATATAAAGTGATACAGAAATATACGTGATGAACAATGGATCAAAAATTTAATTGAAGGTAGGCTCAGTATTACTGATTTGTCCTTTTGCCTCTGGCTCCAGTACGGTTCAGCACAGTGCTAGTAGCAAGAAAAGTTTTTATTATGACAAAAGAAAAGCAGAATCATTTTAATATTCCTGTGGTTTCATTATTCCACTTCCTCAAGTTTCTCTCCCATGGATATCACTCTCACAGAGCCCTGGGCAAAACTGTGGACCAAGCGAAGTTTACCCTCAGTGGGTTCCATCTTTTTTTTTTTCCCCACTCCTACCCCCCCAGGTACCTAAAACAGGCCAACTGCACCTCTCTTACCCTCCCAAGCAAAAAGAATCTACCCCTAAGAAAAAAAAAGTTTGAGATCAAAAAAGACCTAAGACTATTGAGAGAGAAATTAGTCTTAAATAGAATCATACAATGTCCTAATAAGAATACAGAGTGCCACCAAACCAATTCCTGTTATGTTACTAGTAAAGTAACAGTCCCAACGAAGTTAAACATGACTGCACCAGAGGCATCGCAAACACCACACACCAGGGCCACTCGCCTACGAGACTGAAAGAGTTTAATCTTCACTTCGTGCTGTTGACATTTGTAGCAGAACATAAAATTCAGAAATCACTGAGATGTGAAAGGCTCGATTTCTGTTTCCGAGTTTATTGCGCAATTACCATCATTCATGATTTCAAATATTTATCCAAGGATAATTTTGTGTCTGGATTCCTATGTTAAAAACTTGAAGTCTTGATGTAGGAGATGAAATTCCAAATAATCATTCAATAACAAAAAGGAGAGAGCTCATGGAGAAAAAAGAAAATGGGCAAACACAAGTGGGGAGAATGAGCAAAATAAGCAGTAAATAGGTAGGTTAACTACAATAAAAAAAAAGTTTTTTAAGAGCCAGCATTTAAGTGGGTTACAAATTTTGATATTAGACATTGTTTTTCAAATGTTGCAGTAGTCAGGATATCTCCAAGGTTTGGCTGAGGAATGCAGATGGTTTTCTAACAAGTACAGAAGTCCCTCCTCACCCTTGGGCCACACATTGGAGGACTGCCAGTGGATGCCGGAAACCACAGACAGACCAAACTCTCTATATATTGTCTTTTCCTAGGGAAGCATACCTATGCCAAGGTTCAATTTTTAAATTCAGCACAGTGAGAGATTAACAACAACAGCTAATAATAAAATAGAACAATTACAACAATGTACTGTAATAAAAGTTATGGGAATGTGGTCTTTCTCTCTCTCTGTGTGTCTCTCAAAATATCTTACTGTACTGCGCTCCTTTTTACTGAAGGAAGGACTTTACAGCTTCTTTTTGGCATTTCCGAACTGCCAGCATCAATAGTCTTGTAATTTGGGGCCATTAGTCAGCTAGACAAGGGTGACCTGAACACAGCACCGTGATACAGTGACAGACGGCAGCGCTGCGTCCACAGCGTGAGGACGCTGGACACGGGTGGGTCACGATACGGGGGTGCGGCGGGGGAACCCGAGAGATTTCATCGCGCTGCTCAGAATGTGTACAATTTAAAACCGATGAACTCTTTATTTCTGGAATTTTCATTTTAATATTTTTGGACTGTGGGAAATTGTAATCAAGGAGAAGGAAATGGCAGAAAGCACAACAGTGGATAAGGTATGTTCTGTGTACCCAAAAAGTGTCATGGCTTCAGGCTTCTTTCTCTTCTTAGGCAGTTTCTCGTTACTCTCTAATGTGAGATATAAAATACATTTACATATATCAAAGTTGAATGAAAAACAAACACAAACCGTTAGCTAGAAAACATGTCACTTTACTTGAGTACAATAAACAATTTGGTGACGGAAACTGAGTAGCCCCGATCCAGTAAGTGAGAAAACATCCAATAGACTTTATGGACTGGAGGGTGGGGAATAGTCATGATTCTTATTTTTCTGAGGTTCTTTCTGAAAATGAGCACTCCGAATCCAGGAATTTTAATTGACTTTTCTTTCTTACTATAATATTGCTGGGTTTTTTCTCTTCATTTAAGTGGTTGACTATTTTCTGTAAACACTCAACAGCCTAAAGATTCTACTTTCTTTAACTATCAGAAGTTTTTTTTTATTGAGAAAGCTTTTTTTAAGATTTTATTTATTTATTTTTAGAGAAAGGGGAAGGAGGGAGAAAGAGAGGGAGAGAAACATCAGTGTGTGGTTGCCTCTCACGCATCTACTACTGGGGACCTGGCCCACAACCCAGGTATGTGCCCTGACTGGGAATTGAACCAGTGACCCTTTGGTTCTCAGGCTGACACTTAATCCACTGAGCCACACCGCCAGGGCCCCCCAAAAATCTTTAAAACAGAAGTAAACAATACTTTTTATATTATTGCCCCAAATTATACTTCTAATTTTAATTGATGATCATAATAACTGTCGAAATTGTCCAAAGCGATATATAATAAGTATAACCTAAATCAATGACAAGATCTGTGGAAAAATCTAAGCAAATAAGTAACACATACATTGAACTACACCTCCCCACCCTTCCCCCAAAACTTGCCGACACAGTCTTATTCCACTCTGTTGTTTCACCACATTTTCAAAACTCCCAGGAAGTCTACATTTCTTTTCAAAATTTATCCAGTTACTTACAAAGCAATCATCATGTCATTGAACACTTTGTTTTACAGTTTTATGCAGTGTGTTTCTCCTAGCTGCTGCCCTGGCTTCGTAGTTTCCTTGGTGGTAGTTTTACCTGTACTCCCTAATGTACAAGTCTGACATTACTAATGCTTACCCGTGTTTTGTCTCCACCTTCTTTCTGGAAAGATAACACTATCACATAGATGCCACATGACGGCACTGTGGGTTGCTAAATTGGCATTTCAAGGAAAAGTAGAGAATATCACACACCAGCTTCAAACATCACATTAAGCTTGGTAATACAAGGGGGGACCAAAAAAGGGAATTTATTTATTAAAAAATTGTGTATTTATTTTACATGCTTAACCTTCAGTCACTTTCAAAGTACTCTCCATTTGATGCAATAAACCTATCAAGACCTTTTTTTCCACTGCTCAAAACAGTTTTTGAACTCATCAATTTTGATGCCTTTTAATGCTTCTGCCATTTTTTGTTACACCTCTTCCACACCGGCAAAATGTTTGCCTCTGAGGACTCTTTTCATCCAGGGAAGCAAACAAACAAAAAAAGCCGCTGAGATCAGGTGAACAGTGAGGGTAGGGCATGGGGGTCATGCCATTTTTGGTCAAAAACTGCTGAACACTCAGCATGGGTGTGGGCAGGTACGCTCATAAACCACCCATCATGAAATGGGCAAATGCGTTGAGTCTTCAAAAAAATGTCACCGAAGCCTAACACAGCCTCTCATAACCCCACAGGCTGACACACTGATTCAGATGGGTTCCTAGAACACTCACCTAGTGGGGGAAGCCTGTACTACGAGGGGCCTGCCCTCTAGAAGATAATTCTGTCTTTTTGTTGTTGTTGTTCCCCTTGTATATTTTCTCATTCAACTTGACCTTCAAATATTTCATTTTGCACTTGGTGGGTAGGCAGTCCTAATATTATTGATAAACACTAGGCAGGTGGTGAGGTGGAACTAAATGTACTTTAGTTACAAGCAAAACTGCTTCGACAATAAGGAAGTGCCTGAGATGTTAATACAAAATTGCTTCACATTTCATTGCTCATTTGAAGAAAAGATGTTAAAAGATGGCTCAATGGTTCTTCATTCACAATCAATATTCCTGGATAGTACTCTAATAAACAGAAATTATGAGATCAGGTCAATCATACTTTGAGTGGACTAAAAGCATTGTATAAAACTAATATAAGCTTTTATGTCATGGCTGATTAATTCTTATTCAAACAAAATGTTCCTGAAATTTTCCTTCTAGTGACTTAGTTTAGAAATTAAATATGGAGCACATAAGTAATACTTTCTGACAACATTTATGCATGCTTATATAAAATGAAGAAGGTAAAGTATATTAAATATGAAATTGCTTGGACATAAAGGATTTTAGTCTTTCAGTCTTTGAATGAAGTATATTGTGAATATATAGGTCTCCATTTTGACAAAAACTGAAAAAGGTGAAGTAATAATAATCTTGGAATTATGATGATCATGCTTCAGTTTATGAAGGCTAAAAATAGACATCAGGATATTTATCTAGATTTTAAAAAACTTATTAATGTACTCCCCTCATTCAACTTCCAAAAAATAATTAATGTAAGTTGGACAAGACCTTACATAGCAAATTTCACAAAATTAAGTAAAATAATGGAGGCACAATACTATTAAAGTTTTACTATACTCTCAGGAAATGTGCTCAGGGAAACCTACCTCCTTGGCCACATCTGACCCAATAGCCACCAACTACAGCCCTGACCTGCAACTTATACATGAGGATATGGGCAAAGAGCTTTGGCCACTAAGCCACTAAAGACGTCTTGTCCTGAACAGAGATGGATTCAGCCAATCAGACATTTCTCAGGAATCTGAGTACTGTGTGTGTGTGTGTGTGTGTGTGTGTGTTTGATAACTGATAGTGAGGGTAAAACCCAAGAGACAACGTTAAACAAACACTATAGAGCAGTAAAAGCCACACCTTAGTAATTCAAGTAATTGAATTTAATGTCAAATAAAATAATTCTACCTAGTTGTGTCACCCAGCCTTCACAATAATCATATTACCTTTTTTCCTAGTGTACATTGGGAAATTGAGGTTTCTCATGCCTACGTCTGACACAGTCCTCCTCACTGCCACCTGGTTTCTAATCTTTGCTCTCAGCTCACTGGAGACTTCTACCTACTTGCTACTGTTCCAGACTAGAACTACCTTTGCCTTTACTCCACCAGACACCTTTAACCCATGATTATTGCATAAAACCTACATTTACTAAGGACTGAGGATAATGGATGGTGATTAAGGTGGCCAACAAATTTAAACTGAATGTTAAGAACCAATTTCTCTAGCAACTCATTGCCATTACCTGCCACAGGGAATTTCATCGGCCATTTCTCTAGGTAAGCCTTGTCTTTTCCTCATTCTACTGAGGTGCCTTTCTCTTCAAGCGCACGAGTGTAAGGGTGCAAGGCAGGTAGAATGAGCGAGAGAAGAAGAGCAAGTATAAGAAAAGACAAAGAAACTTGTGTTTAAACACTTCTTTGTCAATGTTTCATTTTTCATTTGTTTCTCATTCTTAAAGCTACTGTTAAGAAAAGTTGTTTATATGTGTACGTGTGTGTATGTGATATGAAATGGTAACTGATTGTGGCCTCCTCTTCCTGTAAGTGAGGGATGGTGAACACTAGAACAAAACAGTGTCTTCCCCTTTTAAAGGAGATAATTGGTCTTTTGCTTAAGCCTCTGTTGCCTGGTAGGATGTCAGCTCAGGGCTGCTAGATCTTCTGACTTTTCCAGAAAAGCCAGAAATCCAGTGTGCAAAAATTTTCCTGATTTTTAAAATTCTCAATATTCTTGTAATTAAAAAAAAAATAACCATGTGAATCAAAAGTCGTGCAGTGTAAAATCCGGCCACAAGAAGACCCTATCTTCATTTACTTGAGCTGCCAATGGACAACTCTAAAATTCCTATCTTCAACCTTGAAGTAACATAATTTGAAGTAGCTTTAAAAAGGAGAATTTGCCGAATGCTACCTTATGGGTGCCAAGCAGAGAAATGTGGCTGAGTCTTGGGAACATTGGGTCCTGGGACTAAATCCCATCAGAACTTCCAATTGTGGTGGCTACTTTCTCTATGGCTGCTTCACATTTCTGTCCATCTCTCTCTCTGTCCCTGTCTCTCTTTTACCTTTCAGTTGATTGATTCATATCTTCTGCCTACATGGGGGCAGCCATAGAAAATTCCCAAGGTTTTCACTTTACAAAATTAGATTCCTAAAGAGAGTTAGCCACCTCTTTTTCAATTTCCAAAATTCCCAGGGAAGGATTCTGGCTGTTCCAGGTGGGTCAGGTGACTAAACTTGAATCAATCAAATGTGATTAAAATGGGGTTTTATTACAAGTGCTATGTAATGACAAGAGAATATTGCACAAGAAAAAGAAAAAAGAAAAATAGTTAGCCCTGGCCAGTGTGGCTCAGTTGGAGCATCATCCCATAAACTGAAAGGTCATAGGTTCCATTCCCAGTCATAGCACAAGACTGGGTTGTGGGTTCATTCCCCAGAGGGGACACATATGAGAGGCAACTGATTTATGCTTCTCTCTCACATCAGTGTTTCTCTCCCCCTCTCTCTCCCTGTCTCTGAAATCAATATGCATGTTTTTGAGTGAGGAATTAAAAAGAATAATAATATAAAAATTAAAAGAAGAAAATAGGTATTGCTATGCAGACACACCCCCACACCCATAAACATGTACATAATAACACAACAGAGTCCATAATTAATGCTCAGATGTGTGATGGAAGCAACTTAAGCTATAAGACTTAAAGATTTAATGTAGCTTGAAGATGATAGGGGAAAACTTTCTGAAGGATGACTGACATGAGTTGTCTTCTCAAGTGTATCTAAGATGTTGTTTGATTTCAGAGAACCAAAGGCTCAAAAGGCCGAGAAGTCACAAAGGGAGGCATCCAACTCAAATTCAACAACACTTAGTCGGGATCTGTGCTATATAAAGGATTGTACATAAAACCAAAGACCAAAGACAGTCAGGAAGGGTTGACGAATAGCTGATCATCCTGAATGCCTTGTACTTGGTTGAAAAGTGAGCTCACAGAATATTAATAGGTTTTTGTCAATATTGAGGGAAGTTTTGAATTGCATTTTATAGAATATTATTCTCAACTCTGCCTCTTAAACGTTTTATCAACCTGAATAAAGGCCTTTAAAGTATGCTTACAAAATCTGCCAAGAATACAAATTTGAGAAAGCTATTTAATACATCAAAAACACTTCAAACCATTAAAATAATAGATCAAAACTAGCATAATAGAATTTAATATAAATCAATATGAAGTACTACACTACGGATCAAAATGAAAACTGGTTAGAGGCTCAAAATGTGCAGATCTGCAAAATAGCAATCATGTGGAGCAAAAAATATATCATCTTTTGTTACCCGCAGCACTTCTACGAGCTAGACTTCTGACAAGGCAGGACATACCAAATGCGACCTTTAGCAAAATGAATAGAATCATTGTGTCCAGAACAAGAGTGTCAGTAATGCTTCTGCTAGATGATTTTATTGAACTCTGGATTCTGCATTTAAGGGACACATTGACAAACTCTTCCAAGGCAGGAGACCAGAAAGTAGAAGGGTCTGGAAACCATTATAAAGAACATTATAAAGAATTACACTATAAAGAATAACTAAAGAGGTCCAGGGGGAGAAAACAGAACCGAGCAAGAAGAGAGTTTCATGAGAACAAGAAATCAGACTAATTCTGAGGGTCTCTAGCAGGTGGAACAAGTACCAATGGAAAGAATTTACTACGAGACAGTGTTGAGTTTGCTTGGAGAAAGAAGTCAGTAACAATTACTGCTGTCTCACCAAAAAAAATGGATTACCTTTTAAAATGGTAAACTAGACAAATATGTGCCCAAGACCTGTGGAGCATATATCTGCGATGGGGAGGAGGTTGGGCTCAACAACCTAATAATCTCTTCCAACATTCTGTATTCTATTCTTTTCTTTTTCTTTACCTATTTACATATAAAAGTGGGGGGAGCTCCTTTAGCCAAACTGAATAAAGGAGACACATCCATCATCTTCAACACATTTAGAATTTAATACTACCCTCAGCTTGGGCAAGATATTTGGCAAATTTATTCTATTCTGTGCACTTCAAATTAAATTTACCCAGAGAATAGATATAATAATACCAATGCATGGACTCCTTACTTAAGTAGGAGTGAACCTAGGGGGCCAAAGTAAACATGTTGGGCCTGAAGGTCAAAACTGTTCCAGTGTTTGCAACTCATTTTAGGGCAAAATGAGGACTCCTACAGTGCTCTTTTGTGGAGCTTTTATATGCTGTTGATGAGACAGACTCTTTCAACAGATACAGGATTCGACTATTAGTTATGTTGCTTGCTGGTTGCTGTTAACTTGGGCAAGTCAAGTCATTAGAGGGTCTGAAGGCCCAGTTTTTCATCTTGAAAGTGAAGCTATTAATGCAATAATACATCCCACATACCTTTTAAGAAATGTGTAGCAATTAAACTAGATAACACACGTGAAAATATTCATAAAGTGTAAATAGCACCTATTATATACAAAGGAAAAAGAGCATGTATTCAGTTACAAATTTCTGCAGCTGGGATTTCTTACATTGAAATGTTTTTAATGTTCCATAAAATTCCTGCTTCCACCTGCAAGTTTGCCTGACATAACCATTCCCTAATTATGGTTGTTTCCTATATTATAAGATTAACTGTTACACTTTAGCACGGAGTTTAGCAGCTGGTGCAACTTTAATGCTTTTTACTCAGACCACACACTGTGACATAATAGCCTTTCATTATATTCCAGTGTCTGATATTAATTTTATACTTCTTAATTGTCCTTTATAGTATTTCTATCTTTTTTTATTATGGAGTCAAATAAGACATATTCTGGAACCAGGGGCCACCACACCATCAGAACTTTAACTTTTCCAAATGAGTCACTCAACAATTGTATACAAGTTAAACTTTTATGAAAGATAATAAAATTGCTCAACACCAAAGCTGAGATTTTAATCTAAATTATTTATAAAGCAGAAGGGAATGATTAGATATTGCTGAAACAAAAGGATTTTGCACTTGCAGTATTTTAAATAACTTTACATGCACAGTATGTTTTTAAAAAGTGTACTGATCCCACATTCAGTAATGAACTCCATGGGCTGTCTGGCAGAAATTCCTCCCACAACAGTTTACATCCACCATCTGTGTCGGCAAGAAGCCGTCAGATTTGCCGCCACCTGACTCACTGTCCAACTCTTCTCACTTCTATTCACAGCCTTTGTTTCGTTTCCATCATATACTATATCTGCCCTAGAGAGGAAGAAAATATTACCAAAACAATCCAGTGTTACATATTTCTGAAACCAAAATAAGATTGAACAACTTTTAACGACCAATCCAATGAGTGATGGGCGGATGGAGCTCTTGTTCTTGGTAATGAGGGTACCCCAGCACCAAAAAGCATTTACAGAAGGAGGGGTCTCAAAAGATGGTTCAGTCCACTGCCTTCCTCAGGTAAGGAAACTGGGGCCCCACGGACTGATGGCAGTGAGCGGGGAGAAGTTGGAGGGCGGCTGACTCCCTGCCAGTGCCCTTCTCAACACACCACTCACATCCAGCCTTCCTCCCTGACTAGGGACTTCTTCCATTCTGAGCCCAAAGAGCAGCCTCTCAGTTACTGCTGTGGCTTTGAAGATTAGACCTACCTCAGAAGGAGGAAACTTCCAAATATTTCCCATAATTTCCAAATGCTAGCTTTCCTCAAAGGCCTCTTTTCACCAACCCCCATAGCCCTCTCTCCCTCCATGTATTCAGTGTCCCCACCCTCTATTTTTCCATTGAGATATCATTAACATATTACATTATATTAGTCTGAAGCATACAACATAATGATTGAGTATTGGTAAATACTGCAAAATGATCACCACCATAAGTCTAGTTAACATTCATCATCACACATAACTATAATTTTTTTCAAGTGATGAGAACTTTTAAGATTTACCCTGTTAGCAACATTTAAATATATAATACAGCATGAAATATGGTCACCATGCTGTACATTATTATACCCCTATGACTTAGTTATTGTCTAGCTGGAAGTTTGTATGTCTTGATCCACTTCACCCGTTTGGCCCACCCACTGCCTGCAGCACCACCCCCAGTCGCCGGAGACCAGTGGATTGGAGGAAGGGTGAAATGGGTGGAGGGGAGCAATTGTACGATGGTGCATGGTAACTAGACTTACAGCGGTGAACAACACAATGTAGTATATACAAACAACCAAATTACTACATTGTACGCCTGACTTACGTAATTGTGTATATCAATTTTACCACAAGGGAATAAAAAGACTATACTAAAAAAAAAAAAAAAAAAAGACAAAAAGAAAGTATTTAGCCATACTGAAAAATTGGGGCAATGCTTCTAACAATTCCAAAGTAAATTAAGGCAAACACAGGAAAGACAATTGGGGAAAGAGCTAGCTAGCTACTGAATTTTATAAGTGTCAAAAGCAGCTGACAAGAAAATAGTAATATTAATTAATACCAACTGGCTTCTCAAAAAATAGCTAGCAGCCCCTGTCAAGAAATGTGATTACTGGGTCAAAGTTCACAAATTTCATGTGGCATTTGGAGTAAATCTTGTGTCTCTCAACTCAGGACTGCGAAGGGCCCTCAGATGGAGCAGCGATCTGGCTGAGCATAAACCGTGCCAGGCCTTGGGTAACTTCCCCAACTTGTATCATCTCCCAAAAAACTGTGGGTGAAACACATTAATGTCTCAGGAGGCGGGGGTGGCGAGAACTTAGGTTTTCTGTGTTACAGTGTTAATGTGAATATTTCAGTTTAAACATTTAAAAGAGGACAATCAGGACTTTTCAGAGCAAATTGATTCTGTTTTTTTTTTTAAATAATGTGTTTAATTGCGAAAGTAGTGCCCATTTATTTTATAGAACTTGGAGAAGACAGACATGCACGTAGAAAAAAATGAAACTTACCCATAGTCCCCTGAAAAACTGACCATGGTGACGATACGGCAAGTGCCCCGGGACTATGATGAGGAAGGGGACACTTTGGCTGAACCAGATGTTCAATGGGATTTAGGGAAAGAGAAAAGGAATAAAAAAGTTTGTTAAGGAAAATAAAGGGTTATTTTGCAAAACCAGAATGGATCGTTGTGAGAGATTTTCATGCCCTGACTCTACCCACAACCAGCCTGCAGGGACGCAGGAGGCTGAGGTGCTCACTGTCGCACACTTAGCTCCCAGCACAGCTAGAAGGAAGCATGAAAAGCAATCCTCTCGGTTTCTTACCTGGAAGACTTGCCCATGTGAGGAGCAGCTGGATTGCACATTGGGGAAGCAGTGTCTACCACTGCAATTTTTCCATTTAAGATACACATTCTAGACCACTACTGTTTTCTTAGTCCAAATCATCTTAATGCATAGCATGTGTGTCCTTAAAGCCCTCGATTCCACACGTATCTCTCTTGAGGTATTTATTCCCCAGACTCCTTCCTGCAGTGAATGTTGTGTCCCTCACATACTATTTTAAGTTCAAGAAAAATCACAAACACACGCCAAAATTGAGAGATACTTGTTCAGCCATGTTCTCACACACAACATAGTAGCTCCTCGTGAGAAATAGATAATAGTGGTCAGGTACAGCCCTGGCTGGTGTAGCTCAGTGGATTGAGCATGGGCCTATGAACCAAAGGGTTGCCGGTTGGATTCCCAGTCAGGGCACATGCCTGGGTTTCAAGCCAGGTCCCCAGTAGTGGACACATGAGAGGCAACTGCACATTGATGTTTCTCTTCCTCTCTTTCTGTCTCCCTTCCCTTCTCTAAAATAAATAAATAAAATCTTTTTAAAAAATAGTGGTCAAGTTCAGTTCAGTCCAAGAAATATTGATTATGTGTTATATGCCAGCAACTGTTCTAGGTATCAGTATATAAAAATAAAGTTATTCTCCCCGCTCTTGAAAACCTCAGTCTGAGGAAGGGGATAGGCACAGAAATTATTTTGTATAATGTGTTAAATGCAAGTGTCCCTGGTACACAGAAGATAAAAGAAGGGTATTGTATTAACTTCCTTCAATTAACTTTGCCCTATTTATAAAACTTATTCCTCAGTTTCTTTGCTTTTGAGATTTTGGGTTTGGAATTCTTCTTAATTCATTTAGCACTTACGTATGACAGGCATTGTACTAAGTGAAGTGAACATTACGTCCACATTTTA
Source organism: Desmodus rotundus (assembly GCF_022682495.2). NCBI lineage: Eukaryota > Metazoa > Chordata > Mammalia > Chiroptera > Phyllostomidae > Desmodus > Desmodus rotundus. The sequence goes on from NC_071395.1 coordinate 17,998,928, forward strand.
AAGGTGAAGAAACTAAAACTCAGAGACTAACTTCACCAAGTGATAGAACTAGTAAAATGACAAAGTTAATATTGAAATAATTATCTGTCTCCAAAATTCATTCCTCTTCCCAGAAACCTACTTACTACTCTCGGATAAAGTCAGTGGATCGTGACTACAGTGGCAATCACCACTGCCGGAAGAAGTGGTAAATCTGCATTGAGACGCTATATCACAGTCGGTAAACAATGTTACTATCTTTAAGGATTATGTTGATCTGGGCCCAGGGCAGCGCTCATTATTAACTCAGTCATACACACTCCGCCTCTCAGTATGTGCCCATGTTACAAAATATTTCACTTTTTGGATATCAAAATCAAATAATTACAAAAGAAAAGTATGCTTAGTTTCCTTTGATTATATAATCTCCTTTAATTAACAATCAAGGGGGAGGGTAGGGGGGGAGGGAGGTGGGACTGGCTGGGGTGGAGTGGAGGGAAAGGGAGAAAATGCAGACAATTGTAACTCAATAAAAATTAATTAATTAATTAAAAAAGAAAAAAAACAATTTCCATTGGTTACAATTGCCTTTAAGAAAGATTTCCATCCCAAACATAAACTCTGGCGCCCAAGGTCCTGGCATCATCCCTCTCAGCTCCACGGCGAAGCCTCTCCTTTCCAAGCCCATTCTGAGCCGTCTCCTCCTTACACAAAGTCAGCTATCAGGAACTTCTCACTTACATGCTACCAATTGGGCCCGAATATTTGAATTACTGATGTCAATATAGAGGAACGATTTTATTATGACAATGTTAAAAATGACAAAAAGACTTGTTATTTTTATTTCATCCATCTACATTTAACTAATTTAAGAGAAAAAATGAGACTATTAAAATTTCAATTTTGTTGTGTTCGGCATTCTGCCTACCGAATGAAGAATTTCTGTTTCCCTCTCTTAGGATCATGTTCAAAATTACATAATTTTTTAATTTAAATACAGTAATAATGTTACAACTGCCATAAATTTGAGCTGATCTATAGTTTTTTATTATAATTTTTTACAAAAGCCATTATATGTGTATTGTAGAACATTAGACAATAGAGACAAGCAATTTAAAATTAAAATGTCATCTTCCTACCACCAAAAGATTGCTACTCTTCACCTTTTAGTGTATATGCATGTTTTGTGTGAGAATTTTTCTCAAAATTTATTTTTGAATACTCGGATAAAAAAAGTTGTCTCTTCCTTACTACTAAATCTACTAACCATATTTAGTGTCTGCGTTAATAAGAAAGTAAACTCTATTATAAAGAGAATACCCAAAAGAGGGAGCAGATAAGCAATAGAGAAAGACCCCTGAGCGGCTAAGGGGGTCCAAAATCACTTGAGGGTGAATTGCTCTCTTCTAGAAATAGCTTCATGACCAACCACGAATTGCTTAGCAACACAACTGGAGGTTGTCAGTCTAGACAAGCTAAAGAAAAATGTCCAAATTGCTTCCCATCCAAAATGGAAATGTTTTACAAACCCTGCAGAACAGAAAGAAGCCGGAAAAGGAATGGGAGTGCAAGTTGAAAGTAGAAAAGAAAATCATTCCTTCTATGGTTCCACTTGTTTTAATGGCAATGAAGTTGGCATTTTCCTTTTTGTCTGACCCTCTTCTAAACACCTTAAATGTAATAATGCATTTTATACCCAAACCCTACATGATCATTCCTATCACACCTCCTTTTGCAGATAAGGAAAACGATGCACAGGAAAGCTAAGTAACTTACCCAAGTTCACACAACTAGTGGATAAAAGAGTCAGGAATCAGATTCTGGGACAATGGCTCTCAGGCTTGATTGCTAATAGCTTCTCTGTCCTTCCCTTTTAACTGTCAGTTCTGCAAAGGCCAAACCGAGAAATGGGAAGAAGAAAATGCCTTCAGGAAAACATTTAAAACAAAGCCAATGAAGCACAGTTTTCCAAACTCAGTGGGCAACTCTGAAGTGCAAAGCCTACCATCACTAGTTAGGGAGCTCCCCTAAGTATCTCACAGATAACTCTTCTTTGTGAGCTGCAACTCAGAAACACAGTCCTGACTCTTCCACAGTACCAAAAGCTGGCCCAATGTTGTCAATAATAGAAATGAGCCACTATCAGGTCTATGCTAAGTACTACATTAAAAAAAAAGGAGAAGATAAGAAAATAATGGGGAAAAAAGTCACACATGAAACTCAAATAGCAGATAAATGTAGCCATGGAGCCAATGAAAATTATGACCAAAACTCTTTACGACATCAGAAATATATATTAGATAAGTAATAAAGACTTTTATAAAATAAGAAGTCAAAGCAAAGACACTAGAGTTTAGGGAAGTTGGCAAGATACCAGAAAGAGATGAAAGGGACCTGGCAGACCTTAGGAAAGAAGTAAAAAAGAAAATAAACCACCGCCAAAAGAAGATTCATTTTGAGACAGTGAGACACTGCTGGAATCACACTGAGGGATACACTAGATGGGAATAAGAGAAGTGAAAAATGCAAATAAAGACTGGACATGACCGATAGCAAAGCCAAAGGGAGATCCACCATAAGCATTTGGTGTCTCTCAATAAGAGAAACAGTAAATTTTTAAAAAGTCAGAAGTCCAGAATATCATGCTAAGTGAAATGTCAGACAGAAAAAGTTAAGAACCATATGATTTCATTCATATGTGAGATATAAAACTGAAAGCAGCCAATGACTAAACAAGGAAAACAAACAAAAGCTCACAGACACAGACAGCAGTATGGTGATGACCAGAGGAAGGGGACAGTTAAGGGGAAAGGGGACTAACTATATGGTGACAAAAGATGATTTGATTTGGGGTTGTGGCCACACATGCAATACACAGAACATGTATCATAGAAATGTCCATTTGAAACTCATATGATCCTATCAATCAATGTCACCCCAAGAAATTTATTTTTTTTAAGGTTGTAAGTCAAAAAAACACAGAATAAATCAAATAAGATTTAAATCTAAAGACTTAAACATACACTCGGTCTAGGAAAACTTAACACACATAACGCCCAACATGTCAAAGTAAAAGGAAAGGATTTTAAATAAAGAACTTTCCGGGGCCATCCAAACTTTTGGCATCTCTGCACCACACTGGAAGAAGAAGAGTTGTCTTGGGCCACACGTTAAATACACTGTGACACATAATCACAAAAAAAACTCATAATGTTCTAAGTAAATGTGTGATTTTGTGGTGGGCTGCCTTCACAGCCATCCTGGGCTGCGTGTGGCCTGCCGGGCACTGTTTGGACACCCCCACTTTAGGCACTGAGGCAGGAAAGAACAAGCCATCTACAAGGAGGAAAGTCAAGATCAACTTAAGACTTCTCCTGAGCAATAGTCAACACAAATACGTAATTAGGAAATACCTGAAAAATATTCACAAGTAAGCCAAGGATATCATCTCTAACCAAACAAGCCTTAAATATAAAGATAACAGAAAACGTCTTTTGGACTTTAAAAAACTCGAACAATACATATCTCCCTGAATCTTTCTGGAAGATGCTATTAGAGAACAAACAAACCAAGAGATGAATGGAGACCTCTGATAAAAAGAACTGACTGTGAGCATTGACTTTAGCCATGGGACTAAAACTAAATTAAGTCTAGAAATTTAAAAGTGGGGACTAGTGTAATGATGCTGATGGTCAAAGTCATTCATTTTTCTCCCATCTTTCGCTGTCACAGAATTCCTGATTTTTAGCTGAGCACATGGCATCATTTCCCTGACACCTGTCCAGCTCACTGTGGCCTGTGATTTAAGTACTAGCCAATAGGGTGTGTATGGAGTTGGTATGGGCAGCTTCCAAGAAGTGTCCTTAAAAGGAAAGGATGAGCCTTCCTTCATCTTTTTTCCTCCTTCCTGCTGGCTGCAATCCCATGTTGTCTGGAACTCCAATAGCCATCTTAGACTACAAAGTGACCTTGGAAATGCAAGGTCATCGTGAAGCAATGAGGTAGAAAGAGCAATAATCCCTCATATTGTTGAACCGTATACAAGCTCTGGGCCTACTACCCATGGGGGAGAGATATAAACCTCAATGTTGGGTAATACATCATTATTTTATGTGTATTCATTATTCTCAGCTGAGCTGAGTTCTAACCAATACAGTCCCCTTTGTCCTACTGTCATACCTTACATGAAAGTAAATTCCAGAAGTCTTAAATATTTAAGTGCTGACAACAAAAACCATAGAAGTATGAATAGAAGAAAAACAAGAGAATTATTTGTATAATTTTGAAGTAAGAAGGCCTTTTTAAATATAACAAGACCTAGGCAATGAAAAATGAAAATGTTATAAATTCAACTACTACATACAAACTCCGTACAACAAAAACAAAACACAACAGCATAGCCAGGTTACAAGACAAAGAAACTAGGTCAAATATTTGCAACACATTTTGCACTAGGCTAGGGCTGAATTTCACTCTATCTTTTGGTCAATCACACCAAACAATAACCCAATAGAAAAGCTGACAATGACTATGAAGAGATGGTTTATACAAAAAGAAATGTAACTAACTCTTGCATATAAAGAGATACTCAATCTTACCATCATAAGAGAAATACAAGTTAAAGCTACTACGAGGGTGTCATTTTCTACCTATTAGAATGACAAAAATAAAAAACCTTGATAGTATATTCTTTGGGCAAGGGTTTGAGGAAAAATCATTGTATATTACTAAGAGTGAATTGGTGCTATTCATACTGAGACAAATTTGACAGTATATATCACAAGTACAAGGGCACATACATTTGACCCAGAAATTCCATACCCAGAAATGTATTCTACAATACTTCTGAACACCTGCCACGTGATGCATGTCCAAGGATATTCATCACTGCATTATTTGGAAAGATTGGAAAGGACCTAAATGTCCATCAATAGGAACTGGCTAAATCCAACACAGTTCATTTATGCATTGGAATCCAATGCATCTGTTAAAAGGAGCTCTCTACACACTGATATGGAATAAAAGGAGATATATTCTGAGTGAAGGAGTGCAGAAAAATATGTGTGTTATAATAACTTTTGTGTTTGAAAAGGCAACATATATCTATGTATACTTGTTTAAGTAATGAATATCTTTTGAAAAATACACAAGAAATCCATATACAAGGCCTCCAGGGAGAGGAATCTACGCAAGCAAGAAATAGGGAAGGCTTACTCTTATAATTCACACCTCTGTGCATGTTTTTAATATTGCAAAACGTTCATATATTACCTATTCAAATTAATTATTTAATAAGTTTTATATGAGATAGAAGAAGAAGGAAGGTCTATACAATGAAAATAATAAACATTACTGTTTATAATCTCCATTTACATGTATCATCCTGGGATAACATAAATGTTTGAAAGGATATTTAGACTTTCAATCTTAGGTAGCATTTCAAATTTAAGTCAAAGCTTTAAATTAAAGCTCTATAGAAGACAAAGTGTTAAAGTAACTGGTTAATAATTGAAACTTGAAATAAAGAGGTGATGGTATTTCATTGTAAAAGCAACGGTTACAGAAATTCAAAACTAGTCTCAGTGTCTTTTCAGTTAAAGACGATCTATGAATTCCATGAAAGCAGATTCTTTGTTATCTTCCCGGCCACCCCTAGACCCAGCACAGAAGAGGGGTACAACAAGCATTCACAGAGCAAATTAAAGGTTGAAATAGAATCACACTAAAAGAAACAACCGAGAGTGCAATGTTATAATGTAAGATTGAAATTCATTGTAACCAGCTTTGCCTCAGTGAGTATGGATTCAAGTCTCTGCTGCTCTGACTTTCACAGAGTCAAGGGTCTCATGACTTCTTACCTATGACAGTCACTGTACTGTTTGCTCTAGAGAACAGACGGCAAGGTTTACAATTTCTATGGCAAATTTTCATGTTGTGTCACTTGCTCTTTTCACACGCACACACACGCACGCTCACACTGTTCTCAGTTTTACTGTTTTCAGGCTGCTCACTTCTTCTCACACCAGCTGCTCCTCCCACCTGCTCCCCCAAAACATAATGTAAAGCCTCCATCTGATGCACAGAAGGGACATCAACTAAGATAAGGGTAAATTTCCAAGGATGGTGCTATTCTCGATTGAGGCAGAGGGTTCTAAAAGCGCTCAGAAGCGCTAGGTAGCAGGCAGATAATATGATCTCAGTTCACACAGAAAAATAGAAGTGCTCTGGCTTCAGGCAGAAAGTAGAAGAAGTTGCGATCTTGGAGAGGATTTTTCCTTTTGGCTGACGTTCAACATCACAAATTTCTCCTTAAACTGAAGGCATCTAGGGATGAAGACTTTAGTCTCTTCTGAGAGAGCCGTGAGATTCAGTTAAGAAATGTTCTCTTAATATCAGTGGCTTGGTTTTCAACTTGTGATGAGATTTAACAAGGGGCATCTTCTTAATTCAATCTTTATTGTATTTTTTCCATTACCATTTAGTCCCCTTATACCTGCCTCCCCCCCGCAATCACCGTACTGTTGTCCATGTCCATGAGTCCTTTTCCCTACTCCTCTCTTCCATTCCTCCACCCCCCCTAATTAGGCGCTACGTCTGGAAGACACATGAAAAAATGGTAATAGGTTACCATGGGGAGGGGAACAAATTTTCTACTATAAAATTGCTGTTCCTTTGGTACATTATGAATTTTTAAATATGTTTCTCATCACATAAATTGATGTGGAAATTGAGCACTATGAGGTTCTTAGAGAATGAGGTGAATGTAGATGTTTTTCTAGAGAAACTTTCAAAAGGTTGCCCATAGTGAAGTAGATTTGTTAAGCCTTAAACTGAAGTATGGAATTGAAAAAGTAATTTGTGTATTTTTTTAGATGGTTAAATTAAGATGAGTTACTGATATAAAATTATCCTGGGTTCTGCTTCTTGTTTTTCTCTGGTGGGAGTATAGCTTATTTTGCTCCATTAAATTACTTAATTTTAATTGCAACTCATCAGCTATGGGAATATAAAGCAGAAGAGAAGGAAGACGCAGTCAAGTCAGTAACAAGGGCAGGAGCCACTGCTGGTAATGAAAGCAGCAGTAAGCTGGGGAAACCAGGTTAAGTATTGAGAACCAGAGGCAAAGGCTGTGGTGGATAATCAATTGTCACAGAGCAAATAGAATAATCAGCTAATGCAGCCTGTGGCCCTGCCAAGGCAAGATAATAATATAAAAAGAAGCAAAGTGAATATAAGCAGAGTGTTTTTTCAAGTGCAGCACTGCCATGTGGAGGAAAAAGGAACGACAATGGAATAGCCACCTGACTCCTGAGGGCTTCATTCATACATTATCCATCAAATATTAGTTGATAACATTCTCTATGCAAAACACTACACTGGGTACTAAAGTAAATAAAATGAGCAAGGTCTCTAAACTCCTGGAGCTTATAAGAGGTCAGGTTGGGAAGATCAAATAAATAAATAACCTGATTAAAAAGTAAGCAAATAAAATATTTAAGGTGTTAATAGTACAATGAAAAAAACAAGCAGGACATTGAAAGGTAGAATAGGAGAGGGGATCTATTTTTGAAAGAGTGGAAGAAAAGGGCGCCAGAACTGACATTGAACTGAGGAATAAAGGATAAGAAGCAGCAGCCATAAAAAAGATGGAGGAAGAGATTTCTAGACAAAAGAACCAGAAGTAAGAAAAACTCAACCTTATTCAAAGAACTGCAAGAAAATCCACGTGGCTGCAGACCAGTGTTCCTCCTGCAGCCGCCTTCTCCATCACAATTAAAACCACAGCTCACAGGCATCCTGCAATCAGCTGCCTGGAGGTCTGCATTATTCCTCTTCTGTTTCTCCTTGAGAAAGGCTAAATCATGACCTCAAACTGGTGATAAATAGGAAGAAAGTTTTCTTTAAAAGTTTTTTTCCCCATTTTGTTTTAGTCTACTGATATACTTCAAATACTGAAAACCAGAGGGAAGTTGTCGAATGAATGCAAACGGCATTTGTCTGTGTCTCCACAAGGTCCGCCCACCTAGCTCAGAACCACTGGCCCTGTTCACAGGTTACCATGGCATCCGCCTGCAGAGCACGCAGCTCACTCACCATCTCTCACTGGGCTTCCCTGGTAGGTCTCAGCAGGGGGAGAGGTCTCTGCAGGAACCACACAGCTAGAGTCAGCAGGCAGCCTAGACCCGATGAGAGAGCAAAACACCCCAGATTAAATCAATCATGCGGTCTGAAGTCCACTGATGTATTCATTGGTGGTAATGCGAATATTTAGAAAATATGTTGTTTTGTATATGAAAAATGTCTCAATCTTGCTCCACAAAACAAATAAAGGAAATATCACATTTCTTTATTTCCTTTCTGTGAACCTAAATAAAAATCTCTGTTCCACCAGGTGGTAGGAAATTCCATTTTATTCATAATGGGGTTTATTTACTCCTACTCACTGCTGCCTCCAACAAAGGTCATGTAAAGGTCTCCCAGGCTTATTCAGAGAGACCAGAAATTACTTTTTTGAGGTTCTGGAACCACACTATCTACATTTGCATCTTGGTTCTGCCACTTAGCAGTGACATTGGGTGACTTAATCTCTCTGATGTTTAATGGAGATAATGATAGTAACTACCTCATAGATGGTTAGATGAGTGTGTGTGTGTATATATATCTATGTATGTATGTATGTATGTATATATGTGTGTGTACATATATATGTATATATATATATATATATTCTTGGGATAATGTGTGGCTCTTAAGTGTGCAGTAAATGTTTATCACCACCATCATAATCATGTTTATATCATGTCAAGTTTCTGGGACTTTCCTCCAGTAACTGATCCACTCTGGTTATCAGAGGTGCTCAATCTCCCAGCCCTAAGGGTTTCCTCATATCCCAAGGCCCTGCTGCTTCTGGCAGGAAGCATCTGAGCCTCTGAAATGTGGTCCCTACCCCAGGACAACACCTTGGAATGAGCCACAATCTCTCACCAGTCCTCCTAATTTGCCCAGGAGCCTCCCTGCAAGAATCCCCCCATCTTCCCTCTCAGGACATTTGAAAGCCTCTCTCCCTCTGAGAACCCAACAAAGTGTGAGTTCAATCTTAACAACAACAACAAAAACAAAGCTAAACTTCAGACACTTCAAGCAATTTTTGCCACTAGCATAAAAGGCTAGCTCGCTGCTTGGGAAGGGGTAAGGAAATGTCATAATACAGAGAGAATAAATAGGAATCTTTATTTTTTTTTCTACCATACTGATTGTCATGCTTGCTTACGTGAATTGGATCCAGTTTCATTGTTTGCTCTCTTTTCCCTGGAGGAGGTTACCTGACCTCCTGTAAGTCTCAGTTTCCTCGTCTATAAAATCAAGATAATAACAGAACCTAACTCACAGGGATGCTGTGTGAATTTGATGAAGGGTGTATGTAGGTTGCAGCAAAACGCCTAGCACCAAGTAAGCACTCAACAGTGCTTGCTCCCTCCCTTCACTCGTGTTTTCTATGATGACACCACCACCTTTCTTTCTTTCTGACTTAAAAATCTCATAAAAATCATTCCTTTGAGTTTAGGCAAAAGCATGGTCTCAAAAAGACAATAATTAAATGCAGTTGAGTTACTGAGGAGGGAATGGGGGTGGGTTTTAGCTTTTGCTGAGAACACATTACTCTGGATTTGAATTTTATTAAACAACTGAGCAAATGTGGGGCTGCAGGGTCTGCTAGTGCTCGGACTGCCTGCACCATTTGTCCCACACTCCGCCAGTCTCAGTCCCGCCACAGCCACATGAGTCCTCTCCACCCCGGTGCCTGTCACCGCCCCTCCTACCGGTCTGGATGAATGTTTATTTTCTATTTCCTTGGTGTCGGTCCCCCTTGCTGTTCGATTCTCTGTCAGTTCTGGTTGTGCGAGGAGGCGCAGTGTGTCTACCTATGCCGCTATCAAGGACCTACATCCAAGATTACTGTATCCAGCAAAGCTATCACTTAGAATGGAAGGGAAGATAAAGTGCTTCTCAGATAAGGTCAAGTTAAAGAAGCTCATCATCACTAAGCCCTTATTATATGAAATGTTAAAGGGTGTTACCTAAGAAAAAGAAGATCAAAAATAGGAACAGTAAAAATGACAGCAAACTCACAGTTATTAACGATCACACATAAAACAAAAACGAGAGCAAACTAGGCAAACAACTAGAACATGAGGGTTGTCAATAAGGGAGTGGGAGGGGGGTAAAGGTACAGAGAATAAGTAGCATAGATGATAGGTGGAAAATAGACAGGGGGAGGGTAAAAATAGTGTATGAAATGTAGAAGCCAAAGAACTTATAAGTATGACCATGGACATGAACTATGGGGGGGAATGTGGGAGGGAGGGGGGTGGGCAGGATGGAGAGGAGTGGGGGAGGGAAATGGGACAACTGTAATAGCATAATCAATAAATATATATATTTTTAAAAAACTGATTTGGCTACTGTTGGTTGTATTGTTATTTTTTAGAAAAAAATAACAAAACAACCTAGGACAGTAGAGCACCAGACTGAACATTTGTAAACTTAGACAAATGTGAGGGAAGGGGAACAGTCCAGTGGCCTCTAGCCAAGGGATAAGTATCAGGTCACCAGGGAAAGGAAATGAAGACACAGTTTTCTGAATTCAGAATTCTACCCAGAATCAGCCCTGATAAACTGCCTAAGAAAACAAAACAAAATAACGCTGATCATTGCATTGACAAGTAGGTAGTTTAATCTATTCTGTTCAAATATGTCAATAAGAACTTGCAAGCAGTACTTCTTGTCTCATAACAATTAACTATATTCTCTTTCAATGACAGGATTTCTAAGACTAGAGAATTCAATGCAGTTCCACCAGCATCCATCCACCATGCCCCTATTATAGGCCCACATGCTGGAAGTCCTTTCAGTGACAGGGAATCAATTCTCTCCACTAATAGTCCACTCTGAAAGGTCCACTCTAAAAGACTAAACAATATGCTATTCACATAACTTTAGTCATATTTACACAGATTTCACTGTTTCCGTTCCATGTAGTTGGATTGAATATGTCATGTTTATGACAGAGGTGATGACTGATGAGGCTGTGATTCTCAAACACCTTCAAAAGAAAAGTCAACACTTCGTGATAACCAAAGCCCAGCATGAAGGACTATGGACGATAGGGAAACTGAGAGTGCATGAAGAACTGGAGACAGCATGCGCTGCGTGGAAGACTTCAAGAAGAGGCAAGTGGTAACATGCTTGATGACAAATGCCAAAGGAGAGCTGGGGTCTTGATGACTCTGAGGGTCTTGATAGCAAAGTAGAGGAGAGGCAACTGGAAATGGAACTGTGTTTTTTAACTTTGGTTTCCACTTGTTTGTTGTCAGTAGAGAGCAAAGCTATTGACTTTTGTGTGCTGATCTTGTATTTTGTGAACTTATTGAACTCACTATTCATGCTGCGACTTTGGGGTTTGTTGGTTGGTTGGCTGGTTTTAGATTCCTTGGGATTTTCTACGTAGACAATCATGCCATCTGCACTTAAAGAGAGTTTTATTTCTTCTTTTCCAATCTGCATGTGTATTATTTCTTTTTCCTTGCCCTATTTCACTGGCAGGGCTTCAGACTCTATATTTCTGAGAATAGTGAGAGCAGACATTTCTAATTTGTTTCTGACCTTAGAGGAAAGCAGTTGCTCTTTCACCAATAAGTCTAATGTTGGCTGTAGGTTTTTATTGATGCTGTTTCTGAGTGTGAGGAAGTCTTCCTGTGTCCCCAGTGTACTGAGAGTTAAACTTTGTCAAGTGTTTTTTTCCATAAATTGGTAGAGTAATTTTTATTCTTTAGTCAGTTGACCGGATATATTACTTGATCAAGTTTCAGATGTTGAACCAAACTTGAATGTCTGGAATAAATCCTACTGGGATGTGATGTATTGTTTCTTTTATACATTGTTCTGTTTGATTTGTCAAAATTTTGTTGAAGATTTTTATACCCCAGCTCATGAGAGTTACTGGTCTGCAGTTGTCTCTCGGAGGCCCTTGTCTAGCTTCTGTCATTAGGGTAGAATTGGCCTCATACAAGGAGTTGGGACATAATCCCTTCTCTTCTATTTTCTAGAAGATGTTTAAAATTTGTGTTAATTTTTTGAATGTTAGATAAAATTCTCCAATATAGCCTTCTGGGCTTGGATATTTATTTTTTAAATAGTCTTTAAATAATAAATTCTATTTCTTCAATTATGTAGGTCTATTCAGGTTGTCTATTTCATCTTGGTTGAGTCTTGGTAGATTGTAGTTTTTGAGGAATTGGTTTATTTCCTATAAATTGTTAAATTTATGAGTATAAAGTTGTTCATAGTTGTCCCTTATCTTTTTAATAGTTGCAAAATCTATAATTATATCCTTGTCACTAAAAATGAGTGATTTGTTTTATGTCTATTTTTATCTTTGTCAGTCTTACTAGAATTTTATCAATTTTATTGATTTTTTTCAAAGAACCAGCTTTTTGCTTCATTAATTTCTCTAATGTTTTCCTGTTATGAATTTTACTTATTTCTGCTGCCTTGACATCTTCTATTCATCCCTCTGCCTCCTTTGGGTTTATTTTTTATCTCATCTTTCTAATTTCTTGCAGTAAGAATTTAGATTATTGATTTGAGAGTTTTCTTCTTCCCTAATGTAAGCACTGAGTCCCCTCAGCGCCGCCCTAGCTGCATCTCACAAATGTTGATATTGTGCCTTCACTTTCATTCAGTTTTATGTATTTTTAAATTTCCTTTGAGATTTTCTCTCTGACCCATGTATTATTTGGAAGTGTCTTATTTCATTTCTAAGTGCTTGGAGATTTTCCTGTTGTTCTTCTGTTAGTGATTTCTAGCCACATTATTACATTATGGTCAGAAAGCATATTCTGTATAATTTCAAGTTTCTGAATTGCTTAACTTTTTTTTTTATGATCCAGAATATGGTCTATCTTGGTGAATGCTCCATGGTGCTTGAAAAGAATGTATAGTTTGTTTTTGTTTAATGGAGTATTCTGTAAATGTCAATTAGATCCTATTGTTTGGTTATGCTGCTCAGTTCTATAGTAGTTTCAGCAGCTCTTGAGAGCATAATGTTGATGTCCCCAATTATAGTCAATCCGTGTTTTAACAAGCCCCCTAGGTGACTCTGATGTGCGCTAAAGCTTGAGAGCCACTGGCCCAGAGCAGAGTGATTCAATATGGTTAGCAGAGTTGAGTAAAACTTCACTATTTTGTAAAGTGTAAATTAGAATTTTTAAGTGAACTTGATACTGGTTTTCAGTAAATGCAAAAAGTTGTTTCATGTTAGGAAGGTAGGACTACAAGGGAAGCCCTCACCCTAATTGTTTCCCATCTCTAACTAAAGTAAGCAATCGGTTGTGCCGCAACTACCCCCCATGGGGACAGGTTTACCACAAGCACAACCGCACACGGGATAGTACCCAGAAAACATTGGGATTTTAACTAAAGCCAACTTTTATTTTTAAAGCATAATTTTAAACTTAAGTGAGGACCCAGTTAATGACTTAATTCATCATTTCTGATACTGGTCGGTGTATTTACACATATATTCAATTAATGAGTATTTCTTGATCTCCTCTTATGTTCCAAGAACTGTATAAGGCACTAAAAGTAGAGCAGAGAACAAGACATGGAGCTCACTGTATACACAAATACTTATTCTATTTATAATTGTAATAAACACTGGCAAAAAGAACAGAATACTAAGCTAGCATATTACAGCAGGCCTCACCTGGTTCAAAATGATAAGGGAAGTTTTCCAGTTACCTGACAGGTAATCTGAAATTTAAGGTTGAGTTAGACTTGGCCTAATGAAGAGGAAGAAATGAGGCTAAAAATCAGGGAAGCTCCATTTACCTAAAAAAATGGAATATTTTTTTAGGTAAATATCTAAAAACTATTTAGATATTTTTTAAAAGCTAAAAGAAATGTCTTGGCCTTACACAGGGAGTCGAAGTAAAGATACACAAGCAAGAAGACTCAGGGTGATGGTAGGATCCAGAGGAAGTACCCATCTACCCGAAATGGTCTGTATGGAGGTCACAGTTTGCAGCCAGCTCAAGTGCATCCCCCGAGGCAGTCAGACTGAGAATCGATGAGATAATAGGCTCCTTTCACCAAACCTCACTGTGTTCTGGGAACAATACCAAGAGCCGACCGAACCTTCACTCCTGAAATGTCTTGGGTCTGCATCTGCATCTCGGGTTCAGTTCTACTACAGTGAAGGCCACATGGGGCCGTATTTCAAAGAGAAATGTGCCCCTGGCCTGTGGGGCTCAGTTGGTTGGGTATCATCCTGCAAAGCCATCGATGTTTCTCTCCCTCCCCTTTCCCCTCCCCTCCCCCTCCCCGCTCTCTAAAAGTACATAATATAAAAAATATATATTTTTAAATAGTATGGGAAAACAATCAAAGTCTGCACTTAGAGACCTTCCTCCATCAAGCCCTGAGCACTGGGGAAGATAAGCAAGTAACCCAAGGATAGGAAGGAAAATTGACATTTGTCAAGTTCTTACTATGTAACAAGCACTAGCCTGACAGTTCTCTGTGTTTATCTCTTCTTAACTTCACAATGGCATTATTTTCCTCATTTTTAAGACATGGAAAGCAAGACTCAGAAAAATGAAGTAACTTTCTCATGGTAAATGGCCAAGTCACAACCTGAATCCAGGGTCTTGTGTGAAAACAAGCTGGGCCAATTCACACCTGCAGCTGCTGCCCTAGGAGCTACGGTCCATCCTCAGGATGCTAATCTGATTTTTCTTCTACTCTCATTGTTTCTTTTCCTTGCCCTCCCCATCAGCCCCCAGGTTTACTCTAATGCCCCCACCCCTGTACCTGCCCCCCACTCTCACATCCACCAAATGCCTTCTGGAATACTCAGTAACCAAAGTAAGATTTTCTCTCAATCTGAAACCCTGAAAGCTAGTAAGCATAATGTCAAGAATCTGTGATGCCATCCATATCACCCCAAGAAAGTCCAAATCCAGTATTTCACCCTCCTTCCTTTATCGATGTCATGTAAACAGAATTTTAGCACTCAGGGTCTTAAAAGAAACATTTTTAGCCCTGCTACTGATATATTACTCTGTTTCCAGATCATATTACTATTGCATTGGTATGATTTTATTTGGGTTCTAATATGACTTTGGGGGAATGTGAGATGTGTAAAATATATTTATGTAGCTGCAATAAAAGAATTGAGATGGTTGTGATGGGAAAAAAGAGAACAAAACACCAGAAAATTCTGGGAGTTACTGTGGATATTCTATTTCTGTTATCTAGTATGAAATTCATACAAGACCAATTTCTTAAGGTACAAAGACAAAAATTGAACAACCAAAATATAATTTCAGTGGGGAATAAGATTGCATGTAAAAAAATAGATTGTGTGTGTTGGGCTTTTTTTTCTATTCTAGATAAATAAAAGATATATACAGTCCAGAAAACTGTTTTCCAAGTTCTAGTATACACATTAATAACAATTTTAATTTTAATCAACTGTGAAACACACAAACATAATTCACCTAGGTTGTAATGGGAACTATCAAGTAGCATGGGGATGCAAATACTATTTGCAAGATGAGTGGTTGAGTCAGATGAAAAATACTAAAAAATCTATGAAGCTCACATATTTTATTTTCTTCATCTCTCAAACAAAGCACCAGTAAGCATTAGTTTTAAAGTGATCTGATTTTGAATTTTGTTTGAATACTATACAAACGTCGGCACCAGGTTGGTGTGACTGCCCAGACAAGCCCTGAGTCCTGGAGAATTCGAGTCAAATGAGTAGAAAGCCAGCCCCACTTACTCCAGTAGCTGCCTGGCAATACTGGCAGAGCCTGGTATTGTTGAAAGCGGAGTGAGTTCTTTGGTTCCCTGTGTGGCATTTACTTTAGAATCTCCACATTGTACTTAGAACACAGATTTGCCTCCTTGAAGAGGAAAAGCTGCCAACAGAAATAGTAGCCTGACTCCTAGCAGCCTGAATTAAAATGCTCACTCCGTGCTAATGAACAGACTAGGGGACACTCTCAATCTCCAGATTAGGAAAACCACAGGGAGGGGCTGTTCACTCTTCTTAGAAAAAACTCCAAGATTTTATGTCTATCTGGGATCACCAACTTCAGGTAGATATTCAGGGGGATGGACCTAACCTGATCAGCTGGTTCATGCACTATCCTAAATGCGTGTGTGTTTATATATGTGTGTGTACCTGTGTGTCCATATTGGTACTTAGGTAGGGGAGGAATTTTGCCTGTACCCACCTCCCCCCACCAACACCTCTCAGGCGTATTTATAAGG
Source organism: Desmodus rotundus (assembly GCF_022682495.2). NCBI lineage: Eukaryota > Metazoa > Chordata > Mammalia > Chiroptera > Phyllostomidae > Desmodus > Desmodus rotundus. The sequence goes on from NC_071395.1 coordinate 18,015,245, forward strand.
AATCACCTTGATAATCCAATGAGCATGGGAACAAATACATAAGCCAATGTGATTCCGCAAATATTCACTGATCACTCATAGGCTGCGAGCGCACACGTCCTGGACAGCAGCACTGGAGATATGAGGAGGAATAGAACACAAACTCTTATTTCAGGAGCTCATAATGAACCTGGGCCTTACAGTATTTCACCAGCTAAGGGCAAATGAAGGAAATGAGGACACTGCAGGTGGAGTAAACCACCCGAGTGTCACATGAAAATAGCAAAGCACATAATAGCCAGGTTGGTCTAAATTTATCTGTGAGCAATTGGAAGTCATGGAAAGGATTTTGGGGGGTGGGCAGAAGAAATGAGAGCACCAGGCCCATGTTTTAGAGCTGGAGCTCTGGCAGCACTGTGGGAAGAGGGGCGAACGGACAAGTGAGTGGACAACGGAGGGACAAGTCAAAGGGCTCTTTTCATAGTGAAGACATAATTCAAGAGGGAAGCAGAAGTGGGAATTAGATAAGTTTTAAGGCATGTAACTTACAAAACCAGTTCTAAAAGAGATAGAAAACCTAAAGAAAAATTAAGATAGAAGAAATAGAAAACCTTGTCAAGAGCTCCTCACTACCACCCCCTCATCAGCGCGCGCGCGCACACACACCCCCGCAAGTATAAAAGGACCTCATGCATATTATTTTATAGAGAAAAATCTACCAAATGTTTAAAGACAAACAATTCCAGCGCTACTTAAACTACGGTCAAACCTCTGTTCTCGAATGTCTTGGTTCTTAAACACCTTGGTTCTCAAGCAAGTTGTTCACGGAGAAAATGTCTGGGTTCTCTAACAAAGCTCTGGGTCTCGATTCTCTACTGCAAAACCCTTTCAGGCCGATACCTGTGTTATCAGTCATGTGTCTCTCAGGTGACAGACAAAGGAGGTTCGGTTTTTGAACAAACTGCTCTTGAACAGTTTTCTGGAATGAATTAAGTCCGAGAACTGAGGCCGCACTGTATTTGAGAGTATAGACAAAAGGCATATATAAATAAAACAGTGCAGTAATACCTAAACCCGACAGAGAGAGCACAAAAAAAATACAAAACTACAGACGAACATTTCAAGAATGTCCAATGCAAATTGCCTAATTAAATATCAGCAGACTGAAACCAGAATTATACTATATGGACAAATGGAATTTATTAATTTATTTTAGAAATGACATATATTTAGTCACAGATATGTATTTAGTGTTAGGAAATTATAAAAGATCACCTCCAAATATTCTGCAAAGGCATTTAATAAAATTTGGTATCCATCTGTTTATGTGTTTTACTTATTTTTCTATTGGGTAATGTCTTTTTTATTAATTTGTAGAGCTCACATGGGAACAAATATTAATTTGTAGGAATGCTTTGTATATTCCAATGCAGTTCCTCTGTGGCAAATGTTTTCTCCCCGTCTGTGGTTTGTCTTAATTCTCCTTATGGTTTCTTTTGAAGAACAGAGGTTTTTAATTTTAGTCCAATCAAATATATTAATATTTTCCTTTTGTTTCTTATTATTTAACCTAAGCATCATTTTCCAAAAATTCTGAAGAAGTTTTATGTTTCAACATCTGCTCTTAATAAAATTAAGCTTTTAATAAAATGGAACACATAGACACTTCCTTAACATAATAAAATATATGCATCCAATTACAAAGCTGGTGTCATGCTTAATGAGGAAATACAAGAAATATCTCATTAAAGACAAAATCTTACAAGGATGTGCTTCAAACTACCACTATTCAACATTTTTCTGTACATAATGTGGAAAGCAATTAAAGAAGAAAAAGATACATCAGCGGTATGCACTGGGAAGGAAGAGCTTGAATTCCTTGACTATGGTAGGATTCTATACCTAAAGAACCTAGGTGACGTCACTAAAACAACTATTATGAACATGAAGAAAATTCATCAAAGTGGCTAAATGCAATATTAATATTCAGAAAACAATAGCTCATTTAGGAAACCAACAACCAATTAGAAAGTCTAGCCATTTTACAATAGAAATACAATTTTTAGAAGATGCAAGATCTATATTATTAAATGTTTTAAATGGTAGGAAGACCTAAAAAGTGACCTAACAACTGGAAAGTCACATATTTTTTGACAAGATTAAATATCATGAAGATGGTATACCTGTAAATATAACATAATTCTATTAAAATTTTAAAAGAATATTTTAACTAGATAAGCTGATTCGAAAGTTCAGGTGAAAAATATACACACAGGTAGATAGGATAATTCTGAAAAAGAAGAAGAAAAGGGGAAGGCAAGCCCTAAAGATACTAAAATGCAGCTATGTAATAGTAAGTAATTAAAAAAGAGATATTGTAGCATAACCAAGCAGACATGGCAAGTGAACAGAAAAGAAATGTCCGGAAGAGGTCTGAGCACATGTCAGAATTTGTTATGTAATAAAGACATTATTTCAAATTGGCTGGGGGGAAATGGCACTGAAAACACTGGGGGAAATGGCCAGCACAAGGTGATGTCTCCAAAAGGGTGGTGCAGGAGAGCATGCCCCCTTCCAGGGCCCTGCAGTGTCTGGGAGCCTGGTTCAGGCCCTGTCTTTGATCACTGGCCTGAAACATTGCACTCACCTGCAGTTATTCCCTCCAGCTGTGCACCTGCAAGGCACACCCCTGCCAAACCCATCACCAGCCTCCTCTGCCATGGGCCTGGGTGAGACCCAGCAGCCACAGTAACACATGCCATCAACCACTGTGCTCACAGTTAGCCCTGGCCCTTGGTGCCAGTCCTGGCACCCATCACTATGTGTGAGTCTGCAACCAGCTCCTGCCACTACACAGGGACCTGCAGCAGGCCCCTGCAACCAAGTATGTGCCCACCACTGGCTCCAGCCACCACTGCTGCCTGGTTAATAACTGCTGGATGTAATGGCAATACTGAGGACCCCCATTGTCCTTGTAGCCACTGCAAACCAGCCCACAGGTCTCACTAAGGATCACAGAGTTCTCAGTAACATGGACCTCAGAGGCCTGAGCCAAGAGACATTGTGCGCCCTCAGATCCGGTGCCACCACACATCCTGTGCTCAGGACCCTGCAACACCAGGCTGACGGCACGCTCCAGCACGACCCACCTGCAGGTGAAACTCCTCCCGCACCAAGCTCAACCCATAGATGACCTTCAAATTCACAGACACCTAGCCAAAGTTACAGAGATTGGAAAGAATCAGAGACTTGTGACTCTACTAAAGGAATGTAGAAACCTCCGGGGACTGAACTCAGACAGAAATGGAGATCCAGCAACTGCCTGCAAAGAATTCAAAATCATCATTCTAAATATGCTCAGAGATCTACAAGAAAACATAGATAAACAATTCAATAATACCAGGAAATAATACAAGAAAAAAATGAGAAAATCAGCAAAAATATAAAATTTAAAAAAAAAACATTAAAAAGGACCAAGCAGAAATGTTGGAACTGAAGAATATAATGACTAAACTGAAAATTCAATAGAAAGCTTCAACAGCCAATTGGATCAAGCAGAAAAAAAAAATCAATGAACTCAAAGACAGATCAATTGAAATTATCCAATCAAAGGAGCAAAAAGAAAACAGAAAAGAAAAAGAAATCAAGAAAGCCTATGGGGTGTAGGGGGCATTATTAAAGCAACAATGTATCAATCACTGAAGTTGCAGACAAATAAGAGAGGGAGAAAAGGGTAGAAAGCTTACTTGAGGAAATAATGGCCAGGAGCATTCCAAACCTGGGAAAAGATTTGGGCATCCAAGTTCATGAAGCTAATAAGTCACCCCAAAATTCTAATCAAAGACATATTATAATAAAACTATCTAAAATCAAAGACAAAGAGAGAATTTTAAAAACAGCAAGAGGAAAATAATTCTCATACAGTTAATCCCCAGAAGACTGACTATAAGCGGATTTCTCAGTAGAGGCTTTGCAGCCTGGGAGAAAATGGGTTGATATATCCAGAGTTCCAAAAGAAAGGAACTGCCAACCGAGAATATTAATCCCAGCAAAGGGAGCCAAGAATACTCAGTGGAGAAAAGACAGTTCCTTCAATAAACGATGCTACAAAAATTGGATATTTATATGCAAAAGAACAAAAATAGACCCCTACTTAGACCACTCACAAAATTAATTGTAAATGGATTAAAGACTTAAATGTAAAAACTGAAACGATAAACTCCTAGAAGAAAACATGGGGAAAAAAACCTCCTTGACATTATTAGTCTTGGTGATGATTTTTCTGATATGACATCAATGTACAAGCGACAAAAGCAAAAATAAACAAGTGAGGCTGCACCTGCACAGCAAATGAAACAGTCACGGAAAGGCACACGATCCAATTTAGAAGTGGGCAATGGAGCTGAAGAGACATTTGCCCAAAGAGGACATACAGATGGCCAAAAGGTACATGAAAAGATGTTTAACCTCACTAGTCACCAGGGAAATGCAAATCAAAATTTAAATGTAAAAAACGGAAACCCAAATGTAGAAAAAATATTTTTTATAATGTATAAAAATTAAGTTTAAAAGTGTATAAAATTATTTTTTAAATATCAAAGTAGAAGAGTCCATTTTAAGTATAACTGAAAAACAATTTTCTGAAAGACTGAAAAATTCAAGTTCATACAAATAAAACAACTTCTGTTCTAAAAAAGCCACCATAAATAAGTCCATGGTAAAAAGTTTGCAACAACTATCACAGGCAAATGGATAATTTTCTTATTTAAAACATCAACAAACAGAAGAAAAATGGGCAAAGAAAAGAAATAAGAGTTCAGAAAAAAAGAAATACAAATAGTTCCTAAATATATTTCTTAAATGCAACGCTCACACATTATACTTTAAAGATATTAAGTTAAAACACTAGAGAGCTTCAAAATGAATGAAGCAAAGACTAATGGAACTAAAAGGAGAAATAAACCTGCAATTTATAGTATGAGATGTGAACGTACCTGTCCCAGCAATTTCTAGAACAGTACCCAGAAGACATGAACAGCACCATCAACCAGTGTGGCCTGCTTGATATTTATAAACCCCTGCACCCCCAAACCAGCAGAATAGACACTCTTTTCAAGTGTACATGGAATGGTCACCAAAATATACCATATGCCAGGCCACAAAACAAGTCTCAATACATTTCAATGGAAATCATACTCATTCTCTGATCAAAACTGCATTAAATTAAAAATCAGAAAGATATTTAGGAAAATCTCCAAATACATGGAAATTAAATAACACATTTATAACTCACCAAAGGGTCAAAGAAGAAATAACAAGGAGAATTAGAAAACATCTTTAACTTAACAAAAATGAAAACAATTTATCAAAATTTGTGGTAGCTAAAGTATTGCCTAGAGGGGAAAATATAGGTTTAAATGATTAATCATAAAAGAAGGAAAATAGAGCCTTGGCCAAGTGGCTCAGATGGGTTCAAATTCCTGTCAGGGGACATGCCTCGACTGCAAGTTCAAATCCCCATGAAGGTGCATAAAGGAGGCAGCCACTCCATGTTTCTGTCTCACATTGATGTTTCTCTCTCTCTCTCTCTTTCCTTCCCCCCACCCTCTCTCAAGTCAATAAACATATCCTCAGGTGAGGATTAGGCTAAAGAAGAAAAAGGGAAATAGAAAAGGCTAAAATTAATTATCTAAGTCCATCTTTAGAAGGTAGAAAAAAAGAGCATTATTAAGCCCAAAGTATGTAGAAGGAAAGAAATAATTAAAATAAAAGTAGGAATCATAGATATAGAAAACAAAAAAGCAATAGAGAACTATCAATAATTCCCAAATTTGCTTTGTTGGGGGAAATCAATAAAAAAATAATAAACTTCTAGCTAAACTGTTCATAAAAAAAGAGAAAATACAGATCATCAATACTGGAAAGTAAATGTTCTACAGGCATTAAACAAATAATAAGGAAATACTGCTGACAACTACACCCACAACTTCAACAACCTGGATGAGGTGGAGAAATTCTTTGAAACAAGACTATGAAAGCTCAGTGGTGTATCGAAGCTCAAAGGCCTAGGGTTGCTTCACTGATTAATTCAATGAAACAGTGAAAGCAGAAATGATACCAATCCTACACAAACTCTTCCAGAGCTAGAGGAATGCTGAGTCAGCACCAGAAGCCCCTGAATAGAAAGCCTGCCTCCAGCCTCCCAGTGTTTCAGAGAGCAGCTCACTCTCTCTCAATACAAAAACACCAACCCACGGAGAGTGAATATAGATCAAGCAAAACGAAAGAGTAGAAAAGATTTACAAACATCCTCTGCCCACTTTGTTATCCAGTTTGAAATCGCCAGTTCCAAACAGCTGCTCCGGGTGTGCTTGGGCACATGGTTTTTAAGATACCTCATGAGATTCTGACCTAAGGTTTCCTACCATCCCCAGGGTAGCGCTGAGTCCCGCGTCCTGAGAAACCTCAGCCCTGGGAACACCAGAATGAGGGCCACCCTTTCTGACCCTGAATTTCATTGCTCTGTAAACCCAGAACTTAAACTTTCAAGGCAATTCTGCTCCTTTCATTTTGCTTCTTCCTCTACTCCCACACATTCCAACCAAAAGAAAATTTAATTATAAGGAATAAAATATCGGCATGAGGATCGCAGTCTTACCCTGGTTTTATAAACTCTAGCCCCTCCTGTTTTCAAGTACTACTAAACATGATTTTTTTAAGTCCTAAGTGAAGAAAAGGAAAAAACCTACAGGGGTAAATTTTACACTACAAAACTTAAAGTTCAAAGTATTGTTTTTCTGTGATTTTAAGAATTTTAACAAAAGGCATTAGGAAAACAGTATTTACAAAGTGCATTCAATGGGAGCCCTGAAAGGATAGCTGTATTTACCTCTTATTTACACCAGATGGCAGACAAGAGTGCTATTTGTTTGCTTCTGCCTCAGTAAGATTCTGAATTGAGTTAGATTTTTCTCAGTTCAAAGTCATAAATCAGAAATGTCCTTAGAGTGACCTACGGATGTAAATTACCAGAATTTATCATCTTCTGTTACATATGTGGAATCTTTCCTGATGTCCTGCCTCAGAGAGTCATTTATTAAGTGTGTTCAAAAGGAACTTTTTCCTTTGAGCCCCGACAATGTGGTCACTGCAGTGGAAAGCCTGTTTCCATATTTAATGACATAGCACTCTCTGGGCAAGGGACAAAGACGAAGAATGCTTGAGAGGCATGAGAAGGAGCAAATGGAAGGGGCTGGATAGTACGTTCCATGTCTTAACATCCGTTACAGTCTCTGCGTAAATTGAAAGAAACCAAAGTACATACAGCATCTTAAGAAGTTCCAATTTCTCTTGACTTTCTGTGCCATCATTTTCAAGTAATATCAGTCTTTTTCTGTCCTGGGAGCAAATCTATAAGGTTGCTTCTTTCCATTTGTTATATTATGGAGCTGTAATGGGGCAAAATTTATTCCCACTACACTGAGATATGCAAAGATAATAGAGCTTCTTTATTTTTTCTATTATCTCCCTAATCTAGCTTACCACCCTCCTGGTGGATCAAGAAAAACTTGAAGCTTGTTGGGAAATAATACCCAGTCACTTCTCATTAAGCAGGCTGCTTTCAGTTTGCAATAGTTCTTCTCAGGAAAAAGTCAATCTTTCGGATTTTTCCTCCTCCCTCTCCTCCCTTCTCCTCTCCAAGGTGGCATCTTGGGACGGGATCAAGAAAACTTTGCCCTTCCTAGAGACCCTGGAGCGTGACAAGAGAAAAATCCTGAGATGTCCTAAATTAAATGACAGTGGGCCAGAGACTGAGAGAAAGAGACAAGGGTAACTAGTCAGTTAGGAGATGTGGACTAACTAACAAAACACCTATGTTAGAGCTCGGAATCAACCTCCGGGCTGCTGGTGAGGGTAGTACCGCAACTGACCGCGCCAGCACCGCACCCTGCTCACACATGAACTTTCAGGACTATTGCCCAAAACAAGTCAAAAGCAGTAAATATTTCTTCCTTACAAACTGCCCCTGCTTCACCTATTCCCACCTGCCCTCCCCCAATCCATAGCCAATGTAAACTTTTTCAAAATTACTTACATCTTTCTTCCCCAAACCATAAAGCACGAAGAGCCCATCGAGTCCAGGACAACGGGCTTGCTGTCTTTCCCTTCTAGCCCTGCTATTGCTGGTTTAGACTTCATGCCCCAAGATCTGGTCCCTTTTCTGACTAGCATATGTATCAGTAAACCCTACCTTTCAGAAAAGCTTTCAGCCGTGGAAGGTTTTTTTAACAGGTGTTCTCCAGGCCCTTGCAGCCCTTGGATATAAGGGTGTATTTTCTGCACCTGGTTAGACTCACCCTGCTGGCATCCACACCTGACACCCACTCTCTTCGCTCTGCTCCCTTGGGGCTCTGCCGCCCTCCTTGCTGATTTAGCAACACCGGCTCCTGCTCTTGACTTTCGAAGTCCCTCCTGAGATGGGGCTTTGGTTCCCAGGCCAAGTGGTCCACTCTGTAGCCTTTGGTTTCAAGATCCCCTTACCCCTGCTGCAGCTACATTCCTGGTGAGATCACCAGCCTTCCTCACCCTGCGCAGGACAAGACAGGACATCCAGATGCCTTCTACCCACATTGGAGGCAAGAGACTCTCTGAGAAGCCAAAGTCAGCTCTGCCTCTGCCTAACCAAGTTACGGCCTGAATTATACCAGGTGGTAGTGGCTCTTGGGGTACCAATGGGAGAGAAGCCAAGGACCCCTCTGCATTTGACTTCAAACTCTGTGGCATATGCACACATACATTCTGGGGCTTGAGCAGGATGCAGGAAAGCCAGGACGCATCCAAGGTATCTGACTGCTCCCCTGCCTCCCTCCCTCTTTCTCAGTGTCCGGCCGCCACGTATGAAGGGGCTTATACTTCCTTGTCCTCTCTGCCTTGGGCTTCCCTGTATCATTTCCAATTCTAGGGTCCACTAAGCATCACTGGTCAGCCATTAGGTCTAATTATGACTTTAGGACTACTTTCTTCTACTAGACCTGACTCTTGATATGTAAAAGCTAGGTCTTCGGAATTTAGAAATCCCATCTCTCTGTCCAAAAAGCCTTGTTCTCAAGACCTTCACCCCTTGGCCTAAGGTAGTCAAAGAATGTAGTGTTATTTCTTTGTTCTTACCTGGTATCACTTTTCTTTCACTGGGAAAAGTAAGCTCCATAGGTTAGCCTACCTTCTCTGGGTTGAGGTTAAAAGAGAATAAGATTTAGGGACAAATAAATATGAATCCTTTATCAAATATTATCACTTACAGGGGCTAAGAACTCTATGTGTTCAGTGTTTAAAATAGGACTTGGCACATAAGCACAGCTATTATCATTATTGATATTAGTACTCAGTGCAAAGATAAGGGCCTATACACCAGAGAGAAGGAGATAAAGTAAATTGTCCTGTTGAGATTATTATAAAAACTTACTATTATGACCCAAATACCTTTGAATCTCCACTTTGAAAATGTTAAAGATATAGGAAGTGAGAAAAACTTATGCAAGAAATCAGAATATACTTTGCACAGGGTTTCTGAAAGAAGGTGATTGCCCAATCTCACACCTGAAACATGTAACCTCCCATTCTTCGTATTTCGATCTTGGTTGCATGATTAGTGAATGTTGTGCTTCAAAATGACACCAACACATTTTTCCCCCAAATCAACGTAAAGTTAGTTGCATCACCGGAGAAAATAAGGGGCAACCTGGCACGTTAAGGAAGTTAAAACAGCTACCACTGGCAGCTAAAACAAAATCATTGTACAAGAAAAAGACTGACAAAAAACCACTGACTCCTCATGGTGGAGCCATCTTGGTGGGAAGGACAAAGAGAAGCTCTATTGTTATTGACAGTTAATAGAAGTTGCTCCGGCTCTAACTTTTATGGCCAAAGCATTCAAATGGAAACGTACATGTTTTCCGTTTTGTCCCAATGTGGTTGTTGCTGGGCCTGGTGCATTAAGCAGACAGGCCCGTGTGTGTGAATCTGCTGGCTGAGGCCGTATTAACCTCTTTGACATTGGTTTACTCACCCGGTGACTCTTGTTTCTTGACAGTTAATGTGTATTTGGTGTTAATATTCTCAACCTTCCAAAGGACATGCTTTTAGGTGGCACCTGACCTTTGAGAATAATTACCTGCTTTGGTACAAAGTACCTAAAATCGAAGAAAATCAATAAGACAATCCAAATGTATAAGATTAAAGTAAAAAATCAATATAGTCAGAGGACACAGTGTAGTCTCCAGCCATTTAGATATTTCAAAGGTTACATTAGTCTAAACTAACATAACCATTTGGGGGCCTACTTTACTTTCCCAAGGTTTGGATTTCATAACAGCCCTCAGGGTTTAATTGTTATGACATCTTCAGTCATCACGTAGCAAACCTGAATGCCTCTCAGGGCTTCTTGGAGCCACAGCATATAAAACAGGACAGCGAGTAACAGCAGTGGCTGGTAATTTATCACCTGCAGGGCTCTCCCAGAAGCCTGGCCAGATCCCCTTGAAAGGCAAAACACATAGGGAGTGCTGTTCCCTGGCTGGGACTCCTCACAGAAGAAGATTCTGGTTGTGTCTAAAGGCTTCCTGTGTCCCTGACTGTTACCTTCAGGCAGCGGTTTTCAGGGCATGCTCCATGGGCCCAGAGGTTCCCCTGCAGTGCCTCAGCAGCCACTGGGAGGACCCAGGAGCGCGAGGTTTATGTATCAGGCTTCCAGTTATTCTGAGGAAAGGGCCTTTCTGTTTCAAAACCAGTTCTAAAGCCACTATCTAAAGCCAGTTGGACCCACCCTCCCAAACTAGTGTGAGCCAGGAACATCTGTTTGATAATTAGGGTATAAAAACAAGTACACATTGCATGTAAAATATCTCAGTAAAGTTTATTTGAAAGTAAAAACAATAACTGGAACACAAGAGGTATACGCAAAGCAATCGGGGCAGTCATTCTGGACACACATTTGAATGACTGGGGAACTTTTTTAAGTTTCCCAGGTGATTCTAATGCACAGTGAGGGGTGATAAGCACAGTATTGCAAATATGCGGAGAAGGAGATTATACACACACTCAGAGAGCAGGGGAGGGAAGGCACCCCTCCCAGGCTCCTCCAGCTTCCAGCAGCCAGAAGAGCCTCCAGGCACCTGCCGCACTCCGAGGCCTCTCAAGTAGCAGTTGTCACTCTTGCATGTTAATGAAAGTGCTTTTCATCCCTGTGTCTGTCTGAATAACATTATCACTTGCTTTGTCACAGCATTTTCACACTTTATAATCTTAAGACTCACCTTATGATCTTAAGACTCACCAGAATCTTAAAACTGAAGACTCCAGACTCTTCTCGACTCTGATTCAGTAGGTCCGTACTGTAGCCCACAAGTCTGTGTTCAAAAGCACTCCAGGTAATGCTTATGTTTTGGCAGGCTGGGAAACCCCGCTCCAGCCTGCCAAGATTGCTGAAAGGGCCTCTTAGTGCCAGTCTTAAAGCTCCACTGTTTCAAGCCATCACACACATAATTCTAGGACAATCTTGTAATTTCCTATATCTGTTATGCCATTTTATGCTGCCCAGCATGGCCTGACTACACGTTCTTGTTTAATTAATTAATACGTTCTTGTTTTAACTCTCCTCCCTTTTGGGAATGCAGGAATGGGGATTAGGAATAGAGAGATCTATCAGGTCCTGAGACCACAGAACAGGGATGTTAGGAAAATCCAAAAGTTTAACAAAACCAGGATAATAAAAGAATGAAGTCATACTTGGAAGTCAAGCAGATAATAGAACTGAAAAGCCTATCTGAATGTGCTAGCCCATGAGTCCTACCAATGTACCTGCTGGGAAGAACCAGATGCAACAATAAACAATGAACTGCCCTGGCTGGGTGGCTTGATTGGTTGGAGCATCATCCCATACACCAAAAAGTTGCGGGTTCAATCCCCGGTCAGGGCACATACCTAGGTTACCAGTTTGATCCCCAGTTGGGGTGTGTAAGGGAGGCAACTGATCGATGTTTCTCTCTCTCCCCCTTCCTCTATCTCTAAAAAATCAATAAAGATGTCCTCTGCTGAGGATAAAAAATAATAATAATAATGAGCTGACATTTTTGCACACTTACTGCTAAGTGGTTTACATATATTATCTCATTTAATCCATATAGTATAACTAGTGTTGCCCCAGTTTACACAGGAGAAGACATAGGTAGGTAAACTAAGTAACTTGTCCAGTGACACACAACGGTGACGTAACATAGGCCCAGGAAGCAGGCCCAGGCCATGCAGTCTTTGAACCATTGAGCAATACTGCCCCCCACTTACAGAGAACAGAACCAACAAGCAGGTTCATTCAGTAAGGCACCTCAAGTCCCTTCCCACCTCATCCCCCACTTCCAGGGAACAGGTGACCTACAAAAACACCTGAGCTTAGACTAGAGCCTAGTACTCCAGGAAAACGCCCCAGGTGTCCCCCTCATGCACCTCCCTGAACCTCTTTGTTGGGAATTTTTGATTAATGTTGTTCAATTTGTTTTTAAAAATTAGTGAACAAAAGTATGTATTAATCAAATGCCATTTACTTAAAATTGACTATATTCCCAAGTATGAGATGTCTGTTGGAATTATCTTTATTGCCTGACAAATGACAAGACCAGAATTCTGGTACCTAACTGAGGTTCTGTTTCACATTAGTTTTTCATTACAATTCTGAGAAATCAGGCCATTCTTTTGGATGTATTTCTTATAGTAAAGGGTTCAAGGAAAAAGATAATGAAAACAAACAAACAAAAAAAGAAACAAAGAAACCAAAACCCACCAAAAATTGATGTCTCTACTTTTCTGAGGAATGTGAAAGGAAATCCTTTAGGAAATAGACTATAGTGTACTGTACAAAGTAAAACAAATAGATTGAGAGCCGAACCCACCAAGGTTTGCCTCACTGTGAGCCATGTGCCCCAGATTAATGACTTCCCCTCTCTAACTATGATGCTTAATCCTTAAAGTAAGGATAGCATTACCTAAAACAGGGGTAGACACGCCATAGCTACAGGCCAAATCTGGCTCCCTTGCACTGTTTTACATTTTTTAGAGGTTGTTAAAAAAAATGGGAAAAGAAGAGGAAGAAGATTCAACACAGATCCTATGTGGCCTGCAAAACTTGCAATATGTACTATCTGGCTTTTTATAGAAACAAATTTGCTAACCCCTGATCCAAAACCAGGATGATATTATCTGCTCAGGTCATCTTAAACAACAAAGCCAGGATGAGCTGCAGAACCTATATTTTAAACAGGCCTCTCACTAGTCATAGCTCCCAAGCCATCCCCTAGCACTTGAAATTCAAATCTGCGCTTCAGTAAAATTTCAAATGACCACAGGGTCCCTAACAAATGAGAGAGAGATCAGAGTCATTATGTGAAAGGCAAAGATCTATTCTGTACTTAAACCACATAAATTATTGCTAAGCACCCTGTAGCACAGAGGTCTTAAAACAGGGAGAGAGAGAGGGCTGGGAATCAATGGTCCTCCGAAATGTCACACAGAAGCATAAATAAATAAAACAAGTAAACCTTGGTGGTGTTCTGGAGAGGAGTGAGCTGAACCCTCGCTTGACCTTTCCCAGGCAGAGCAGCCCAGGAGCTCCTGGAGGCCCGTTCAAAAACCTTGAAGAGAAAAGAAATGGACTTGGATTTTGAAGGGCTTCACAGAACCCCAGCTCAGCCAAAGTTACTACTTTTACAAACTTAAAGAAGTCCTGTTCCCTCTTTAAACCAGTTTTCTTTCTGGTTTTAAAAGTTTATCTATATATCTTCTAGAATTGTTTTTTAAGTTAGTGTTAATGTATATAATGTATATATGACCCAAAAGAATATTCTTTGTATATATAATTATCAATTATCAATAACTTAATTTGTTCAAATTTTGATATATATTTTTTATATTTTTAATTTTATATAAATATAAAGAATTTTATCTATAGTGTATATATATATATTTCAAAATGTGAACAAAATGAAATTAGCTTATAATAACATGGTAAAAAGTATGATAGAAATGCTATACAAGGAATAACTATACTATGAAAATCTGAACTTGCCCTCATCAGCATGGTTAGAGAAAATTGAATGTTTGGGCCAGAATGTGAAGACCGTCCATTCTCCACTGCTGCCCCCACCTGCCCCCTCACTGTTCCTGGTTAAGGGCTTCATACTGGTCACAGGGAAATTTGGCTGCCGTCCAGGAGGAGGGGAAAGAAAACAACAACAACTCCACTGTAAAACAGAAAGGAAAATGAGTCTGACAGATTTATTCCCCTCTGCATTTCCTGTTGCTGCTTCCCAAGGCCGGCTTTCCAAAGCAAGACTTTGTCCCAGGAGAACAACCCCCACAGCAGGGCAGCCCTCTCCGAGAAAGAGCTGCCTCTCCCTCTCCATTTGTTGAATTAAAAAAAAAAATCTGGAGCCAAAACAAGCCCCAGGTGTCCTGTGTGCCCAATACTAACATGTAATAATCTCTTTCCTCTGTTTGTGTAAGACTTTAGAAAAGAAGGAGGCGAAAGCTGTCCAAGTCCCGAGGAGAGGAAAGGGGAACCCGGAGGCAGTCCCAGAGGGAAGAAGAGAGCTGTGTGATATTTTCAGAACAAACAGAAATAATGACAAACTAACACTTGTGAAAAACTAGAACCATTCTCATTCATGTGTCTGTTTAAAAATGTATGTTTTGTAAGTACATGTAAGTGATACCCCAAAGACAGATTCAGGAGATTGGAGATAGGCAAGCACATAAGGGCAGACAGATTCAAGCAAAGGATGAAATGATTCCATGGGGGCAGAATGGTGAACTAATGTATATTACATGTCAAAGTCTCTGCCAATTGGGTATGTTCTTATAAAGAATTAATGTTTCACTCACATTCAATACAGTTGACTTGCTCCAGCTGAAATGGACCTAGATAGCTATTTATTATCTGAATGGCTTTAACACAGTATTCTCTATCCTGCAGCTGAAGTTATTGAGTCTAACATGTGGTATTCATTAGTTGAAATCCTGGAGTGTAATTGTCTAGATTTTAGGCATAAAGCTTTGCAATAAAATTTTGCATTAAAAAAAAAGATTTATTTGAAATCTCCTGAGATCTGCCACCAACATTGTGGAAACAACATCAGTTTTCTTTTCCTTTGGCCTAAAAAATACATTTCACTGGCTTCTTGACAGGCAGTCAGATTCAAAAAAATTAGAGTTACTTTTGCAAACAAATTTTAAATAATATTTAGAAATCCTCTCTGGAAAATCATTTAAGAAAAAGAATTTAATCTCTCTTGAAGTATAGGGAATAATGATTTCTGTACCCTAAGCATTTAATTCCCTCCCACTTTCTTCTTCGTCCTCCGCTTTCCCTATTCTCCATCCCACCCCCTTATTTGAGAATTATAATTACATAGGGAGAAAGCAATGTTAATAATCTGTAAAATAACTTGTTAAACTTTGTTAATTAGCAAAATGGTATTTGATCTCTTTTCATATAGCTTAGGTTTTACAATCTATTTTTATTATTTATTTTTATAGTGATGAAATTATAATGTCAAGGGGCTAAGAAAGATCTAGGAACATTTTTAAGAATGAATTTTAAGGAACAGTTTCTTTTTCTCCTTAAGCACCTTTACTTCCAAAACAGAAAAGTATTCGATTCTCAATTTAATGATAAATAAAATATTGAAGATAAGGCCTTCAAATATTGAATACATTACTTAAAACTGTACTACCACCAGCTCCGCAACAGTCTAAGGAGTATGCAACAGGAGGATGTCATAGCAAATAACCTAGAGTTTCAAATGATGGCACATATCTATAACCTGAATAAATGTAATGCATAGCTTTTATTTTTTTAATTTATGGTCTTTATTTGTAAACATAATACATATATGTATTTTAAAAAATGAAATAGTACATGTGAAAGAGCTGTAAAATGCCTTCAGTATAATAAACACATTAAGCAGCCTGTCCGTTTCATTTTTTCTCTTAGAGATATGTGTCCGACAGCCCACTGCCCTCCCACTCCAGTCTGGACATGCGCAGCCCACAGCAGGGCTGGCACGGCAGGGCGTCTCTTCGCTATCATCCCAGGAATTCCTTTTACCTCCACGATTCTCTGTCTTTGCTCTTCGTTCCCAAGTCTCACCTCTCTCTCTGTTTCCTGATTTACTTCCTTCTTTTGGTGGGATTCATTTCCAGAAGCTTCCTTCAAAAGGAAACATGGAAGGTTAATATATTTTTTAACTGTCTTGTAAAAAATAATGACTTTATTGGAATCATCCTTGGAAAAAAATAAGTTGATGACTTTTGAATTTACTATTGGAAATAATTTTTACTTAGAATGTTGGAGTCACTTCTTATTGTTTCTTAGATTTAGGGGTTGCTGTTGAAAAAAATCCAATGCCATTCTGAATTCTGTCCCCTTATATATGACTTGATTTTATTTTCCTTCTAGATATTTTAAGAAACTTCTCTTTACTCAAACCTTCAAAATGATATGATTTGTTTGAAGTCTGTTTCCCATTAATGTGTTGGGTGCTTAAGTAGATACTTTCAATCTGGTACTTCATATCTTTCCATTCTGGGAGATTTTCTGGCTTTATTTACTTTTTTTTTTTAATTTCCTCACCTCTAGAAACTGGAAAAGGCAAGGAAATGGATTCTCCCCTAGAAACTCCAGAAGGACCACACAGCCCTACTGACGCAAACTGGACTTCTTGCTCTCCAGAACTATAGGATGATAAATTTGTGTTGTTTTAAGCCACAAAATCTGTAGTAATTTGCTACAGCAGCAATAGGAAACTGATACATAGGCTTAATTTTATAAAGTTAAAAACACACACAATCAAATAGGTCATTTTTTTTAAATAGAAAAGAAACTCTGTTTCATCTACCTACTACTAATTCGATTTGTGGGGATAGATGCTTGGTGGAGATGAAAAACCAAACACAAAAAGAGTTAATAGGCTGGCCAAAATGAACTGATCCATGGGAAAAGAGCATTCTCTGCTGCAAAGGTCATTGAGAATTATTCTTAGATTACCATATCTGCAACTTACTGACCCTGGTAATGAACCATGAGCTGCAGATACAATTTCAGCAGAGGTTCCACGAGACCTGAAAGTCATTTCAAAGAGTTCATTGAGGTAAAAAAAAAAAAGAGAGAGAGAGAGAGAGAGAGAGAGAGAGAGAGAATGGCTACACATTCACTTGTTTATTTGCTCATTGTCTATCCCAGCCTTCCAGATGGGATGCAGGGTTTGCTTCCTGCCATACCCTCTGGTGCCTGACACATACTTGACCCACAGTATGTGTTAAATAATGAATGATGACCATGTTTTCTGAACTAGAAATCAGAAACCTATTGTGCTGAAGGCCTGAAATGAGACATGATAATAGCGGTGTGTCCAGGAACATGAGGCTGACCCCAGAGACTAATCACAGGGAAGCCTGCTCCTCCCCACTCCTACAGAGGTCTGTGGGTTATACAGTTTAACACTAGCTCTCTGTTAGCACTTTTTTGCTGACTCTTTTGCTACTGCAGTCCATATTCGCTCATCTGTGCCACTGGCAGTTTTGTTTTTACTAAAGTATATTTTATATACAATATTAGTTTCAGGTGTACAACGTAATGACTCAGTGTTTGTATACCTTATGATGTGATCACCAAAAGCCTAGTAACCATCTGTCAAAATGTAAAGTTAGTACCATACTATTGGCTGTATTCTCTATAGTGTACATTATATCATTGTGACTTATTTATTTTATAACTAGAAGTTTGTAGCTCTTATTCCCCTTCACCTTTTTCATTCATTCCCCTGCCTCCTCCCCCATGGCAACCATCAGCTTGTTCTCTGTATTTATGTCTGTTTCTAGCTCCATCCATGTTGTTGCAAATGGCAAGAGTTCATTTTTTATAACTGAGTAATATTCCACTATGTACATATACATACATATATATCACATACATCACATATATATACCTATATATGTGTATATATATATATATATACCATGTATATATCACATCTTTTTTAGCCATTCATCCATCGATAGACACCTAGCTTGCTTACATATCTTGGCTACTGTAAATAAGGCTGCCATGAGCATAGGGGTGCATGTCTTTTTGAATTACGGTTTCCATTTTCTTCAGTTCTATACCCAGAAGTGGAATTGCTAGACTGTGTGGCAGTTCCATTTTTAATCTTTTGTGGCAACTCTATGCCATTTCCCATACTGGCTGTACTAATTTACAGTCCTACCAACAGTGAACAAGCGCTCCTTTTTTCCACATCTTTGCCAACACCCATGGTTGACTTTTTGATAACAGCCATTCTAACTGTTGTGAGGTGATAATCTCATTGTAGTTTTGATTTACAATCCCCAATGATTAGCGATGTTGAGTACCTTTTCATGTGTCTGTTGGCAATCTCTATATCTTCTTTGGAAAAATGTCTTTTGAGGTCCTTAGCCCATATTTTAATCAAATTATTTGTTTGGTTTTCAATTTGGAATTGTGTGAGTTCTTTATATAGTTTGGATATCAACCCATTTATGGGGTATATCATTTGCAAATATCTTCTTCCATTCAGTACACTGTTTTTTTCATTTTTGTTGGTAGTTTCCTTTGCTGTTAAAAAAATTTTTACTTGAATATACTCCTATATATTTATTTTTGCTTTTATTGCCATTGCCTCGGGAAACATATTTAAAAAATATTGCTAAGACAATGTCAAAGAGTTTAACACCTATGTTTCCTCTTAGGAGTTTTATGGTTTCAGGTCTTACATTTAAGTCCAGTGGCTAGTCTTTGTCCATCACAGTAAGGTCTGCAGCTGCTGACTCACTGCGAAAGCCCTGCCTCCCTCCCCTCTGGCAGGCCAGGTCCTGCAGCTCCACCTCTCTACCTGGAACAGGCCCTCCACTTCCCTCCCTGTGAGAACAGTTGTCCGCTCTGAAGCTGCATTCTCAACCCTCTGTGTCAGGAATCAGCACCTGAGGCCTGCAAGCCCAACCCAGCCCACTATTTTTTTTTTTTGTAAATAAAGTTTTATTGGAACACAGCCATGCTAATTTGTTTATACATTGTGTGTGGCTGTTTTCAATTTGCAATTTCAAAGTTGAGTAATTATGATGGAGATCATATGGCCTGGGAAGCCTAAAATATTGACTGATACTTTAAAGAAAAAATTTGTCAGCCTTTGCTCTAAGCTTCTATATGAGAAGAGGGTTTCGACCATGGTTCCATCGGAATAGACTCTTCCTATTTGGATAAAATCAAAAACTAGTCCCCCATTTATACAGCACAAAGGCATCTCCTGTGTAACAGCATCAGAAACCATTGCCTAACCCCATTGGTGTCTTGGGATATTATTGTTTGTCCACATAATGCAAAATAACATACAGATTGCAACATTTTTTGAAATGTTTACACACATTAGTTCTTTACTGAAGAGGTGGTTCAGACCCATTTGCATATGAAAAGGGTAGGATGAAGAAATACATAATGACCCCATCGCCTTTCCAATATTTTCCCTCAGGTATACATCATGTTAAGCTTTAAGGTCACAGTGTAGGAAATCTTGGGAGCTGCCATTAAAACTACTACAAGGAATATTTTGTGCATGCAATTACCTGCCATATCTGCAATATGTAAGATCTGCTGTTTAATTTCTGTTATGCAGCATACGCATCTATAACAATATGGCAAGAGTGCTGAGCAACGAAAATGGTAGACATTTGTGATTTTGAAACACTTTTTAGGGAAGTATGATACACATGCAGAAAAACACACCTATCTTAAGTACACAGAACACTAGGATATTTAGCAGTCAGAGCTCAGAACAGAGTATGACCAGCACCACTAAACCTCGACCCCGCTTCAGCCTCTGCAAGACTAACCGTGGTCCTGATTTCTAACTCACAGACAAGATTTGCCCATTCTTATACTGTATATAGGCGGAATCCTATACAATGTTTGCTTTTGTGTCTGGTTCCTTTATTGGATGTGTGTGTGTGTGTGTGTGTGTGTGTGTGTGAAACTGAGCTGTGTTATTGTTCATTCTCTTTGCTTCACAGAATTCTGCAGTGGAAACATACCACTTAAGTTCATTCACTGCAGATATATCTTCGGAGAGCTCTAGTTGGTGTCTGAGAGGGGAGAAGATTACAATAATTTTAAGGTGCCATACAAAGAGAAGATATTATCAGATAAAATGGACATTTCAAGCTGCCTGGTTAACCATGAATGTGTAGATAGAAGCATCTATTTTACTTTTACTGTAGGTGAAACACTTCATTGATTTGCAGAACTTCTGATTAAATATTTTTAGTGATATTAGGGTTCAAACTATTCTCTGCACAATAGCTATTCTTGATAACTTCAATGAGAACTCTATTCCCAAAGCTGCTTTCCCATAACTAGTACCTCTACATCTTCTTTTATAATAATTGGAGCATTTTGTAATAATTCATTTTGAAACAATGCATAACGACAGTGAATCAATAGAACACAGAACCTAAATCTTCTCTCTTCTCTAGATCTCCCTGTATCTCAATCACTGAATCTATAGAAAATTTGTTTACTCCAGTCAAAATTATGTATAGATTGCCCAAAATTTGCATTTTTAAGTGGGAAAGTATAGAGCACCATTATTTTATCATTTTAAAAAATATCCAGTTAATTCTGCAGCATAAAGAACTGTTTGTTGGAGCATCAAATACAGCTTCTCAGAAGGCAAAGGATCTGAGCGTATGTCTCTGCCTGGCAGAAGGTGGCACTAGAGCTATGCTTGCAAACCCCCTGCTCAACGTCTAGTGTTTAATTAGCCAGGCTTCAAACAGCTTGCCAGAACGGGAATCCTGATATATACAAATCAGTTTGTAGACTTCAAACATATTTATCAGAATCAAGGCCGTGTCAATCAAACTTCTCAGACTCCTCTTCCAAAAACAGGTTGCAGAGTACTCATCTTACAAATATTTATTGATCCCCTACATAGTATGTATAAAGCAGCCTACATGTATGTATGTAGGAATGCATGTGTGGATATGTGCACAGGGTCTGGCAGGAGTAACGCCTGCTTGAGTGTGGTTGGTAGAGGACGTGAATGTCTCTCATGAGATGGACAGCAATTTGAACATTTCATCTAAAATGTCATACTGTGTGCTCAAGTGTGATATTATTATGTTACAGAATTATGCGCTTATGATTTTGTAACAAACGATTTTGTAATAAAAAAGGGACATATTTATGCCAGACCCTGTATATCTGTAAACAATATAGATTTTGAAACTTACTTTCTAATGGAGAAACAGACATTAAATAAGCCCTAGACAATCACCTACCAAATGACAGTTGTCATCAATATTATAAAACAGATGTGTACGGTGTTATGGCAGTATATGAAGGGAGAACCTGACCCAGGTGTGGGACAGGCTAAGAAGTCTTCCTCAAGTCCTTCCTGAAAAGTCTTCATTCCTAAAATGTCATTTTCTCTAGACCCTATTTTTGTTTCTACTTTTAAATACCACTCAGTAATTATGTTATTGCCGTTCTGTCCCATATTCCATTAGCTCATCCAACACTGTGTAATTTCCCTTGGTTTGTAAAGCTAGTTTCTTGTGAGCATTCAACAGAGTAGTTCTCACCTGAGACAGGACCACCCCCCTGGGCAATGATGTGGAGGGTGCTCCCGGCATTAATGAGTGATGGCCAGTATCCTCATTCATTGCCCTTGGCATCCCACCAGGGTGGAACCATCACGTACGAGAAAAACTTACTCTTCATCCCTCATATGACCCACTGGTCATTCATGAGTGCGAAAAACCTTTGTGCATGTGAAGACTTTGTGCATGTAAACAAAAAGTCTTTTGCATGGTTTTATGTAAACAGAATTTTTCAGGGATTATACATGAGTGTGATCAAGTCAAAGCAATTACATATTGAAATATATATTATTTCATTATGAGTTACTCTCCTCGAAATTCTCCTTTCTGTTAAAGCCAGGGAATTTTTTTATTATGTGTGTAAGGACTTACATCATCTGTGAAATTCATTTTGGGATAGTAAAGAAGACCTACATGCTATTTGTTTTTAAAAGAGAGTCATTGGCCCTGGCTGGTGTGGCTCAGTGGATTGAGCTCCAGCCTGGGAACCAAAGGGTGGCAGGTTCAATTCCCAGTCAGGGCACATGCCTGGGTTGCGGGCCAGGTCCCTGGTGGAGGGTGTATGAGAGGCAGCCACACATTGATGTGTCTCTCCTTCTCTTTCTCTCTCCCTTCCTCTCTCTAAAAATAAATAAATAAAATCTTTAAAAGTAAATAAATAAAAGAGGTCATTGGTTTTGATGAGGGGAGAACCAGTGCAGCAGCGACCAGCAGGCTGCCCCACCCCCACTCTGGGGCTGTCAGTTCTGCCTGTGTGTCCTTGGGGAAGGTCTTAAACATTCCCTGCTTCAGTGTTTTTAATCTACCTAAGGGCACACCAAGAGAACCTAGCTCACGGAAGTACTGTTGTTTCTACGAGCATTACCTGAGATAATGTTCAGAAAACGTGTAGCACAACACCAAGCACATCGTAAAAATTCATTAAATGTTATTTTATTATTTTAACAGTCTAAGTAGCAACTGATAATGCTTTAGAGACTGGTTTCCCAGTCGGTTTGAAATGTGCTTGTGTCTGTGCTCTGAATGGTAAACTCAGAATTCTGATTAAGAGTCCATATGGTATGTGCACTTTTTTTAAAAAAAAGTTTTTAATTATTGTTGTTTTAGGTTTTAATCCTTCAGGATTAAAGCCATCTGGCTTCCACTCTGAATCCAGCTACACCCGGCCCCCTCATACTAATTTACATTCCTGTTGCATCACCCTATAGTCAAGGAGAATACATAAATGTGTTCCGTGGCCAAAAAAATGGTAAAAAGAAGTCAAGATCTTATATTTGTTGAAGAAATATCCTTGTCCCCATTTTCTCTAAAACCCCCAGATCTTTATAAGCCCCAGACATTTATCAGAACCAAGTAGATCATCATCCAAATGAAAATCATTGTCAAGTAAATCAGGTTGGAAAAAACAATTGATATTATTCCTGAATAAACTAGGAAGCTTTCATAGAACTCTGAATAATTCATTTATTCAACAAATATTTGTTTGGCTCTTACTTTGAACAAGAAGGTGTGCTGGGAGCCGAGGTGTGCTGGGAGGCGGAGTGAATAATGAACTATAGACTTGTAAGTTAGTGTTCACTGATTTATTCTTTCAGCAAATGCACACTGGCATGATAGGTTCTGGGCCAGGTGCTAGAAATATTGTACAAAGATGAACAAGATACGGTCTGTGCTTCAAAAGTCTGAATCCATATGAAATAAGCCAGCAGAACTTGAAATGTAAACAATCTTAATTTGTCTCAGGGAAAGTTTGTAAGAAAGGAAATAAACTAATTATGGAATAGCTCGCATGACCAAAATACTATAAAGTACTACATTGTCACATACACTAACGTTCATTGTCATTTAAACTCTATACCCAATTTACGAGACAAGTATTATATTCATTTTTATTGTTGTTTATGAGGAAATCGACTTAGGGAAACTATGTAACTTCTCCAAATTAGCAATAATACCAACAGCTAGTTTTTATTGGGACAGGTATTGTACATTAAGTTGCATTTCTTCTTTATAAAAATCCTAAAAGGTGGGGACTGTTACTGTTTATATTCTACAATGTCATATGGAATCAGAGAGTGAGGGAAGTTTAAGTAAATGTTGCAGTTTCACACAACCAACTGTGGAGCCAGTATACAGGCCCTCTGCTTCTCAAGCTCGTACCCCTGACCACTGCGTGACAGTTATGTGTAGTCCTGCAGGGGAATAAGAGAGCCGACACAAGGACTCGGCCTGCCTGACTTCAGACTCTGTGCTCTTTCTAGCAGGCCCTACTTCCTCTGCCTCTGGCCCATGTCTGGAGACCACAGAGGAGCTGTACTCCACGACTTTTTGAACATTTAGTGAAATGAGATCAACAGGGAACTGCAGATGGATGGAATTGAATGGAATAGTTCAAGGCAGACCAATGCCCCTACCAATGCATCCAGAAAAATCAAGTAAAATACAAAACTCATCTTTTTAAAGCATTCAAGAGCTTCAGAAGTAAGGGAAACTCAAGGACTAAAATTCTGGAGCAGGGAAAGCCTCTCAGAGGTGAGCTGAGGAGCTGAGCCTCTTGGGTCCTAAGGGCATTTTCTAATTCTGGGTGGAGCTGGAGACTGAGATTTGAAGTTTGGCCCAGGTAGAGGCTAGGCTGTGCGCAGAGAGAATGACAAGGGGTTGGTGGTGGCTCCAGGACTAGAGTGACAAAAGTTAGAGACTTCAGGAGCCTCAAAGACACAGAGTTTGCCATCCAAGACCTCACTGATGCTGAGGTTGTATGAGGCGAGAACTTCAGAATCTAAAATCTCTCATAAGCCAGACTGGCCTTCCCATTGCCTTTCTCGGTGCTAAGGACACAAAAATGTGCCAAGCTCTGAATTAAAGCCCTGCAGGATCATGTCCTAGGAAAAGGGACAACCAGAGGTAGCTGAGTCTTACTGCCTTAATCAGCTTGGACTGGGTATTTATTTCCCACAGATCAAGAGCCTGGGGAGTCCAAGATCAAAGGTGTTGGTTGAGTTGGTTTCTGGTGAGAACTCTTCTCCTGACCTACAGATGGCTGTCTTCTTGCAAGTCCTCGCATGGTGGAGAGAACGATCTTTTTCTTTCTTTCCCTCTCTTCTTATAAGGCCACCATCCTATGGGAATAGGACCTTAACACCCTATGTGACCTTATTTAACCTTAGTCACCTCCTGAAGACCCTGTCTCCAAATTTAGTCACATTAGGGAGTCAAGGCTTCAACATACAAATTTGAGAATGACTCAATTTAGTCCATAGCACTTATCAAAATGCAGCCTGGCCTCAATACTCCTAAATGTGGTAAAGTAAAATAAACAGGATTCCCTAACAATATTGTAAAAGGTCGGAGCCTATATTTGCATAAATTTAGACTCTGAGTGTGAACGTCTACTAATAAGGAGTTGAATGTATTTTTCTCTTTGCTGAACCTATTACCTCAAGCTGACATCTCTGAAAACAAAACATAAGCAACTAGAAATTATCAATAAATTTTTATAACAACTGACTCTACATAGCATTCTTTTAAACTCCAACATGTTGTGCAGAGCAGTTAGACCTTGTTGCAGAGCGAGGTGTTTGCTCGATTTGAGATTTTTGAGTCTGTCATTTGAGATACCAGTTAATGATTTGCTAAAAATGCTTATTCAGACTATGAGTCTCTTTCATCAGACAACTCTTTGGAGTCTTATTTCATTTGTTCTTAGAAAATGTGTCAATGCCTTATTACTGTAAGGGAAAACTTAAGTGCTATAGCTAACAGGGACTCAACTGATTCTAAAGTTGTGTTGAAGTCAAGGGTGTTTCTTCCTAATTTGGAGTCAGCCAAGTTCAGACTCCAGACACAGAGAAAAATGCAAGACAGGACTATCAGTCTTCTTTGTTCAAAACAGATGACTCTGTGAGTATTTGCCTAGTTAAAAATAACAGCATTCCTTCCCCCAAGTTATCAGCTGGACAGTCTAGCCTGCTCATATTTTTTTAACCCAGTCAGGGGAATTAAGGTCAAAAGGCTATGTACTCAGAATCAAATTTTTTTTCACAATAGATTATAATGAAAAATTTGTCTACCTTTGAAAATTTTTTTCAGTGATCTTCCTGCTTCTCATTGTGAAAAATATAACAAATTTACCTTAAAATATCACCTCACTGCTTCTCTTTCACCAATTTCCATGTTGTTAACAGAAAAGCTAATTTGCTTCCAGCAAATTGTTGGTTTTCTTTATAAACATTCCTAGTAATTCCAACAACAACAATCTTGTTTGAATAGTCCTATCTCTTGATGGCTATTTGCTGTGCTACACATCACTCAAACAGTGTTTATATGCTCATTCTGTTGTTTCATTTATATAATTCCCCTCCCAAAATAGATATATCCTTTTATTTGATTCAGACAGAAACTTTCACATTCTCTCTTACTTTTATTTTACTCTCTCATACCTATTCTTTATTCCAGCTCAAGAATTTCATGCAAGAGTAAATAAATATATTTTGTTTTAGGATAACGTAGTTTGGGATAATGTATGAGTGCAATATCCCAGATTCTTCTGTCTCCTCCCCATCAATCTATGCTCTGACCCATCCCCAACATCAAGAAAAGAGAGAAACCACCCAGAGCAAATAAAGATATATGAAATTGTAAAATAAATGTCAAAGCTCTCTTTTAAAATGCAGGTATAATTTATTGCCATTGTAAAAGAGTTACAGTGAAAGACTAGTTGGCAGCATGATTTTTGGCTATTAAAACATTGTGAGCATTGAGGAGATATTTATATTCCAGCTGAGATTTCAGAGGTTTCAGGAAGCCTGCACATGGTGGTTTTTATTTTGATAATTCATTAGCTATACTGATTTAATCAAATGTTGAGTCATTCAGCACTGCTTCTCAGATCTTCTGGAAAGGAATTATGTTGGTAGACAACCCACGTCCCCCACGGGGTTCCTATCGCTTCTCCTCTTAATGCCCAGGAGGTATGGAACAAAAGGCAGCCCCAGATGATGGATGTCAATGTGGTCCCCGATCCCACAGATAAAGATCATGCTGTTGGTCCTCGTGTAAATAATCAGCATGGTTGATTGTGATCTTGACAGTTTTGCACAGTTTGGGTCCTGCCTACCTGAGATCATCTTTCTCCCCCGGGCGCTTCACAATAACCCAAAGGGCAAGGGAAGGCTGTAAACTTGGTCAAAGACACATGGAGCCACAGGGAGCTTTGAGGGTCACTGAAGGGCAAGTATGCTTTGTGCGCCATTTGCACCCCCTCCTCTGTGATCACTGGTGATGAACGGGGGCATACTTCCTCTAATGATTCCCCAAAGGACGGTTTTTTTCCATCAAGTTCATGCCCTTGACCTCCAGATCAAGCAATGAAATTAGGATGTTCAATAGCAGCAAGGCTAGGAAAGTTTATGCTTCTCTAAATAGCAGCACTGTGGCATCCATCGTATGATTTCTGGGATAATATTGCTAATATAGAATTTTTAATTTAACTTAATGTATTTTTAATTAGCCCATAGAGGTGAGATGACTCTCCATCCAGGCAAGAACACAAGCCAGCCATTCCAACTTCCAAGAGAACGTTAGGCTTGCCTTGTGCATTCTGATATTGAACAATAATGCCTAACATTTGCACTCTAGGATTTTTGCCAGAGTTTAATTTGAACAGACTGCTCCATAGTTCCTGCCAAAAGGCAACAGAGAAAGGGGATATTTGAGCAAGTTAGTTTATCTATTCATCTCTTTAGGTATTCTAGACTGTGTTCTTCATCAAAATAGATCTACAGAAAGCTATTTACTTGGATTGCATGTACTTAGCCCTTGAAAAACTATCTTCAGTGAATTTACAGTTTATTTTTATGCATTTAGCAATTATTAAAGGTCAGCTTAAGGAATACCTACCTGAAAAACATTTCCATCAACCCAATATGGTGAAAAGAAGAATTAGAAACTATTAGAAATCAGGAGTAAAGGGACCTTAATTTTAAGGCTCAATGATGCCCTCATACTAGCTGAGTGATATCCCTAAAGCTCAGTTTTCTCATATTAATAAGGAAAAATACCTATATTACGTAGTGATTAAAGCCAATGAGATAATACAGAGTTCTAACACAGATTCGATGCTAAACTATGAATTGAATCTACATCTTGCATGAAATTTGTTGCTTTTATGTTATTCACAGTCCATCAAATAAGAAACCACTCCCAATAAAATATTCTTTCTATTTGAGAATCATTATACTTCTGTATAAAGAAAAAGAGTATACAACTTGTGTCTCTTTAGACTTTGCTGACAGGAAAGGGATAACTAAATTTCATACTTAAAAATTAACATTTACTAGGTGTTTGTTACTGTTACGTGGTCTTTTTTATTTTCTATTCTTCTTTAATCACCCCATCCTGGCTTTGAAGGCTCAGGAAATATTCAGCCAGGGTTTTTGTGCCAGGTTTTAATCAGCATCTTTTATCTTTGCTCACAGTGACTCTTTAGAGTGACTCTTCTATGCCCTCATCACTATCCTGAAGTCTACATTACATTCCACTGCACTCAGAAAAACGATCATAAATCTGGTTTGGATCCCTAGGGTTGGGCCAAGGCACCATAAACTGGGGGGTGGGGGGGACCTAAAACAACAGAAATTTATTCGCTCACAATTCCTCTGGAAATGAATCCTTTCCCTAGCTTCTGGTGGCGGCCATCAATCCTTGGTACCCTGAGGCTTGCTCACTGCATCACTCCAGTCTCTGCTTCTGTTGTCACATGGTGTTTTTTCTCTTCTTATAAGGCCACTAGTATCAGATGAAGGTCCTCCTAAATAACCTCATCTTGGCCTGAGTCCATCTATGAAGACCCTGCTTCCAAATTAGGTCCCATTAGGTGGTATTGAAGGTTCAGACTTCAGCAAATCTTTTGGAGGGGACAAAATTCTACCCATAGCAACTTCCTACTCAGAGAAAACAGATATGTTGCCTCTATATGCACAATTACCTCTTGTGACTCCAATCTGACGTACTTCCCTGTGCTACCAGAAGACAGTTCTCTGCTCCTTCTCCAAGTGGAACGTTCACCTGTGTCTGGGCTCCCTCTCCTCCCCTCCTCCACCAATTTTTCCCTCTCTCAGTCTCTGTCTCAGAACTTCACTCCTCCTCCCTTTGAATTTCTTTGACTTATTCTGCCAACATATACTCGTATGAGCCTTCTCCACTTATAAAAACAATCTTTATTTTAAATCTATTTGCTATTGTGAATCTTCTTCTGCTATTACTAAGTTATTCTCCTTCCCTTTGGGATCCAAATTTATGGAAAACTTGAATCCAAAACGTATAAAACCCACTGTCTCTGCATTCCTGCCACATGTGTTCATTCCACAAGGAATCATTGCATGAAAAGGCACTGTCCTTGTCCCTGGGGTCACGGCAGCGAACCAGATAGATGTAGCTCCCGAGTTCAAGACGATAGACACCGGACAACACAAACAATACCGACACTTCTTCATTGAGAAGAAGCTCCAGAGCTATGAGCGGGCATGCCAAGGAGACCAGACGAGACTGAGGAATAGGAGGTTTCCCTGAAGAAGTAGCATGACCTGATAAAGAATGAATTCAGAGCAATTAACTACATGGGGAGTGGGTTGGGATTCCAGGCTAAGGGATCAGTGAGTGGGATGACCATGAGGCAGAAAGAAATGTGGTATTGCCAAGAAACTGGAAGAGAACTGTTGTGACTTTATTGTAGAGAACCAGGGAGTCCAACCGAGAGACTCCATAGCTGCATTATAGTGATGACAGTGGGAATAGAGTAATGGGAATTTTGAAGAAATATTAAGGAGAGAGAATAGCCAACTTTACCTGGCGATGGATTGGCTATCTGGGGTGAAGAATAAGCACACATTGCCCTGGTTGGTGTGGCTCAGTGGATTGAGTGCCAGCTTGTGAACCAAAGGGTCACTGGTTCGATTCCCAGTCAGGGCACATAGCTGAGTTGTGGGCAAGGTCCCCAGTTGGGGGACATGTGAGAAGCAACCACACATGAATGTTTCTCTCCCTCTCTTTCTCCCTACGTTCCCCTCTCTCTAAAAATAAAGAAAATCTTTAAAAAAAGAAAAAAGAAAAGAATAAGCACATGTCCAGCCTGACCCCAGGTTTCTGGCTAGACAGCTAGATAAGTAGATGCTGGTGTCATCACTGAATGAGGAGACACCGACTCAGTGGTGGGGTGTCAGCTTTGGGAAAATGATGCGTTCCAATTAGACTATGTTGATTTGAGAGGTGCCTATGAAATTTCCAAATGGAAGTAGTTAGTAGGCAATCCTCAGCTTTAGTAAAACTGCTCAGTCTCGCCAATCACAAGCCAATTGCTGAATGGAGGGTCCACGCCAGCATTCAGCTCGTTGAACTCTCTGCAGCATTCCAATGTTAGTCTTTCCTTCCTTGAAGCAAGAGCCCTTCATTTTTGGATTCTGCTTAGAACACTGTGCCCTCTGATTCTCTTCCTTCTGGGGTTTGTCTCCCCCTCTCTAATCTTAAAATGTTTGGGACTTTCTCTCTTTTTTTTTCTTTTTCTGTTTTTTTTTTCTTACCCTTTCTTATTTACATTCTCTATTTTTCAGTCACCTCACCCTTTCTAAATTTTGAACACAGTCTTAAGTAACATCATAAAGAGTTTCAAACAAGATCTTAAGTAACTAAGACCTCAATCTATATCCCCAATCCCAACATCCTTCAAGACAGTCAGGTGAAATATCTCTACCTCGAATTTCCACAGGTAGCTCAAATTCAAGAAACCTAACCCAAACTGTTGCCCACTCTTCTCTCGCCAGATCACTTCTCCCTAACAGTCTTCTTCACTTAATGGCATCACAAGATGAATGAGAGAATGAGGAGCCACCAGCCTCCCCCTTGTCACCAAAGCTCAATCCACTCTAAGTTCTTAAAAGTCTGCCCTCTCCCTCACCACACCACCGTCTCTCACACGAACTATGGCAATCACTGTCTCACTTAAGGGCCAGCAAACACATTCTTAAAGGGCCTGATAGCAAAATTTGTAGGCTTTGCAAGTTCTACAGGTCTGTTCAGCTCCACTGTCGTAGTACAAAAGCAGCAATGGGCAAGGTGTAAATGAATGGATGTGGCTGTGATCCAGTTAGACTTTATTTACGGACACTAGAAGAGTGTTATAAAATACTCTTCTCCCCCCACCCCTTAAAAATACAAAAGCCATTCTCAGCCCTCAGGCCGTACCAAAACAGGTGCTGGGCAAGATTGGGCCCACGGATCATAGTCTGCAAACCTCTAGTCTGTCTGGTCTCTATCCCTCTACAGGGCAACCAGAGATGCCTCTCTAAACACGTCTGAACATATGTAAGTCTCCTTAAAAATCTCTGATATCTCCTTTGCTGACACACTCATTAGATTGAAATGCAAGGCTCTTCCACCAGGTGGCCCCAAACTTATTTTCTAAACACATTTCTTACTACTATTCTCCACCCACAAAACATTCCAGGGTATTCCCTGCTATTATTCCCTGTACCTCCTGTGCTCTGATGCCTCTATGCCCTTATATTACCTCCAAGTTGACCTGAGCTGATTTGGCGCAGTCAAGTCTTGCATGCTTTATGGTAGAGAACAATCGCTCCTGAAAACACTTACAATGAAAGCAAGTCTCAGGTCAACTTCTTCCACAAGAGACATTTATTAGTAAGCAGTCAGAAAACAGTGAAACAGGGGAGAAAAGGCATACAACTGTAATTGAATAACAATAAAATTTTTTTTAAAAAACAGTGAAACAACATATGTAACCGGAACATCTGTGGAGTTTGAGCTCTTTGTCACATTATCTCTTTTGAAAGTCCCCCTGAGGCAAATGAGACAATGCTGGTGGCAAGATTCAGCTAACTATACACTCAGATTCTGGCAAACTGGAATCAGGGAATAAGCCATTGGACCTGGAACTGATTGGGGATCAAATCTGGGGTGCTATTCTTAAGAGTGAAAAATTTGCCAAATTTCTATACCCCATTCATTCGAGGTACGAGCATCTCCAAAATATATTTGCCAATCCACATATCTTGAACACCACTAATTTAACCACTGAAGGTCCATTTCTAATATCATTTATGCTAATTAAGTAGTCACTAATAAGTCACATAACATTTATTATGATATATGTGATATACATGCTTTATGATATCTCTCTCACTCTCTATATATACAAAACAGTTGAGAAAGAGAGAGAGCAAGCACCTATAGAGATGATCAGGGATGAAAATACTGGAAGTCCTTACAGTAGCCACATCAAGAAAATAGCCTTCTCATTAAACAACAGTGTACACACTCCTTGGGTATGCATAATCTAAATTAGATCAATTGATGATGCCCCCTTGAAATATAGTTTTAACTAATAAATATTTTACTACCTGTGTACATAATGCCACATGACCTTTCTGCTGCCTGAAATATTGTGCATAATCCAAATTGATCAACAGATGACCCCTCTTAGAATATGCTTACTAATAAATATTATGCTGTCCATGTATATAACACCAAGTGACATTTCTGCTACCTGAAAGTCTTTCTTCTTTGCCTAAAGAAAGCCTATCCTTAGTAGAAAGATCGCTTATTTTTGTAAAGAATCCTTGCCCCTTGTAATGATATCAGGTTAACCATTTTGAGGCCCAGGGAGGCTAGGTAGTCACCCAGGTTTGGTGACAGAGCCAGAACCCATACCCAGGACAATCACGCTGAATCCTGCAAGTGAAATTGTGGGGACATTGAGCAAAAAAGACCTAATAAGTTCCATTTAAACCTACCTTAGAATTTGTGCAATCTTTGGTGTGACTATTGCCTTGAAGATAATTGAACTGGGATAAAATATAGAGAATTATGAGGAACAAACGTGCCTGACATACTTGGATGAGAGCTGTGATTTTATTTCATAGAGTTGAGATGAAACTAGCAGTATATTATGTCTTTTTTATTAAATATGTACCAAAGCTCAATAAAGTCCTTTCTGCACAATAATCAAGATGCGTAGGTCTCTTTTTGCCTAAAATAAATGCATTGATGACCTATGTCAAGTAGCCTGGCATATAATGAGTGCTCAATAAATATTGAATAAGTGGGTTGCATGGCTTACCATTTATTTCACAGTCTAACTCAATGCCAACCTACCAGACATCGGTTCTAGCTAAAGCGCTTATAGAAACAATTTCTTTGATATACTTCTTATCATTTGGCTAAGGTAATATGAAGATCCTCTTTCAGAATCCACTTAGTCAACTGTTTTGAACCCTTATAGGTACTGAGAAGCAGTGCAGTTTTCCCACACAAGGCATCTTTCAGAGCAGATAACTCATGCATACGATTATTTGAATTCCTTAGGCTCCTCAGGCATCCCATCTACGCCTGATGTAGGACAGAGACAGTGTGGAAAACTCACAATTGTCTATTTAGTCATCTGGGAAAGATGAGTCAGGGCAGTTATAAAATGCCAGAATTTTTAGCCACTACAGCAGAGTAGAATCCAACTTCCCCCTTGGCAAAAGGCCCGGGCATCTGTATTTAAAGTAACTCCCCACAGCCACAGACAGTTCCCAGGACACAGGAACTCAACAAAAGACTCCGGAGCTCCTCACACAGTGACCTAATTAAGGGTGTAGGATTATCCTCATAAAAGGGTCACGATGGAGGCATTTGATCAATGCAACATAAGAGACATGACTATGAAGGGGGTTGTAGAACTTCGTGACCACTCTGATAGAGGCGAGGATTTCTGGGCTGGCCTTCTGTTCTATGGGTGACACAGGGTTAAATTAGCAAGCAATTGATAACTCAAAGTCCTCTCACATTTTGTGTCTTAACAATGCCATAACTCTGTAGGGAGAGCAACAGCGATGAGAAGTGGGTTTATATGCTCATTATAATACGCCATCTTTGAGTCAGATACAATAATGATGTGAGATTAAGAATAACGCCCTTTTACTGGAAGCTCAATGCCACAGAGGGCCTTTACAGGGTGTGTGATAAAATGGTGCCTCTTGGAGGAGGAGAAAAAATGTTAGAAACTAAATAATCCTCGATATTTGGAAGCTTTTTTCTTTTGAGAAAGAGTATCATGGGTTTTACATATTCTTCCCTGAGTAGGGTCAAGTCATTTTTACATGTGCCTAAGAAGCTCATTTCCTTTCGCCACTTTATTGAAATGAACATTTTCTGTGAGTTCATCAGCTGATACCCATCCATGTTCCTATCACAAACAAAATTAGAAATAATTCTTGGAATTCTATAGTCTATATTCTAATTTTTAAGAAAAAATAATATCCCATCTACAACAGAAATTTCTGGTATTTGACTCCAAAAGTTCCTGTTGAACAGCTTGTTAGCTCTGGTGGAAGGAAAGAAGGAGGGAAAGAAGGAAGGAAGGAAGGAAGGGAGGAAGGAAGGAAGGAAGGAAGGGAGGGAGGGAGGGATGGAGGAAGGAAGGGAGAAAGGGAGGGAAGGAGGAAGGAAGGAAGGGAGGAAGGGAGGAAGGGAGGAAGGAAGGAAGGAAGGAAGGAAGGAAGGAAGGAAGGAAGGAAGGGAGGAAGGGAGGAAGGGAGGAAGGATGGATCCCAATAGCAATGCAGTGTGCTGGATACCCTCTGTGCTAGTCAAGGTTTCCTAACTGTGTTTACTTAGATGCCGGATCCTTTGCTGGCACTGTGGATGAGCCACTGTTGATAAGATGTAAAGGTTAAGTTTTGCAAAGGCCTCCACCTCAGGGGGTGGGGTGGGGGTGGGATTGCTGGGAGTCAGAATTTATTGAGAGCATTCTCTAAGTAGGGTACTTCTTAACACAATCTTAACTTATGTGACTTTGGGGCTAGCATAACTGATATATATCCTAGGCTCGTGAAACTGGATGGGAAACATATGCCCATAAGTTCAGGATCTTAATCTTATCTTGTGCACGATACTGAATTTTTCTGTACTTCATTTACTTCATCTACAAAAATGGAAATAATAATAGTGCTATCATTCCTACAAAATCTTTAGACCAGTTCCTGGTACATAGTAAATGATTAATAAGTGGTGACTATTACTGTATTTTTTCTGGCTTTCAAGTGAAGTGAAGAAATAGTTTACCAAAACAATCTTACTGGGTCCCTCTAGTTCTTGAGAGAGGCAACTTCTTTTAAGCTTCTCATTCTTATGAAATCTGCTGACAACTTTATGTCATTAAGAAATTCTCAAAATGAGAATGCACTAGAAGATAATGCAGTTTTACAAAATAAAACAGACTATAAACTTACAAGGGCAAAATCTGCACCCACTATTCATCTGAAGTTAAACAACTACATGTTGGCTCAATAATCAACTGAGTCAAAACAGGAGCTCAGCCCCACCTCAAAGTTCCCCACCCAATAATTCTGGATATACCCAAAGGTGTACTTTGTGGGCACCCACAATGCAGTTTGTCAGCTGCAGGTGGCACTTAGCATAACAATAATAATAATAGCTACCATTCATCACATGTTATTGAGTGCTTCCTCTGTGCTGATCATTTTAATGGCCATTTCACCTGTAAGTGTTTAATCCTAACAATTACCTGTGCAGTGAGTTGTTCCCAATTTAGAGACAAGGGAATAAAACCTTAGAGAAGAAACACCCGTTTTCCCTGGTGAGAATATTTGAACCTAAACAACTGACATAAAATCCTTCCTCATGCTTTTTCCTTCAGCTCTGCCCTCCCACCCAGCTTGAATCCACAAGCCACGTGTCCAAGCTCACAATTTGCAAAGCCAAGGGGATGTGCCTCAGTAGTGCCCCAGCCCTTCATGCAAATGTCACCACCCTGCCGCAGGTGTTGGTCAGATGTGCCCAAACACAGCAGCAGGTTCTTAGGACGGGGCCTGAGAACCTGCTTACATTGATTCTCACATTGATTCTCACATTGCGAACCAATGTGAGATATTTTGTTACCTTTTGGCTTAGTAGAAAAATTAGCCTGAATGACCAAAACAGTATAAGATAAAATTTTTAAATATTCATGGATAGTGACTAAACTAAAAGGAAAAGGAGGAGGAGTTAATTCACTGCTTTAAGGGCCATAGACATTAATTAAATACTTATTGAATTATATGAATTTGATTATATTTCTACCTCTGGCTGCCTGAGTTCATTTTCAGCCCCATGGGTTACTAGTTTTATTTATTCTTGGGCACTTCTTTAACTTCTCAAAGTCTTAGTTCCACATTCATAAGATCTTGTTTCGAAGAGTAACTGAGATCACCCGTGAAAAGCTCTTAGCACAGTCCCTAATATATTTTAAGTGCTTTTGAAGGTTATTATTATTATTATTATTATTATTATTATTATCAGTCCATTTCTAGGAAGTTCTTGCTAGTTAGATAATATCATTGTTAAAATATCTCTATTTAGAGTGGGGGGTGGGTTAGGGTTAGGGTGATGAATGAGCCTACATTTTAGAAGTATTTTTTTAATGTTGGTTTTGTAATTTCTTTTGCTTAAACTCAGTGTTCAGAATGATATAATTTTAGAAGTGAACTTAACACTTATTTTCATCACAATTAGAAAGATTTGTTCTGCCCTTTCTGTAGGCAGAAAGTTAAATCCAAATGAGATTCTGAAGTGGAAAATAACACGCACAAGTGAGTATTGTTAGGAATTATGCCAAATGCTACTCTGGTAGTTTTTAATGTGTTCATTTCAGCATCGTTGTATCTTAATACTAGCTGACGCCACAAAGACTCAAGCTTATCAAGATTCTTGTATCTTTTTACTCAAGGACCCTCCCCTGCTACCCTTTTTCAGTCCCAGAATCCATTCCCTGTTATGACTGGGTTTATGAATTTATCTGCCTGCCTGTTTGCATCCAAGACTAATTCTCTTCTGAAGCAGAAGATGGTTAGGTAGCTTTTTGATCAGTATCAAACATCAGATTCCTCACCTATAAAGTAGACATAAAAAAGAGCTTAATATTAATACTTTTTAATATTAGCAATCATGACTTTTTAAATGTTTTTTAACGAGCTCCACCTGATATTTATGCTTTTCTCAAAGACCACAATGGATTCTGACTTCTTATTTGCCCTTCCGAGGTTTCTAAAGTCGTCCAACTAGGCAGCTGTCCACTAAACCCACACTTAGAGCTTGGCCAAAATTATTCCTTCAAGGTCTAGGACAAAATCTTCTTTTTTAAAGGTATATTCACTACAGAAGCTAGCACAAATGATAACAAAGTTTTCAAAATAATTTCTTCTTTTAAAAATTCACCCAAAGTCACAGAATATGTTTTAGATGTTGCTTCTTCCTTTTTTCTGTGTATTTTTAAAAACATGATAGAATAATCTAGACTCTCTATTGGGGGAAAAAAGTGAGAAAATCAAAGTCAGTTAAAGGAGAAATGAAAAAGTTCTTGGCCCTAGACTAAGGATATCTGTAAGGAGAAAAAGAACCATAACCCAGAAGGGTTCCCAGGATAATGATCTCCTTTGTGCTCAGTGATTTGAAAACAATATAGCTGTTCTTTGGAAGTGATGTAGGACTTTAAAATTTGTTCTGAAAGTGTATAGCAAACAAAATTTAACAAATGATACTTCTGAGTTTAAATGCAATAAATTTGAATCCATATTTTTTTCAGAATCTATGATATTGAGAAAATATTTGCTTTAATAATACACGTGTCCATTTACAGTGTATGAGAGGGCCAAACTTTTTTTTAAGATATGGGGTCCTTCTGTTAAAACCACTTAGAACCATGGATACAGACTAACAGATTCTGAGGGCAGATCCTTACTATTATATGGCCACAAACACTTGGGATTGGCATCATCACAGAAGGAGAAACAGTAGAACGACCCAGTGAAGTCCAACTCCACCACGTTTCCCACCATGCTTCCTACTGGCAGCTCCTAGGTTACTCTGCGTCTACAGGAAGTCCAGCTGTTCTGCAAAGTTAAACAGACCAATCGTTTCCTTGCCAATAGCAGAGGTTAAGACATTAGACCTTAATATATATCCTGGCTCAGTTATGTACTAGACCTATGGCTTTAGCTACGTCACCTCTCAGCACATTTCACGTATTCATTCATTCGTTCACTTACTCAGTTTTTGAGCACCTATGATGTGCCAGGTACTGTGCTGGTCATTAAGGGTATAATCAAAGGTGTGTGAAAACGAACATAGTTTTTGAGTTAGATGCCCCCGGTTGGCGACAGGACTCATTGTGAACCCTTTCCACTACTCCTGTTCCACCACTGGCTACACAACACGATGTCAGGTCCTTGAACCACTTTTCTCATATGTAAAGTGGCTGGGTTGGTCTATATTTACTCTCTGATCTCTTCCAGCTCTGTGATTATATCTGCCAGAATTCTGGGTGGTATTACTTAAGCTTCTTCCTTGTGTGAGCAGTAAATGAAACTGAGCGAGAGAGGGGAAAATAGAACAGGAAAGCAAGCAGAAGCCTGTCGAAGTTATGGGAAGAGTAAGCCATTGTCTTTATAGCATGTCCATGGCAGAACTACAGGTTTCCTTGGCCCCAAATACCTCCCCTACCAAAGCATCTGTCAATGGAGGGGGCACAGAACCTATGAAATCGAAGCATGTTCTTCCCAACTCCTCACAGTCTTATACTCATGAAACTGGATTGAAGTAAATGTCAAGGTCAGAAAGAGATCTCAAAAGAATGGGATGTCCTCTGTCCTGTGGAAGGAAGAATGGCAGGTTCATATAACTTGCCTTGGCAATGGATTGTACATAATACTTACAGCATGTTTGTGGTGAAGACATTTTGCTACTGAAGGTATCAATTTTGCTATTTGACTGTGGTCACTTTGCATTGCTTAGGTTATCCTGTTGATTCTCTAAGCCTATGTCACACCTGGGTAATAGACCATTTCCCTCTTGAGGGGTGTGGGAACCCCCAATGTCATGCAAAGAAGAAGGCAGACCCTGAAGAGGACTTAGGTCCCCAGGGAGCAGACCTTAAGCAGACAGGAAGGAGGATTCAAGCTTCCTCTTCTGTCTTCCTTTCCTTAACCTATGCTTTGGTGAATAAATGTAGCTAATCATAGTCCTCTCAATAGAAGGAAAGTGAGTCTTTGATATGGGATTTAGGAAGGGGTTGTGCATGGAGAATTGGAGCTAGGGAATTAAAGGACCCCATAATTTACCCATATTATCTGGATTCATATTGTTCTAGTTTTAGTTTCCTTTTATTATTCCCCATCATTGGGGTAAAAAAATAGAGCCATGTATAAATGGTTGATTGATTTTCAACAAAGGTATCAGTGCAATCTCAATTTGGGTAGTGTTTACATGGGTGTATAACATTTTAAAATTCATCAAACTATGTACTTAATATCTGTGTATTCTATTGTAGTAAATTATCTTAACAAAAATTATAAAATTAAAATACATATATTGAAACTATATAGGTAGTTGGGATACTTTTACCACTTAACTCTTCTAACCCATCTGTACAATAGTAAGCAAACATTCAGTTCCAGGCTTCCTAGAAACTAAGATCAAAGGAATTGTTCCTATTTTACCCGAGAGAAAAGGTCTTTGACATATAAAGAATTGTTAACACATAAATAAGGATAAATATATCAGATTCTCTAGCCATCACCTTGAAGTTAGCTCAAGGCCATCATCTATACCACCAATCTCTAGATTTGTTGATTGCAATAGCCCTATAACTGTGCACTCCACCTCAATTCTCATCTCCCTCAAATCTGTTCCTCAACTCACAATCAAAGAGATTTAAAAAGAGTACATGTGGCAAAACACAGCAAGGACTCCCTATTGATTACAAAAGAACACAAACTCTGTTGTAGTGCAGCAAACAGGATACTACGTAACCTCACCCCTAAATACCTCTCTAGCCCCAACTGCTACCACTCCTTGTTTTGTACCTTAAAGTCATGTAAAACCCAGGAGTTAAAATATCCTCACACACAGTGTGTCACTTAAAACCCCATGCCTTGCTCACTATTACACTCTTCCCTACACCCAGAGTGCCTTCTCAACCGAGCTAATTCTGAATAATTTAGTCACTCTTTTTAGGCTTAGCTCGGGTGTCATCTTGTCAGGCTACATTCCCTGAAACATCATAACCCCACAGTAGCCAGTGTTGACCTCTAGCTTAGCACTTAGAATAGTCTTATTTCATCAACAATTACTCATTGAGCAAATGCTGTGCACTATGTGCTGTTTTAGATCCTATAATACATCAACTAACTCAACTGTTTTAACTTCCTACCATTAAATTTGCAAATTTGAGTGTCCAGCTAACCCGCAAACGCCATGAAGTTCAGCCATGGTCTTTTCACATTTGTACCTGTGACACCAAGCATGGTGCTTGGCACATAACGGCAGCTGAGCGTGCGTTCTTGTGCACCGAATTGAAACAAACGGTGGGATAGGACATGGGATGGGCACAGGTTGGTCAGTAGGAATGAAGGTGAGAGACTGATCCAGAACTGTCTGTGAGGCACATGCCCCAGAGGAGGACACTCAGCTGTCGGGAAGGGCGGTGCGGCTCTGGAAGCCACAGCAGATCAAGTGTAGAAACCCGACTTCCCTGACTTCAGGGTTTTGCCCGGAGCTACCCCTCCATGAAACAGCCAGGAATAATTTCAACACCACATAAGTGCTGAGTTTTCAGTGGTGGCAGATCCCTGCTGACATCCCACCCGAGGATGTTTGATTGCCCCCCTATATTCCAAACCAGATGTCTGTGGATGGCAATCCACTTTCTCTCACCTCGGGGTGGCCAGAGGGGAAGTTGGATTAGAGGTAGGTGGGCAAGAGGGTGAGGGTTTTAAAAATTATATTCCATGACTGATTGCCTAAGATTATGTATGAGGTGTGATCATAAAGTAATGAGAGCCATTTTCATGTGTGACTTGTCTTATGTTTTAATCACACCTCATATATGGAATGTGTGTCATTTTATACAATGTTTGAAAATTACCACAACCTAAGGTACTTGGCAGGAAATGTTAAATTGTTCCTGAGTGCTCTTTGGTAAGGTAACCATACTCTGGTTTCTCTTCAGAGCATGTATATAATTACAAGACTATGAAGAGACTTTTCTTAGGAGACTATGTAATTCCAGACATGTTACCTAAGAAGAGAGAAACATTCTATTTATAAGGTTGTGGCCCTCTAAACACTCCCACACCTTTTGACAATTGTTATAAACTACCTGGCAGTAACGATAAAAATATAACTTTTTATAAGTATAAAATGGACATACATTTAGAATTAAAGACAGATGTCAATTAAAATTACAAGAGTGAGAATATTGAAGGATCTCTATACTCAATAATTATCATAATTCTTGCAAGCATTTACCATTATTATCCAAAAGTCTTCTAGTGGAATTTAGGCAGAGATTGGACAGACATTAAAGTGGATGGGCTCTGCCCTGACGGGTGTGGCTCATTTGGTCGGGAGTCATTCTGGCTTTCTGCAAAGGGAAAGGTTGCTGGTTCGATTATTCCCACTGGGGTACATGCCTGGGTTGCAGGTTTGGTACCCATCAGGGTATGTGTGAGAGCAACAGATGGATGTTTCTCTCTCATGTTGATGTTTCTCTCCCTTTCTTTCTTCCTCCTTCCCCCAATTTCTAAAAATAAATAAGTAAATTTTTTAAAAATAGGCTAAAAAAAGCATTCTTGCTATTTCTAAAAGAATACTTATAGATAATGACTAAGCAGGAGGATAAACATTTTAAGAACCTAAAATTTGAAGTAAAAGATGTCATTTGCAAAAAACAAAATAGCAAAAGAAAAACAGCCAGTTATGAGGTTAATAATCATTGGGTTCTGTCTGGCCACATGGAATTAAATCCCTATCAACATAGATCTTGAGGGACAAATACAGCCAACTGAGCCTGAGAAGTAAAAATGTCAGCAGAAACTAGAGTCACACCTGGCAAACTATGAAAAGGGAAATTCAAAGAGCCATTTTATCTGGAATATGTAATTTTCAAAATGACTTAGAGCAGTAGTTCTCAAACATTATTGTTCATAGAAATCATCTAGAGTGTAAATTACTTATTAAGGGTGGAACAAGGATCTGCATTTTATTCTTACATAGGTGGTCTTCTGACCACATTTTAAAAATAGCATATAGAAAGTAGGAAGTCTTATATAATTGTGGGTTTTCATTACAACTTTACTACAAATCAAATAGTGATAAGATAAAGAGATTCAGCAAAACTTACTTGAGAAATAAATCCATGTAAAAGTATTTTCCCCAAGTTTAATTATCAGAGGGTTCCGTATCCTTTAGGGTTTATAAGAGAATGCAGTGAGAACTCACATTTCCCTAGACTATGATTAATGACTTGCAAATCGTGAAGAAATTGGGGAAATAGCATAAAATCCAAGGTTAGAATTTTCAAGCTGGAAGTTACAATAAACAATCAGGGAAAATAGGTCAGTGTTTTGGGAGGGTGGTGGTTTCACTTAGAAACCGGGTTGGAGGGATTCCTGTTTGTGCTGATCAAACATAAGTATGCAAACAGGGACTCCTTTCTAAGAAGCCATTTTGCAAATTTCGCCCAGAATTACAAAGGCCAGCTCAGACTGTGCTCCTCCCACAGCCTCCAAAGGGCCCGCAGCTGAGCCAGTCCCATAGGCCAGGGGATTCTACCTCTTGTACAAGTAGAAGCCGCCACCTCTCCAGTTCGTGTTGGTGTGAAACTCCAGAGCAAAATAAAAGATGGGCATCTGGCCTTAATTCAGCTTCGATAGAAATGTTAGCAAGCTGTGTTTGTAATGGTTCCAAGGGGGATCTCTAAAATAATGAATGAGAAAGGTACATATCTCGAAATTCCCGACTGAGTTCCCATATATGTTTTATTACAAATATGTCTGTCACAGAAAAACAGGATCTTATTACTTATACTAATATAAAATGGAACTGATGAATAAGGTACTACATCAGCAAAATAGGAAAAAAAGCTAAGTCGTACTCCAGTTTCAGTGTATTTCCACATAGTAGTAGCCAGTAGCTGCGCGTGCACCGTTTTCAAATCATGAAAAAGAAATATTTTTAAATGACATGAGGGAGACGGCTGTCTTTCCGATGTCATTATTTGTGAGGGGAAAGGAGGGACGCACATATAAAAACTTACAGCTGCTGGGATACAAGGACATACAGATCAAAGATGGGGCAAAAGGAGAGAGAGTGGACAATTTACCTGGAGAAGACAGAAAATTCTTCCTGCGAGAGCTGAGCTGATACTGTAAGAAATGAATAGATCAGGAGGAAAAGAGCATTGCGTGCAGAGCATCATGGGAACACCATGGGGATCTGAGGACCCGCCAGCAGTCTGACAGGGCTCAGGGTGCCGGGTGCAATATCAAAACTAGAGAGGTAGCCAGGAACAGGGGTGGGGCCCTGCAGGATCTCTGTCTGACTTATGATTAGACCAGAATCACTGGGAGGTAGGGCAGGAGAAAGGGGTGTGGCTCTGCATCTGGATCTTTTCATAGCTATATAGCTGATTATTATATCTTGCCAAGATTGATACCTCCTGCTCTCGTTTGTCCTCTTCAATTTTAATATATACAGTAGGTGAACATAGAACATTTTAATGTGGGGCTTATATAGTATAAATAATATTAAAACTCAAACATTTCTTTAACATTACTGATGCAAACAAATAATCTATTACTGCCACTGTAGTTAGGGTAGCCTGTGCCGAAGGGATTAAGGGAAGGAGATGGAGGTCAAGGTAGGAGGCTATTCCAGTTGACCTGGAAATAAGCCTGGAGCCAGGCAAAAATATCATGAGGGATGGAAGCATGAGTGTCAAGACTTGATCACAGCCGCAGGATAAGGAGAAGAAGAAATGAAGGGCGGCTCCAAGGTCTCTGGTTTGGATGAGTCTGTGGACAACCTTAACTTGAATTCTCCCACTTAAAAATGTGTGTATCTTTCCCATCCTGCCCAAATCAACAGAAATGCCTCTTCTTCTGTGTGCTCCCTGCTATTCCTAACAGATAGTGGTCTCTCTTTCTCCCATCCTTGGAACTTCACTGTATTTCCCTGTGGTACTTGTCATTTCTAACCGGTGCTAAAATAATGTACACATGATCTGTAGAGTAGATGTTCTATTGCCAGTGCTTTGCCTGTCTAAAACCTTAAAATTCTGTGCAGTGAATAAATGAAAGTTTGTCTACTGTGCCTCCTGGAAGTTTCTTTCAGAGGTAGATTCAAACCCAGTGTTGCTGATCTTGTGTGTGTACCAGGAAGCCTGTTGACAAGCCAGTGGCAATCTAGAAAAGGTACGGATCCCCTCCAGAATGATGTTTCTAAATGTAAAAATAAAATACACAGGATCACAATCACCCTGGAAGACAGTTATCAAAAGAGTTTTGAAAAGCAAATGTGTAATACAATAATGTTTTTTATTAATGCATTAAAATAAGAAAATACATTAAGATGTAGACAA
This sequence comes from Desmodus rotundus, assembly GCF_022682495.2. Lineage (NCBI taxonomy): Eukaryota > Metazoa > Chordata > Mammalia > Chiroptera > Phyllostomidae > Desmodus > Desmodus rotundus. The sequence continues at coordinate 18,059,412 of NC_071395.1, forward strand.
ATTACACATGAATTTATTATTAAAAACATGGTGGAGGGGCTGTTGTTGCTAGATTGAAGACAAACAGGAAGCTGTGGAGAGGCCTTTGAAGAAAAAATTAGGCCTGCCATATTGGAACTGATTTCAGTTTTTGTTATTATTTGTTACAGGTGTTGAAAATGCTGACTTGTAAAGATAAATTCTTGCAAATAGATTAAAGCTTTCATAGCTACTTTACAAGACAGGGACAGCTCCTGTCAAGTAACACCTGAATTCTCCAAGGTTTTTTGAATTAAACTACAATTGCGGTTTGGTTCTTTCTCCTAAGATTAATGAATTCCTCTTTGCCTATATCATCATCCGAATATACTTTATATCAAAAAAGAAAAAGGAATGATGATCTGTGGTTCAACATTGATGCCATCAAGATAAAATAACTTGTAAAACTCTGAAATGTTTCCAGATGTTTGCAGATTTCTCTTTTCAAAGAAATTGACACAGAATTCTGTATCTCATCTCCATGGGTAAGCATCTCCACCAGCACTGACGGTGGACAAGCTTTTTCCATGTTAGCAGCTCAGGCAAGAAAGTTTGTAGATTTCCAAGAGTATCCATTAGATGACATCAGAACTCAGGCACTACATTACCTTACAGTGAGTTAAGAATTCTAATTTAAATTATTTAGTTTTGTAAAATTTCAAGAAACGATTCTCATAGTGGTCAACAAACAATTGTAGATGGGAAAATCGTGTAAAGCAGCATAGCTGTCTGAGACACTGCCGTAAGAATACACGATCTCATGAGTGTGACGGCAGAGCTGACCAATAGCTGGCCGGCAACTTTGCACGATGTCTGTACACATGAAGATTATGATTTCATGTGATCTATCTGATTGAGAAGTATGAGTGATATTTTGCAATACCTGTAATAGCTATAATGTGATATGAAAAAATGTATATGGTTTTTCCTGGTAACCAAGTCAAAGTGTACTAGTACAGTTAGGGTTAGTTACTGACATTTATAAATAAAAGGCAGTTAGAGTTAGATATAGTAAAGGCATAATTTTTTTCTATCCAAGTTTATGTCCTCCCCAAATTTTGACTTCTGTCTATAGAACTCCTCCTACTTTAAAGTTAAAACAGAGACTACAACTGTACTTCTAAAATTCCAAATGAAAAATATCAAACATAATGCCCCAAGGTTATTATTATCATAAAATGCCAACTGTCCGAACGAACCATCTTTGGGAAGTAAAGGAGTTATAGTAATAATGATACCAGAACAACCGTCTCCAAACAAGATCGACCTGAGCAGACAAAGCTGTTAGGCCATGCTACCCAAGTGAGACAGAAGATTAAAATGGGGGAAAATATCACAAAAGTCAAAGGTAGCTTTCTTTTGTAAAAGGGGAAATTGAATTCTCTCCTTCTACAAAGAATCATGGAACCTGAAAGAACAGTGACTACAAGTTAAAATGTTTTGCTTATATTTTAAGGAAATATAGTAAGTCATAGCCACCAATAAAGTAATTTTCTAGTGTGGGAAAATTAAGTTTTGTGGCACAATGAAAAATTTGCATTGGTGTAATATACACTTTCTATTAACTCTTTATCTTGGTTGGGGCAAATTATCTTAACATGTAAGTCTAAATTATTATTAAAGTATTTAAATGATGCTCTTTTTACTCAATTACTGGATCACCACCTGTTGTAACCATGATATTACGGTACTTTGTTTGCTCCTCATAAAAGAAAAGTAAGATAGAAATCAAATGGTTGACTATTTGCCTATAGCTTGGTATTGAAGGACTTAAGTGAGTAAGGTAATTAAAGATTTCTGAGCTTGACTTTTTTGCCCTGGAAGCTGGCCAAGCTGTAGAGACCCTGTGCTCCTGGAGACACAGGCGCAGGGAAGAAGTAAATCCTCTTCAGTCCCTGCAGTCCTTCCCAAGAGCCAAAGGAAAATACTTTTCCAGGGGAAAATCTCAGAAGGCATAGTGAATTCACAGGCTGTCCTTCCTGGGGTTCAAAGCTGAGTGAGGAGAGAGACTAGGGAGGGGAAGAGGCAAGCACTCCTTTTTAGAGCTCTACTATGTACCAGGTATTGAACATATTACCCCAAGTAATAATGTTGCCATGATTCCTGTGTTCCATTTGAGGAAATTTAGGATCAGAAGTAATTACCTTGCTGAAGGTCGCGAAGTTTGGAAGTACCACAGTTAAGTTTTGAACCCTGATCTTTCAGTCCAGAGCACTGTCTGTGCTGTACTGACACCTCAATCCAGTTTGAAATATCAAGGACACCATGCTTACTGTGACCACGTCTCACCCTGGAATACGATGTCTACCTCCTTCTGAATCCAAGATCTAAGAATGGTAGAAGACAGAAAAAGGAAAGTCTGAGGCCCTGGAAGAAAAAAATCAGCTCCTTTGGGAGCACAGGTCAGACAGGTATTTCATAGAAGAATAAGGTAGATATTAAAGTTAAGTTGCTTCTGCTACAAATATTGTTGGAGTAGAAGAGCAGGAAGTCAAAGCTTTTCAAATGTCAAGACAGGTTTTTTCACAGCCCAATGCAGTTGTCACTATGACACAACATATTTAACGGGCTTTTAACCAAGCCGATTATGATTTTATTCATCATAATACAAATAGATACTCATTGCAACATATGTAGAAAACATGGCTTGAAATATGGTTTCATCAATCTTTTCCCATGTCTATGGGCCATCCCGTGTTTTCAGGCCTCAGCTATGTAAATAGAGATGTTTCTGATTAGCAAAATTAACTCCCACTCCCTTTTGTGTTCACATGTAACACTAAAGTCTTAACGTGAAGATGAGACTGATTGCCCTCTTGGAGAAAAGAGCTTTCAACAGGAATCACAGTTAATAGGAAAAGATTCCCCTGAGATATAAAACACAGGGTGGGAAAAAGGACAATAATGAAAAATTATCAGAAATTTAATATTTCAGCCCTGACTGGGTAGCTTAGTTGGTTAGAGCATCGTCCCAATATGCCAAGGTTGTGGGTTTGACCCCTGGTCAGGGCATATACACAAAGCAAGTGATGAATGCATAAATAAGTGGAACAAGTAGATGTTTCTCTTTCTCTCTCTTTTAAGAAATTTAATATTTTACCCTTAAAGGCAGCAAAAATTTAACAGCAATGGTAATTATGCAGTTTATATTTATCTATCATATTTTTCTGTCGGGACACTCCACAAATGTAAATAAGATCACAACACTTTTCCATACTCACAACTGTAAACCTACTTTTACCCACCCTAGGCCTAGAAAATGCAGAAGTGAACATGACAAATGCAGTGCCTGCCCTCATGGAGCAGACTAATACAAAAATACAAAAATGTTAGAAAGTACCCCGTCTTTAATCCCCGATTCTTTGGCAGTAGAAGTCTATGCAGGCATAGCCAGGGGGTCCGAAAAGAACAATAGACTTTAAATCAAAAGACTGGAGTTCTTGCCTCATTTCTGCTGGTAACTCCATGGAAATATTATTTAGAACTCTTTGTTAGCAATCATAGAAACCAGCTCATACCAGTTTAGGGAAAAAAAAAAAAGAGGGACATTTATTATAAACATGTGTTAAGGGTGATAGTTCTTAACACATATATAATACCAGTTTCTCTCAAAACCTCCTATTCCTTTTCTTCCTCCTCCCAAGTTTCCAGGGTTTTGTGATGAGCCATAAAGATGATGAGAAGAAAGAACAAGAGAGGAGAGACAGGGAAAAATACGTGAGAATAATGAGACATAAATTTGTGCCTATTGAAGTGCAAGGGAGACTTTTTGAAATGGTCATGTGAGTAGTCCCAAAATAGACATGGGGATGAAAAGTGGCTTAAAAAAATGTTCTTACAGATTGTGAACTGATCCTCAAGAGACCCAAGATAAAGTGAAATTACTTTAAAATTATCTCCTATATGTTATATTACGATTCTTGTAAACACTGGATCGAGTAGGAGCCCTACTTCCATCAGAGTTGCATTCAGTACATTCTTTACTCCATTTTCGAGTAGTAAATTCCAATAAAAATCAGAGGTGTCTTCTCTAGTCTATCAGCTTCTGTTCCAAGCTCTATCACAAGTGCAAATCCACCTCAGGGGCCCGGGGCAGATATGCAGCCTGAAGTCAGGGCTTCAAAACAGTTCTGGAAATGATTCCATATTCAATTGAAATCATATGGTATTTGTCTTTCTCTGATTTATTCCCCTTAGCATAATAGCCTCTGGGTTCTTCCATGTTGTCGCAAATGGCAAGATTTCTTTTTTTTGTGTGGACAAATAATAATCTTCAAATGCCTTTTTAACAGTAAATGTCCATAGAGAATCTCCAAACCTACAGAATAGAAGAATCTTAAAAGAATTGACTTGACCCAAATTTTTGAGGACATGCCCAGAAGCAAGCTCTCAATGGACTGAGAAAATGCTCTGGAGAATGGCAGTTTTGCAGTTAATTTTATGCATTTAGAATCAAAGGAGAAACATGAGGAAAGTTACATGACATCCGTCAGTGGTAGATTAAGGAGGCAGGAGAAAGCAAAGGGGAAATCTCTAGGAATGGGTTACAAAGTGAAATGGAGAGGTATTTCTTTTACATTGGTAGGAACAGGAGAGTCAACATTTGATGTTTATAGTAAGGAAAGATGTGGACAACAAGATAACACTGAGTGCCTCCAGGGGTCTGAAGAAGATTCCTCTGGCATTGCAAAGGTATGTTTTTCCAGATGCCCAAGAACAATGAACAGGGCTTCCTTAAGGCAAAGATTAACCTTTCCTGAGGAAGCTATAGGCTTGGGGCTAACCAGCATGACCTGCGGGGTTAGGAATTTAGGATCAGCCCATCCTGTGTGGTCACTTTTAGTCACTGAGCTTGTTGGGCCTGCCAAGTAGCCTCCCTGAGCTTGTCAGGGGTGCTACAAAGCCCCTTTTTTGTTCACATAAAAAAGTACTTAAAAGCAATGAGATTATTATGTGTAGTAACAAGTAATACCATATTGTCACTAAACTTGATTTAAACAACCCTTTTGACTTAGAGTCCGCATGTCTCTTTGGTGTTCAGAGTAGAGGAGTACCACTCACAGTAGCGTTTGTTACACATTTGTGGCCATAGCCCCTTCTGAGTCCATGATCAAAACGAGGGAACCTGCCCGGGCTGGTGTGGCTCCGTGGATTGAGTGTCGGCCTGAGAAGATTCCCAGTCAGGGCATGTGCATGGGTTGCAGGCCAGGTCCCCAGCTGGGGACACGAGAGAGACAACCAATCAATGTTTCTCTTGCCCATCATCGTTTCTCTCCCTCTCTTTCTCCCTCCCTTCCCCTCTCTCTAAAAATAAATAAATAAAATCTTAAACACACACACACACAAACTAGGGAACTCTTTCCACAAAAACACACATTCCTAAAGGCAACATTTTATTTATGATTTCAGGGGCTCCACAAACCCATGACAGCCCCTGGAGGACAAGCACCTCTTTTCCAGCTGAGACACAGAGAGTGCCTTCAGAGACTCAGTAACCTGCACTTCTCTGGGTTCTGACAAGAAAGGGCAAAGTCACTTTCAATAGATTTCACCATCACAACTGAACAAGAGAAGAAAATCACAGGCAGAGAGGGAGGGAAAAAAGGGAACCGCATCCTCTTAAAAGGTTACAAATTTCCTTTTTATCTCTCCAAAGAACGTCTCCTTTCCAATTTATCAAACAGTGAGCGCTCTCACTTGTGTCATTATGGAATGGGATTAATGTTTATTTAATTCCCTTGGGGTTTTTTTTTAGTAGGAAAAAATTTAAATCAGAAAAGTAACACTAATATATAATTCATATTATCAGATTCTACTATAAGACAAAAATCTAAATGTAAACTTTATGTAATATTTATAATCAGCGATAACGTATGAACAATGAGATGTCAACATGTCCATTCAATTTGCATTTATATATGACTGATTTCTAGTCAGTTTGGGTTTCAATATGTTTGGACAGTATTCTAATTAAATTATAAACTTAATTATTTATTCTACTAACTGGTTGACCCACTAAAAAAGTAATTGGATAAATTGGATGAGCGTAAACATGTAATCTAGATAATCTGGGCCAACCCCACTTTTCATAAATAGATCTTCAGCTTGAAGTATATAAACATTGGCACATCTGCCTACACAGAGCTGAAGATATTTCAATAGCTAAGGACAAACAGTCAAGTCCTATTTATTATTGATCATCATATACCATCTAACATACTAAATCATATGGACATGTATGTAAATCATGTAGAAATCTAGCTAACAAGTAGTATCTCCCCATTTAATGTGTAAGTTGGGATCTTCCTCAAAGTGAATTAAAGTGGGTAAGACTTGGGAAATCCTTAAGTGCCCTTTAGCATTCTTTTGCTAAATTGTACCCAAGTTGGCTTTCATTAAACCTGAATTAAAATCCTAGTTACTGTACGTACCAGATGCATAACCCTTAGCATCTGTTCCCCAGTGTAACTATTATTGTTCAGGGTAAGTTTATCATCAATGATTGATGCATTCCTGCAGTGGTACTGGATTATACATCTTTCTCTAAATGTTGGGGCACTGGAAAACATTTCTACATGTGGAAATATAAACTAAATAAAATGTAGATCTTCTAAGTCATTAAAAGGGCAAAGGTCATAAGAATTTTTATCCACAGTCTCACTCCTAGATGTGTATCTTGGTGACTGTATCACAGAAGAAAAAATTAAAATGTATGAATATGTTTATTATAGATTTATAATAATTTAAAACTGCCAATCAATTAAATTTCTAACAAAAAGATGTGTTTAAATATATTTCTGGTATATCGATGGATGAGCTATTAATTTTAATCATGGAAAAATAAAACTAAATGGAAAGTGCAGAACACAAATTGTATCCACACGAAAATTGCTGGTATTCCCACGGCGTATAAGCCCCCGTACTGATGGATAAAGAGCGGTGTGCTGGAGCTGACCCGTATTGCCTTACGAGGGCCAATTGCTACATCCTCAGGAAATTTGCAAGCCAGTTGTCAAGCACAGCCATTACTAAAAATTAAATTAATCAAATACCCATATAGTGAAAATGCTGTGTCATGGCCCACTGCTGTACCTCACCTTATTTGGTGTCTCATTGATACTTTGAAATTTGCCATAACGGAAGTGTTTACACCAAGGAAACCGCCAAAGGCGTCAAACCAGGGCTGAGTTTTTTGTTTTGTTGTTGGTCTAGACTTAAGAAAGCAGTGAAGAATATGTAAATAAGACAAAGTAAATTTGGAAATATATCCTATCTGTTGTCACATCACTGTAAATAACATTGAAAACGAGGGAATATTTTTCCTGGTATTTGAAAACCATTATCCAATTTAACCAAAAGTTTGCTGCTCTCATGACAAATAAGTGAAGTTATAATACATTTTTATATTCTCTTTCATCTTAGACATTATTGTAAACGAAAACATCAGCCAGTGCTCATGGGAGACCCACACTTACAGGATTGGTTGCAGACCTGCGAACAGCACAACCCTGTAAAGCTACGGTTCGTGACTGTTAAGGTGGCCACACAAACTAAAACTGGGCACGAAATGTCGATTTTAAATGTTTCCACTTGTGATGATATAAAGATAAGAATTTTAAAAGTGAAAAAATATACCAAACATTTCCAGAAATCTTAATGTTTTTCAAAAGAACTCACATTGTGGCATAACAGTGAATTACTTATCTCTCAACTTTCCTTCCTTTCTTTGCTTTCCTTCCACAAATACGTATTGAGACCCTACCATGGGGCCCTGCACCATTTTACTATCCCTGACCTAATGGAGCTTACATAATTTGGTGTGGAGTCAGAAATCAAACAAATAATTATGCAAACAAATATTGAAATGTAAATTTTGTTAAATTCTATAAAGGAAACAAGCAGGGAACCTAGACTAGGAGGACAGAAAGAGCATTTTTAGAAAGTAACTTTTAAGCTGATATTAGAAGAAAAAATAGGAGTTAAGCCAAGCAAGAGGATAGAAAAGAGCAGAGGGAACAGTATAAGCAAAGGCCCTGAGGAAGGACAAAGTTCGGTCTGCAGCTGGACCTTAAGACAGGTCAGTGGAGGGTGACATGGCCAACGCTTGTCGGGCTGGGTAAGAGTGGCAACAAGGCTGGAGCCAAATTGTACAGGGCTTTACAGACCATGGTAAGGGTAGTCTAGGAGTAAAAAGAAGCTATCACTGAATCTTAAACTTGCTCAGGGAGTAGATGCAATGGAAATTAATAGTCAAGTGAGTGCCCCTGGGTGCCAAGTTAGGATTAACTACAGTGTAGACGGTGATACAATCAAGTTCCTTTTTCTTTTGCTTTGCATTGCACTTCGTGATACTAGGTATAAAACAGAGGAAGATCAAAAGGTCTCAGTCCTGTCAGATCTACAGTCTAAGGAAAACATTGTCATCAAAATGCTTTAGTTTGGACTCCCTGTATTTAGCTGAGATTCAAGTGAGATTCAAACCTGGTCCTTTGAGACTCGGAAACAATTATCTCAAGCCACCCATTCCACATAGTGTAATCTCCTTCCGAGATTCCTGCAAATCCTTCAGTTAGCCTAGTCATTCTGGCACATGAAGTTATTCAGGCATATCTTGTACATTTCCTACCCAATCCTTGAATCAGGTTTATCTAACTTCCTGTCTCCCTCCCTCCTTTCCTTCCTTCTCCCATTCCTTCCTTCCTCCTTTTCTTTTTTTTCCTCCCTTACTCCTTTCTTTCTTCCCATCCCCCTTTTCCTCCCCCTTTCCTCTTGTTCTTCTCTCTTGTCCTCCCTGCCTGCTAAAAATCATAAATTCATTCCGACACCGCCAACTCCAAATCAGCACTGCAGGGTTCACCCTCGTTTCTCTCTTTCCATGTCTATAATTCCCTTTTCTTACAATGGAAACCCTGGCTCCCATCATCCTCAGTATATTGACATACTTGCTCATCTTCAGAATACACAGAACATTGTTCCAATTATTAATCCTTACCCCTAAGAAAACTGTGTCCTGCCTTTAAAAAAAAAAGAAAGAAACTGCAGTTCAGAATATGTAAACGGTTTGCTTGAGAGATTAGTAGATGCAGAGCCAAGATTATACTTCTCTTCTTCTGACCCCCACCAGTTCAGTTTTTTTCACGACATGAAACAAAACAGTGACTCTAAATATTTTATCTCCTCTTATAATTAATCAGTCCTGTGCTTTTGAACAGTACTCAAGGTGTCAGAAACATAAGGGAGTATGGATGTTGCCAGTTTTGACTAGATTCTTTTAAGTAAATTCTATACTTTTCATGAAGCAAACATTAAAATACTGAAGCTATTTTAAATCTAACTTATGATTTCTGCTGCATATATTTTGAAAAATTAGCCAATGGAATTAGTGAATTAATTCTAATTACATGGAAAAAGATTGTGGTAAGCTTGTTTTGACACCCATGAGCCTTTTCTCTGCCCTCTCCCCATTCACACCCCAAAGTAGTAAAATTGGTCCCTTCTCCAGATGGGTGGGATGCTAGACAACCACAGGGTTAAGACTCTAACATTTGCAATTTTGCATGAAATATCTTACATAATTTAAGGTTGCAATTATACTGTGTTGTCACCTTGGTGTGGCTGCTGAAAAGGACACCAATGGCAGGGCCGAGATATCAGTGGTCAGGTTGAGGTGTAAAAGCACAGACTGAACATAGAAGTGGTTTGGCTTTCTCCTTGAGCAAGAACACCTATTTAAGGAGCATTGTAAAGAGTGTACACAGTAAGTACACATGTACTGAAAGAACGTGGGCATCACACTCCCCCAAGGCTGTCATTACTCGGTCTTTTTTTTTTTTTAAATATATTTATTGATTATGCTATTACAGTTGTCCCATTTCCCCCCCCACTCCACTCCATCCTGCCCACCCCCCTCCCTCCCACATTCCCCCCCCCCATAGTTCATGTCCATGGGTCATACTTATAAGTTCTTTGGCTTCTACATTTCCTACACTATTTTTACCCTCCCCCTGTCTATTTTCCACCTATCATCTATACTACTTATTCTCTGTACCTTTACCCCCCTCTCCCCCTCCCACTCCCTTAATGACAACCCTCATGTTCTAGTTGTTTGCCTAGTTTGCTCTCGTTTTTGTTTTATGTATGGTCATTAATAACTGGAGTTTGCTGTCATTTTTACTGTTCCTATTTTTGATCTTCTTTTTCTTAGGTAACTCCCTTTAACATTTTGTATAATAAGGGCTTGGTGATGATGAGCTTCTTTAACTTGACCTTATCTGAGAAGCACTTTATCTTCCCTTCCATTCTAAATGATAGCTTTGCTGGATACAGTAATCTTGGATGTAGGCCCTTGCGTTTAATCTTGGGTAATGTAATGATGATGTGCCTTGTTGTGTTCATCCTTGGGTCCAGCTTCTTTGGGACTCTTTGAGCTTCCTGGACTTCCCGGAAGTCTATTTCCTTTGCCAGATCGGGGAAGTTCTCCATTACTTGCTCAAATAAGTTTTCAATTTTTTGTTCTTCCTCTTCTCCTTCTGGCACCCCTATAATTTGGATGTTGGAACGTTTCAAGGTGTCCTGGAGGTTCCTAAGCCTCTCCTCATTTTTCCAAGTTCTTGTTTCTTCATTCTTTTCTGGTTGGATGTTTGTTTCTTCCTTCTGGTCCATACCATTGATTTGAGTCCCAGTTTCCTTCTCATCACTATTGGTTCCCTGTACATTTTCCTTTGTTTCTCTTAGCATAGGCTTCATTTTTTCATCTGTTTTTCGAACAGATTCAACCAAGTCTGTGAGCATATTGATAACCAGTGCTTTGAACTGTGCATCCGATAGGTTGGCTATCTCTTCGTCGCTTAGTTGTGTTTTTTCTGGAGCTTTGAAGTGTTCTGTCATTTGGGCCATTTTTGTTTGTTTGTTTGTTTGTCTTGGAGCGTCTGTTACTTTAAGGGGCGGAGCCTTAGGTGTTCACCAGGGCGGGGTAATGCTGGTCACTGCGCTGTGACGCTGTACGTGGGGGAGGGGCCGAGTGGGAGCAATGGCGCCCGCCTCACTCTCCTCCGGGTTTCAATCTTTCACTCCGATACCCACAATCAAACTGGGCCACTCTGGTGCTGGTTCCCGAGTAAGTGGGCCTGTGCACACTCTAGGCCCCTGTGGGTCTCTCCAACAACCTCTCCTGTGAGGCTGGGAGTCTCTCCTGCTGCCGCCCCAACTCCCAGGGGCGCTTTCAATCAGAGGTTTGAGGCTTTATTTCCCCGAGCTGGAGCCCTGGGTTGCACGGTCTGCTTCGCTGCCCGCCGTTCGTCTGGTTTATCTGTGGGCAAATGTGGGGCCGCGGGGTGCTACCCACTGCTCTGCCTGCCCCGCTCTCCGCCACTCTGAGTCCGGCCCTCTGGGTTTATCTGTGCAGATGTGGGGCCGCAGGGTCTGCTAGTGCTCGGACTGCCTGCGCCATTTGTCCCACACTCTGCCAGTCTCAGTCCCGCCACAGCCATGCGAGTCCTCTCCACCCCGGTGCCCGTCTCTGCCCCTCCTACCAGTCTGGATTAATGTTTATTTTCTATTTCCTTGGTGTTGGTCCCCCTTGCTGTTCGATTCTCTGTCAGTTCTGGTTGTGCGAGGAGGCGCAGTGCGTCTACCTACGCCGCCATCTTGGTTCTCAATCCATTGCTCGGTCTTGGGGGCAGCCATTATCATGCCATGATGGTGAAGCCAGAACAAGAAGATAGGTCACACCAAGACATTTTTGAGAACAAAGTGAAAAATCTCACCCTTTTCTTCTTTGGCAGAAGGAGTAACAGCATTTTGCCCACAATGTTAAAAATGAAGAGGTGTTAGGACCAAATAGGAAAGGCAACTCTGTCCCTTTGTGGGCTCCTGGCATCCAGTTGTGCTGACTGTCCCTTCCTGGGACCGCCTCATGCCACCAGGGACAAGACACAACAGAGCACGAGGTAAGCAGGAGGAGTTAATGAGCTGTCACTTATTGCCTCTTAGAAAACATAGCCATTGCCCTTGAGGCCTTACTTGTAGAAAGGATTTTTATGTGGACTCTCAGGAAATAAAGCTTTTGCCCGCTCCCTCCAAACTCTATAGAGAAAGAGAATACTGTCTGTGTGGGTGGTGGGATGTGATGAGGTTCGTGGAATATTGTTTCCAAGGTCGGTCTGCCTCCCATCCTCTCCAAGGACACCAGGACATGGGTGGGAGCCCAGAGCCTCAGGTCCTGTCTGGCTCCATGCCAGCCTGGGAAAGAGCCTGAAAAAAAGCCTACCTGGCACACTCTACCCCAGTTTCCTAGGGCATCAGTAGGTGATGGGTGTTTCCATCTCAGCCTCCCAGCCAGGCCTGGCAGGTGACTAGCTTTCTGAAGCTAGCCCAGGTTTTGGTGCCCTGAACTGGCTTAAAACTAACTTCTGCCAAAATGTCCATTGATGGATGAATGAATACACAAAGTGCGATATAAACATATAACAGAATATTATTCAGCCTTAACAGGGAAGGAAATACTGACACGTGTTAAAACATGGATGAACTGGGAAAACAGCTAAATGAAATAAGCTAGACACAAAAGGACAAAGACTGTGTGATTCCACTTATACGAGGTACCTAGGGTAGTCAGATTCAGAAAGACAGAAAGTAGAGCAGTGGCTTCCGGGGCCTGGGGGGAGGAGGGAATAGGGACTTGTATAACTGTTTTGAATGGTGGAAAGTTTCTGAAGATGGATGGGGATGATAGCTGCAGAGCAATGTGAACGTATTTAGTGACGCTGAACCATAAACTCAAAAATAGTTAACGTGGTAAATTTTAGTGTATATTTTACCACAATTTAAAGTGACTTATGGGCTTTAATTGTTCAGTTTGAAGTGAGTTCCATCATCACATTTTCTCATCATTAGTTTAAATTTTTAACTCAAGGTAAGATGGTAATGAATACTGAGAATTAAGAGTTCTTTGGGGGACCTTGCTATTCTCACCACAGACATGCATGTCTCACCCTCCCTTACAGGAAAATGAGTCCTGTCTCTTCAACCCAATTGAAATGCCTTTAGCCCTTCTAATGTAAATCCCTCAAGCTCATTTGTTTGCAGCTGCTCTTCTAAATGAGCAGTGGACTAGGTCACTGGGCCAGAACACTGGGCCAGTACCTCCTTTGGGCTTCTACCTTATAAGACTGACATGCCCCTGTCCTGGCAATTTTAGGCCTTAGTAAACCCCGTCCATTCTACAAATCTTTCTCATAGCTTCCTGATCAGAAGTAGCCTCTCTCTTTGTTTTACCCACTTAACGTTCCATGTGCGACTCTGTTGTTGCATTCCCTAAGGTTCTTCCGCGTGTCCCCGGAGTGTGAGCACTCCAAGAGTAGGTAAATTCAACCACATGATATTGGAACAATTTGACCACTGCCGTTTGACTTATAAAAACAAAAATTTGATGCAATACAACTAAATGCTATTGTATTTGTTTTTTATTGTATTAAAAATAATTGTGCATTACTCATTTCTGTGTACTTCACAGCCTATAATGCAGTATTCTGCAACAATAGGTGCTCAATGAATAAGCACAAAAATCTCATGTGAATGACATACTGCAGAAGACAATAAGATAAGGTTCAGGGAGTGATTAAATAGTCTCAGAGAGGAGGGGGAGAAGAGCACAAATTTCTGGGGCCATTTTTAAACTTGGAAAGACAGGGAAGAACTGCTGCTTTGCCTACACATATTTAATCTTCTCCGCTGCCTGGTAACCATTGCTTTCCCCATTTGGCACGTAGGGCACTGAAGCTTAGAAAAATCTGATGGTTTATCCAAGCTACATGGCTTGTATGGGACTGTTTACCTGTCCTACTCCAAATCTTTACTCTACATCATGCTGGGAAGCTATTTTACTTGATGAAAAAATGGTTTCTCTCTCTGGTATGATATTTGCAGCTGGCCAATGGCAATCAGGCGATTATCAGCAGGTACCTAAACACTCCTCTCACTGAGGAGTGAAACCATTGTATTTTTCCAGGGCTGGGCTGGCAGAGGACTGTGTATCTGACTGATCACAACCCCATGTAAATATAAATGCGCATTCTAGGCCCAGCATAATCACATCCCTAGATTTGCTTGGCTCTACCCGCTTGCTTAATGAAGAGCCCCAGCCATTGCCGTTCATCTCTAGATTCCCCAAGCTCTCCCAGACTCCCCTGGAGTGAGGGCCAGGCTTGGACACGAACTCCATCACACACATAGCGGCAGGACCTACAGCCTGTGCCTAACGTCCCTGAATCTACGGAAGTTCTGCCCCAGGTATTTATAGTACCAGCCTCACAATCTGGCTTCCCCTCTGGGGCCATGCAATTCAGCTAGTAAGTGTTAGAGGAGGGAGTCACATTAATTCATTCAAAAGAAGTGTATTGTAAGGGTCTGCTTTGTGTCAGACCTCTTTGAGAACCTGGGGAATCCACACTGAACCAAAATTCTAGCTTTTGACAAATTCTCATTCACCTGGGGATTTGGAGCCTGTGCTCTTAACCCCTGTGGCATATTGCTGACTTCAGTGGCTTCCTAATATATGTATATTCTAATTGCTATTGGAATATTTGGTAGGAAAAGAGAAACTAAATATACAGGGATCGGTTATAACAAAAACAGTCCCAAGTGCTGCATCTTCAAGAGGTCTAATATTATCCCTCAGTAACACAGGAGGGTGTGTTGGGCATGATCCAGTGAAGGAAACACAAACTACTCTTTGTATTTTAAGAGTAGTTTGGCAGAGCATGGTCTCTAGAAATGAATCCTAAAACCACTCCTTAGAACCAACTCACGGCGGAGCCATTCTTCAGAAACTACCACTTGAGCAACTGGGTTCAAGAACCCATGGTCATAGCTGTAGTGGGGAAATTAGGAAGTGGGAATCAAGAAGCTGAGCTTCCTCCCCACAGTAACTCCTCTCAATACACAGAAGGCTGGGTGATGAACATGGTTAATGTTATGAGCAGAAAATTTCACATTTCATGACCTTGTTTGTCAACAGAATAAAGCAAAAGTCAGAAAAAATGGCCTCCACTTCATGTCTGGCTCCCAAATCTTATGGTAGAACACCAAATTGGAGGAATCTATTATGGGAAATAAATTTTTCAGCTTTCTAAACTCTGTAGTCCAGAAAAACATACTAGAAGAATGATTAAATAAAAATTGAACTAGCCAAAGAAGGAAAGGCTGAGTGTACCACATTCGGTGATCACTATGGAATTACTAGTTAACTCACATCTTCAACTTAGTACCTAGTAGATAGAATGTCTGATACATAGTAGATGCTCAACAAATATTTCATAAATAAAAGAATGAGTCAATGAATAAATGCATTGTGGATGTCATAAAAATGAATCATTATAGCTATTTCCTTTTATTCTTTTTAAAAAAGTTATTCTTAAATGATAGCAGTAATGGTTGGTTGTTCTCTTATTTCAAATATAAATTGAAATATTCTTGATCGTTTCACTTCAGTTTTGTTTGTACATAAGGAACTTTTAGAAAACTCAGCAATTAAAAAATATTTTTAAAAATAGAAGAAAGCTAGATTTTTCTCCTTCCTTTTGTTGGACAATGAGGTTCACTTTCAAACTTCTGTGGTTGTTGCTACACGTTTCCTCCAAGGAGACGTCTTCCTATTTTGTTTATTTTTAGAAACTAGAGACTGCATATAGAGAAAGCTTTTAAAAACTGAAATCTCAACAGGGAACTTCTAGGCAATGGTTCTTTATTCGGCCCAGGACAGCAACACCTTTGAGTAGGTTATAAGAATATAGCCCTGCAGTGGACTCACCTCTGATCCTCTTTGTTCCGACCAAGACTGCATTAAACAGCGTTTTTCAAGACTACAGTGCCCTGTGGCAGTTAGTGACAACCAAATTCACTTACTCCTTCAACAAAAGTTATCTCCATGTTTTCCTTGCTTAGATTGGAAGCAGTTAGGATTGTCACTACATTATATAAATTGTTACCATAGAATATTAGAACCAAAAGGAATGGTAAGAGTCACATCACTCTACATCGGTGAGGGAACTGAGACACAGAGAGGTTGAGTATTATTTTGTATATTCAGCCTCTCCTTGCTTTGGTAACATTCTCTCACATGTACAGTATTTGTCCATCCAGTAAATACCTAGCAGGTAGGGCACACCAAGCTCTGTGGGAGGTCCTGGGTGGAACTGCTGGAGTGGTTTCTGCCGCATGCCCCAACACTATGTCTGATAAGCCGTACACAAGTTTAGCCACACAGGACTGTAATCCACTTTGCAAAATGACACACACTTTAGTGATTGCTCATTCCTTACTTGAGATTTCCTCCACTACATTCCACTGTTCCCTCTCTTGAAGTCAAAAGCCAGTTGTTAATTATTCTTATCTGAACATTTGTGACCCTACCCTCCAAATTCTTGTTAAGGCCCAACATCCTGGATAAAATAGATAAAGACATAGAAAATGTGAAAAGAAGTGAAGAGATAATGGCTGATTGATAAAATCAATTGACAAAAGATATACTTTTCTCTTTTACCAGATGATTGACTTTGGGGAGCCACTAAGTTATTCTCATTTATATTCTTAGAGCATTATAAGAATTCATTAAATATTGATTTAATTACTATGCATATAAATCTCAGTAGAGGACAAATAATAACGAGCAAGATGTGAGAGGTGTCACTACAAAAGTACAAAGGAAGTGCCTGCGGCTGACACAGTTGTAGTGAGAAGCTCCTTCCAGCTGGTGATCAGAGGAGAATCCCTGGAAGAGGTACCTGAGTACAAGGAGACAAGAAGGGGCTGGGCGTTCCAAACGGAAAAACCAAAGGCACAGAATGACTTTGAAAAAAAGCATTTGAGGAAGAGCAAGTGGTTTATTTTGGTTAAAGTTTATATCTAAGGATAAGACCATCGTGGGAGATGGAGAAAATCGGAGCCAGATGATGCAGACCTCAAATACCAGACTAAACCTTTGGGATTAGTAGAGAGCACATTGATGAAGGGTTTCAACGAGGGGGTGACAAGAGCCACGCTGGTGTTGGGGAAGATTCATCGGACAATTACATACACTGTGAACTAGAGGGAAAAGCGAGGAGTCAGGAAAACCAATTGAATTGTGTGTCACGAAGGACTCTTGATAGTGACAGAAAATGCATCTCAACCTGGTTTGAGCAAATAAGAGTCTTATTAGATCAGGTAACCAAAATCTCCAGGGTAGATCTAGTCATGTATGTCTTTACCCAGCACTGTAGAATAAAGATTTAGGCCCTTGTCCCTGGCTTCTGGGAGGTAAACCTCTAAATTCTTGGCATTTCCTGAGTTATAGTATTTTTGTTATTTATGGTGACTCTTTTGGGCCCCTAGTTCATTCTAAAGAGACGTCTAATGGCCAGAGGGGGCTGGCCATGCCCCACGACAACAACGTGGTGAAAGGATTGGGGCTTTGAGTCACGTGACATCAGCCGGACCATCACAGAGAGGAGTGGAGTTGGAGGTCGAGTTCAGTTACATGGCTAACGATTCAATCAGTCACACCTACAAAATGAAATCCCGGGAAAAACTCGAGACAACAAAGCTTCGGCGAGCATCCCTAGTCAACAATATTCTGTATGTACTGTTACACTTTGGTCCATTGGGAGGGTGATGTGTGCTGACTGTGCAGGGAGGGTCACAGAAGCTCTGCATTTCAAACCCTCCTAGACCTTGCCCTATTTATTTCTTCTTCTGGCTACCAGTTTGTGTTCTTCCAGCTATAATGAAACTAATTACATGTATAGTGCTTTCCTGAGTTCTGTGAGTTATTCCAGTGAATGATCAAACCTGAAGGGGTGGTGTGATCCTGGAATTTGTAGTCAGTTAGAAAAGTAGGTGGCCTGGGAACCCCTGAGCTTGCTGTTACATGAAGTGAAGACAGTCTTAGGGAGGACCATACCCATAACCTGCTGGCTTAACTCTGGGCAGGTAGTGTCAGAAGTCATTGCATCCAGCAATGCAAAGACCCGGAGGTGGGGTCATATTTGGCCTGCTCAAGGTGAACGGAGTGGTGGCAAGAGTGAGGTATGGCCAGTTGCCAGGGCCAGATCAGGTAGGCAGGTGACTCTTAAATCAGTGATTAAAGGAAACATCATGGGTGATGAAACAGACAAACTGAACCCCACATGATATGATAAAGACAGAAGCGCACACATGTCAACTATTTTATATAAATAGCAAGTCATGACCAATATCAGTTATTTCAGAAAGTATCAAGGAAACACTACCTTTTTTTTAACCTAAATACATATCCAAATGAATATAGATTTCCTAACGATATGCACAGAATACTGTTAACCAGTGATGCTCATTCACGCTCCTTTGTCTCCAGTTTCCACTGGGATTTCATTATGTAGGTGTGATTGATTGAATCAAGCCATGTAACTGACCAAGTCTGAGTAGTATCATTATTCCCATCTGCAAGATGAATATGCACAGAACATTTCCCTAAAATAACCAACTAATTTTATTATAAACCTACTGTTAAGTATAAAAATAATTACTTTTAACCATAAATCCTAAAGAAACAGACCTCTTTTTGATGAATGAACTTGGAAAGCTTGAAATGAACATTTGCTAGAGTCAGCATACCCTGGAGTCAATTTCTCTGTCTGCGGCTTGGTCTTTCCTGTCTTATTTCCTTATCTATAATCTGTGTCTTTAACTAGGTCCTATCTGCTTATAATGATTAATAAGCAGATATGACCTTTAAATCCTCATTACCGTCATCACTTTAATCTAACATATAGAATGACAAGAACATAGTTTGTCACATTCAGCATTTACATAAAGAAGGAATGTGCTACTGAGCAGGAAAAAAACCTACTAAAAGCATGGTCGATTTTAAAGTAATTCATTTTAAATTTTAAATGAAGTAAAGGCCTAGGTTCAAAAACTAAATTTTATTTGGGGTTTGGGAAATTTGATTCTCTCCATGGTCTTTCGCTTTTGATACTATTGGAATAACTGTTGGACATCACTCAGCTGTGCCTCTGTTCCCTCACCTGGAAAGTGGAGGTAATACTACCTGCCTAGATCTTCTTCTTAGGGAGATTGAAGAAAAAAAATTCAAGTTTTTAAGAAAAATAGTTGCTACATGGTTTTAATGTGTTTGCTATTTTCATTTTAGCAATTATTGCTACTGAATGAGTGTAGACATGAACCGGCAAATGACAAAATGACTGAGATAATTTTGAATACATGGAATTTACATAAGTAGGAATCTTTGTCCTAGATGCTTTGTGGAACTGAAGAGTACCAATAGGAGGAACTAACTGTTCAACCACAGTTCTCTCATGAAAAATAAAGCACTTGTGTGCTATACACATATCAAGTATGCATAGTTGAAGTTTTCCTTGATTCATCTGATATTTTTATATAAAAATAGGCTTGAATTTTTGAAAGATTACCAATGATTTATATTTGAATTTTCTGAACCTGAAAAGGTAGTTTTAATCATTCCTTCAAATGTATTTGCAAAAAAGTCATCACTCTATATGTAAAGTGCAGTAAGAATCAGGGCTGCAAAGGACAGCAAAGCTCCCAAGGTGAAACAACAGGTGAGAGACCAGTTTGTCAGATCCCCTTTCCAGTCTGGGTACAGGTTATAGGGTGGAGTGGAGAGTCTCTTTCTGAGCAGCTTGGCTTTACCCCCTTTGCCATTTAAGCTTGGCAGCAAACACTAGAATTTGCAATGATTAAAGATTATGAAATAAAAAATAATGCTCAATTTCAAAAACCCAAGTTCATAGTCACCAGGCCCCTTCACTGAAAAATAGTTGTTTCATCACTTTGGCTTCTGGGAGAAACGTTTGGCTCGTTGTGAACAGGAATGACGAAAACATGAGACAGCAGAAAAATCTCAGCACAGTGCAGTCTAAAAGGTTCGTCAGCGTCCTTTATGTAATAAATAATGGAGTAGCTGGAAGACTGCCCTTAAAAACAGAAGTTTCTGGCCAAAATTAAAGACTAGCCAAATGCATTTGAGAAATAAACTAGCATGAAGCCCAATGAGGAGATGTTCAAGGCAAGTTTCTTATGTAAAGCTCCACAAGGAAGTACCTAGGTAATGAGATCTCATTTAAACAAATTACACTAAATAAAAATTTGCATTGTATTTCTTAATCAACGAGGAGGTGGAGAGGTGAGCAAGGGGCGAGGGAGTTACCACGTGGCTAAAACTATTGCTAATCTGTGTGACCCGGGGAGCAGTGTAGGGAACAAACCCACTGACCCTGTCTGGTTGAGTTTTTCTGCCCACCTAGTGTTTAGAACCCCTCTCTTGGATATCGCCAACAAAATGTTCACATCACTAGATGTGAAATTTAAAATTATTACTTATCAAGAGCAGAGAGAGGTCATTTCTAATCGTGTAACAAAATGGAGAGGAGGCTTTCGATTGAAATTCTTGGATTCTCTGTAGCACAGAAAGGTAGCCATTTTTAAAGTGCTCTGTGCTAATGTTTTTATTCAGACAGGTGTTTGATTAAGAGAGATTAGAAAAGGTATAGAGAATTCACAACTAACAAAGAGCTAAGGTCAAAGAGCTTGTGTGTGGTGAAGAGTCAGGGCCAGAGACTCCTATTGAAGCCGTTTTTATTTTACATCAGGACCTGGCAGACAGAGCTGGTAGACTCTGTGCCAACCAAGGAGAATTAGGCCATCTCTGGAAGAACAAAGATCAGCAAATCAGACACTGTTTTTTTGTTCAGGAAAAAAGGGATATCTCACAAAGGAAATGCCAGTTACAATATTTTACCCAGCAAATTCTTCCACCTCTTGAAAAGGGAGAATTTTAAATCATGAAGTAACCCATATTAATTAATAGCTGCCTACCTAGAGCCCCCAAATTTTATTTGTATTAGAATTATAATGCAAAACTGTTTTTCCATCTCAATAAATCTTCAAATTTTTGCCAACTGGGTCTTGATATATACTATATTCACTTAAGGAAATCACTTATGAAAAGTGATTGTATCTTAATTCTTATGTGAGGGTCAGGGATAAAGTTCTTCAAACAGATTAATGCAAAGATCAGGAAAATTATATATATTTTTTAACGAAGTAGCTCTGAAACTACTTTTTCTTCTTCCCCTACCCCTGTTGAAAAACAGTAATCTTTGTTAACTTAGGGATATAATGTTAGGGAATAATGTTAAAATGCTGGTATATTATATCATTGCATTTGCTATTTTAAAAGGGCAAAATCCTTCATCAAGGATCTTCGAGTGAGAAAATGTGTTTATGTCAGTGTCCTATATTGAATGATTGAAGCCTAAAGACTTAATGATTGAAACCTGTGCTACCTGCCCACATAAGGGCCCCAACGATCCCTGCCTCCTGGTGGTCACACCCTTGCATACTCTCCTCCCACATTGAACTGGGCTTACCTGTAACTTCGAGGATACTTGGGGAATGACAGTGTATGACTTCCAAGGCTGCATCATAAAAGATGTGTTTCTGACCTTGTTCTTTCTTGGACGCTTGCTCTGGAGAGCGTCAGCTGATGTGTGACAACACTGAAGAGATTCTACAGAGAGGCCCTCCTGGGGGGAACTGAGGCCTCCTACCAGCCCTGGTGGGAGTGAGCCTTCTTGGGAGTGGAGCTCACAGCCCCAGTCAGCATCCTGACTGCAATCTCCATTCCCAACCCTCCGAAACTGCTGAGATAGTACATGTTTAGTGTGGTAAATCATTAAGTTTGCGATCATGTGTTACTACAGCAATAGATTACAAAGTCTTTCCTGCCCCTGAAGAAATACTAATAGCAAAACAAATGAGCACACTCATTTTAAGGGATTTACAAAGTCCAATAGCTTCTGCAGTTGCTCGTACTTATCTCAATTTGCCATTTAGTTCTTGTGTCTAAGTGTTGTACCAAGACTAGGAACATTGGCATCATCTGGGAGCTTGTTGGAAATGTAGAATTTCAAATTCTACCCCACACCTGCTGAATCAGAACCTGTATTTTATGAGACTCCCCCAGTATATTCATCAAAGTTTGAGAAGAAGCACTGGTCTTTTTGACTCCTAGTGGAAACCCTAGCTCTACATTATGAGCACTTAAAAATATATATTGTTAGAGAAGCCATCCCCCCCAAATTCTCATTTAATTGGTTTGGGATGAGGTCTATCACAGCCGTGGATCTAATTATCCTTTAGAACTTTTCCCCTCGAATAACTACACTGAAGTCTCAGATCAGCTCTGACTTCCTGGCATGTTCCAGTCCTGGTTCTAGAAGACAGTTATGCCCAGGTGTGTCCCTGAAACTGCCCTGGAGAACTATGGGTATGCGTCAGTTTGGATTTGCTGTTTACGGCCACTCAGAACCAGGTGATGAATAACCTAAGGTTTCAGGGTAGCTTACACCTGTCAGATTAGGACCAAACATTTTTTTAGTTTCATCAGTCCGGGATGGCAAAATGGAAGTAATTAAGATTCGCACAAACCTTTGGAAAATATACTTCACTGTTGACCAGACACTAATAAATTAAGCTTTCCAGTATGATGGGTGCTTACAAATGTTCGACATACTATGCAGTAAGTAACTCAAACTGGCAACATTAAGTACCACTTCAATGTAAGAGGTGGGGGAGGAGGTGCAGGGAAAGTCTGGGTGTTTTATGTTTTTATTGTTTTTGTTTGTTTTTTCTTTCTTTTTTACTAATGCATCCCCAGTGACAGAAAGAATGCCTGGCACATGGCCTGCTCCTAATTAATAAATATTTGTAGGTTGAATAAATCCCTCAAAAACCAATAACTTCTGATAATTGATTCATTCAAAGTTGCTGAACGTGCCATGTTAGTGAATGTGCAGTGGAAATTGTAGAGGCTGTTTTACCAAATGATTTCTAAATAAAGCTCCAAATCTGCTTTTAAAAATTGAGATTTGTGCCCAAACTCAGTGCTATGTTTCAAATGTCTTGCCTAGTTCGGCTTCGCTTCTTCATTTGGAGGCTAGCTAAGGGACGTGATCCCTGCCCTTGAATCTCCTTCCTTTGTGGGATTCCCCCCCCCCCCCCCCCCCCCCCGTGCGTCTACGTTTCCCAGGCGGAGGAGCGCGTGCTGCCGCGGCGCCCGAGGGCGTGCGCGGCGCGGGTTTGTAGCTGTCAGGAGGCGGCAGCTGCCTAGGACCCAGGGGGAGCCGCTCCCGTTCCGCTGCGCCTCCTCTGCGCCGACCGGTGCAGCCTCCTCCACCTCGCCCCGCACGCTCTCTAGCGGGTTTTGGCGTTTCTGCGGGGCGGAAAGCCCCGCCACCCCTGACCGCTGGCCGGGCCGACGGCTTGGCCAGGCCCTGGCGCGGACGCTCGTGCGCGGGTGGGGCGGGCCGGCCGCGGGAGCGGCGGACTGCAGCGTTTCCCGCTAAGGCCCGGCTCTCGGCCCTGGGAGGAAGGGGCACCGCACGGCCCTCCCAGCCCTGCGGGCGCACGCCACCCCTCGGGCAGGGCCTGGAGACCCGCGCAGCCGCGGCTCTGCGGCCGGGCCTGTGGGCGGGCCGGGCTGGGCGCACCGCCCCCACGGGCTCGCGGCCCCGCTCCCACGCTCCCAGCCCCTCCCCTCCCCTTCCTTCCTTCCCCGCGGCGCTCAGGGGAGCAGCCGGCGGATGCGAGCCGCGCCGGGCGCCCGAGCTTTGTGTGCGCCCGCGGAGCCGGGGCGAGCCTTGGGCGGTGCAACTTGGCGGCCCCCAGTCAGCTCCCGTGCGGGAGTCGTGAGGCGTGGCCGGGTGGAGGAGGCGCTTGGGGGAGGGGGGCGTGGGGCTCCCCGGAGGGCGGGACGGACCGAGCCGGCGGCGCTGGACAATGAGCCGGGCGGCTCGCAGCTGCGGCCACTTATAGGGGAACGTGGGCGGGCCGGCGGCTCAGCGGCTCCACCTGCGCGGAGAGGGCGGGATGCGAGAGCCAGGTGTCCCGGCGCGCTAAGACCCCTCACGGCGCGGCGTCCCTGAGCTGGTCCTCGCGCTGACACTGGGCTGCCTGCAGGTTTTGGCTGGGACGGTCTCCTGCGGGGAGCCCTCGGAGCAGCCTTGATGGCCAGCACCAGGAGCATTGAGCTGGAGCACTTTGAGGAACGGGACAAAAGGCCGCGGCCAGGGTCGCGGAGAGGGGCGCCCAGCTCCTCCGGGGGCAGCAGCAGCTCGGGCCCCAAGGGCAACGGGCTCATCCCCAGCCCGGCGCACAGTGCCCACTGCAGCTTCTACCGCACGCGGACCCTGCAGGCCCTGAGCTCGGAGAAGAAGGCCAAGAAGGCGCGCTTTTACCGGAATGGGGACCGCTACTTCAAGGGCCTGCTGTTTGCCATCTCCAGCGACCGCTTCCGGTCCTTCGATGCGCTGCTCATGGAGCTCACCCGCTCCCTGTCGGACAACGTGAACCTGCCCCAGGGTGTCCGCACCATCTACACCATCGACGGCAGCAGGAAGGTCACCAGCTTGGACGAGCTGCTGGAAGGTAGGAGGGGAGGGCCTGGCGCGGCAGGTGCGGCCCAGCAGGTGCAGTGGCCGCGCCCCGCCCACCCCGCGCTGGGGAGAGCCTGCGGGGTGTCTTCTGGGCGGCCTCGGGAATTGTAGGGCTCTGTCTCCTTTTTCCCTAGGCTCTGTGTGTGGAGCGCGCTCCTACCACTACTCTGAATGTCCTTCCCAAGAGATGCCTGAATTAAAAAAAAAAAAGGAAAAAGGAAAGAATCCAACTGGGCTTTGGTAACATCCCTTAAAATTGGCCAACTTGTTTTTGTTTTGTTTGTTTTTGAAGTGCAAACTATTTGAAAAAGTGGCTCTCCATTGAGGATCTGGGTAACCCTTTCGTTAATAAGCAGTTTGGTCAGCCCGCTGCGTGTGGACCTCGGTGTGGGCGCCTGCGGTGGGTCAGCCTGTGGGGCCGGGTTGTGCCTGCTCATTTCTGAAGCCGCAGTTGTGAAAGGCTCCGCGTTAGCTTTCCTGGTTTGGCTTGCACCAGTTGTATGAGGTCCGGTGGGGTGATCCCAGGCACTCATTCCCAACTTTGCCTGCATCTTGGGTCACTGGGGACTTTGAAAAATACAGGTACCTGCCTCCCCCCCCCCCCACCCCCACGTTAGGACGTAGTTGGTTTGGGGGGTGGTCTAGGCATCTGGAGTTGTAAAAGCTCCTCAGGTGATTTCAGTGTGCAGCCAAGGTTGAAAACCACCGTGCTAAAGTGTTTTCCACCTTTGGTTGGTAATGAGCTGAACAAGGTCAATCTCTTTCACCTTCTGTCCTTCTGAAATTAGCTAGTTAGGATGATGGTTAGAGGCCGCTGGAATCAGCAGTTGGTTGTCAGCTGCTTCACTTGATAGGACTGATTGGTTGTATGTTGTATCATCTTTGAATTCCTGCAATACTTAACTCTTCTTTCCTTTTAGGGGGTAAAAAAAGTGTGACTAAGTATAGGCATACCTAGAAGACATTGCAAGTTCAGTTCTAGACCACAACAATAAAGCCAGTAACACAATGAAGCGAGTAATCTCTTTGCTGGTGGAGGGTCTTGCCTTTATTTTGCAAGGAACACAACACCTGTGAAACACAATTAAGTGAAAGGCCAATGAAACGAGGTAGGCCCGTGTAAGAACCTGTTTGCAGATCTAAACAGCACCTGCAAAGATCAGACAGACCCCGAGTGTTTGCTGACTCCTTGTTTACAGACAGTCCGCCCTCACGCATCCTTCTTAAAGCAAAGGGCACATTCCATGTAGTCATAGCAATATTGGCTTGGCAGGGAAAGGAGCCTGAACTTAGAGCCAACTGTTTTCTTTATATCATTGCATCATGTTCTCATGTTATGCTCTGAAGGCATTGTGCCCATTTTACACACGAGGAACCTTCAGTGACATGTCTTGTCCCACAGTCCCTGCAGTGTAGGCTCTTTCTTCTACAGTTCACCTGTGATAAGCTGGTGTGGCCGCACTGAGGAGTCCTGGAAGTGGGTGAGTTTCTGTACTTAGTCACTGTGACCAGCATGGTTTCCTGGTCTGGCCAGTTGGGGACCCAGCCCAAATTAAGTTGTCTCTTCAGCCTGAGTGTTAGCAACTGCACACATTCTTCTCCGTCAGTTGCGTGGGTTGGTTTTAAAAGCTTCATGGGGAGGTGATGACAACCAGAGGAGAGTAAGTCAAAGGAAGATACATTGTTAAAAGGGCTTTATCCTTTTCTGTGTGGTGTTAAAGACTTAAAAGCAACATTTGTCTAGATAGTTTAGAAGTGAGTAACACATTTTCTGACTGACTCAAGCCTAGATGAGCAGCCCTGTGGCAAGATCAAGGCAATGCCTATGGATGAAGCAAGCACCTATTAGTCCAGTGCCCTTGAGACACAGTGCCTGGTATGGTCTGAGGAGTTTAGTGTCTTTATCTGAAGTCAGTGTAACAGCAAAGGTGCTACATGAAATTAACACACTCCGAAGATGACATCATCCTAGGGGAGAAGGTCAAGTGACCGTTGTGCACATTAGTTCACGAGGACACATGTTGTGCCCTGAGATTGTCATTGCCCAGGCAGTCTAATTGTCAAACTGTAGTTTCAACTGCACTTGGAAGACTGACACATTTTCTTCCAGTCAATCATCCATTCCCTGATGTTTGGAGGATGGGACCCACAGAGTCCCAATGACACCACCATGCGATAAAGAATGACGCAGCCCAACTATTTGCATGACAGAAGGTTTTCCCAGTCTAGCCAGTTGCCCACTTGTTTTGAGCGGTGTTCAGTTGCTGCAGGAGAGGGAATTTGTCCTCCTCTGTCACAGTGGCATTCTCTCTGACAATGGATCTTTGTCTGAGTCTTGAATTTTCCAGAAGTGAGTGGAATACCCAAGAGTTTTAAAGGAAGAACCACCAAAGCTCAATAGCAATCATTCGAGAATTTAAATAGTTTCAACTTTCAATTAAAACTATGCTCCAGTGCCTACATTTATCACGCAGAAAAACTTAGTTTTTATTTGCTTCAGTTAAAGTAGGTCTGTATTATTACCTACGCTGTCAAAATTGACTACTCTATTTCATCATGGTTCATCTTTTTAAATCAAGATTCTCCAATAGTATTTTTTTATACCATTATGTTTGACTGTCTTCCCCTCTGCCTCTTCTATGCCTTGAAGTCTGTGGTTTAGGAAACATTGTTTTTCCTAAAATTTTTTTTTTTTTAGTGAAGACTAGAGAAAGTGATGACTCAAGGGCTGCCCTGCAGGAACACTCATTCAGAACCCCAATCCCATTGAACTCAGATGACAAAGGAAATTTGCATGGCCCAGATTTTTTTTTTTTTCTCCCCTTGACCTTGAGAGTCTCTGGCAACTAAACAGAGTGCTCAGGTGTTGGCTGGCACTCCTCCTGAGCTCGCTAGACCAGCAGGCATCTTCAGCCTATTGGTTTACCTCACCTTGTTGGATTAATTTCACTGACTTGGTCCTGGGTCTCCTGGTTATCTTGTTTACTCTTTAAAACTGGATGGGGACCTTGTCTCAGAGGAGGGCTGTTCGTCATAACCGTCAGTATTAGGGAGACCAGGGCGAGCTGTGCGAAGCTGTGAGCCAGTCAGGCTTGGGTCACGTCCGATCCCTAACTGAGAGTGTCCACATGACTCATTCTTCAGTTCTTAACTGGGGCCGAGCCAGAACTCCTAGTCTTAATTTTGTCCACGAGTGTTCCCCCCTACTGAACATTTTGGCTGTACTTATCAGTTTTTGATGTCCCAACAAGAGATGGGCGAGGATAGTAGAAATGATGCTTGACCAAGTCAGGATCCCTGGGTTCTACTGACTGTGGACTTGAGAAAAGCTCGCCCAGTCCTCTGGGCCTCGGTGTCACTTTCTGTTGCATGAATGGTTGAAAGGTTGGCAGATCCCCTTTCTAGTCTAAAAGTCCATGTCCTTCCTCTGCCTGGGGGGCTCCTTGCTGACTGTATGCTGGCCTGGGCTGCCTTTCCCTCCCCAGAATGTGTCTTCCCCAAAATTGACCAGCCTGTAGAGGTGCTCCTCCCAGCAGGGAGTGGGTGTGTGGCCCCAGTGAAGTGCTTGCCAGTGGCCAGAACAATTCATCAATAGCTACCAGCCTCCAAAGTAAAATGTCGTTTGTGTTATCTCTGCCTGTTATCCCTTAGCCAGCAGTAAATAAGCTGGTTGAAGTTTTTGGCATGTGAGAGAATTTTTGTGATTGTGGTACATGGTACTTTCATTCTTCAAGTTAACTTGAAAATGCACATGAATTAACTTGAATTTAAGAAAAATAAGGTCCTAAAGAAATTAAGCACTTCAGATTTCTAAGCGTCTCTCACTAAAGCCTAGTTTATTGAATGTGTTTGGTCAAGTCAGTCTCTTTGAAGGTGTTAAACTAAACTACAATTACTGAGAGAGTTTTACATAAACGTGAGTCTTTATAAGAACCCATATTCTAGGTTTTCCCGAACCCTTGAAAGGTAGATTTTTATAGTAATAACAGACACTGAGCTCTTGGAACTTCTTACGGGAGTAGGTCTCTTTCCTTCCTGTGAGTTGTTAGGCATTTGCACATATAAGTCAAAAGCTGTACACATTAAAGGCACATGTGATGATTTTAACACTCAGGTCTGCAAATCTCAGGTCTGCAAAGCCTTCTCTACCTGGCAGACTTCTAGATTCTTCAAGACCTGCTTTACATATCCCCTCTCTGGGAAGTTTCTCCCCAGGCCCCATGGATATTGATCTCCAATAGTTGTTGATCAAGAGCATATTTATTGCTGTTTCAGTTGCCGGGGGTACAGGTTCTTCCCTCAAGATGTTCGCATTTAGTGGGGAGAGTGTGAACATGCCCCCCCCCCCCCCACAGCTGTTCAGTGAGAGTGCTGCATGGGCTGGGATGATGAAACAGGCTTCCCAGGGGGACAGATGTTGGAGCCAAGGCCTGAGGTCAAGCTTATAACTCCTCCCTCTATTCATAGCATTTCTCTTCACTTCTATTGTAACACTTTGTAATTAGTGGTGTATTTGGTCTGTCTGTGGCACTAGACTGAGAGCATCTTAAGGTCAGGGATCTTGGACATGCGATAAATTTATTGAATAAGTAGCCCAGAAAGTGATTTTACTTTTAAATAGATAATTTTTACTTATAGTAAGTAATAAATGTTACCTATAAGTAAATATTACAGACAGTGATTTTATTTCCCCTGGCTGTCAAGAGAAGGTTTGTGTGAATTAAGTTTGAATTAAGATAGCATTGTTCCTATCTGTATGTGAAAATAGGTATTTTGAAAAATTCGGTTATATTTCAGTGAAGTCAAAGGTGATGTGTTTAGTCATTATGGGGACGATGCCTCTTCCCTATCCCATAAATTTGATTTGTCTCATCACCTCATTTAATTAGAACAGGGAAATTCAGATGTGCACTAATATAGCAGCAAAGAAACTCCAGAGATAATGAGAAGAGAAATTTTAATTTGAAGAATAAAGAATTCTAAAGGATTGGGGAAAGAAAGGGAACATTTGGGAAAGCATTTATAAGATTAGAGCATGCCATAATGATACTCTGGTAGTTATAAAAAAAGGTAAATATTTTATGAGCTTTTAAGGTCTGGAAATGGATATTTTATGGTGCTGTGATGTGAAGGAAAGGGAGCTCTATTCCCTTGGGCCGTGGAGGCCACACTGCCGTCTTCCTTGCTGGGGGGCCCAGGGGGTCCGTAGCTCCTAGCTAGGTCTCTTTCTTTTCACCCCACCTGCTCATGCTCCCACCACTTTTTCTTTAATCTCTTCTGATGAAATAAACAACTACCCTAAGGATTAGGGATTCTTCTTTTCTCAGCATTACTACCATTCGTCACGTGTTTTTATGCAGTCATTGTGTGAGGGACTTGACATGTTTCATCACATTTAACTCTTATAATATCTTGTGAACTATGGCTGTGTTGGAGCCCCCATTTTACAGATGGGGAAGCCGAGGCTCAGAGAGGAGGAGGAAATTGCTCCCTCGCACTAACCCGAAGAGGTAGGGCTGGAAGTTGAAGCCTTTCTCCCTGGCTTTTGAACTTCTGTCTTCCTAACTGCTATGTGCCACCACCTGTGAGGAAATGGGGTCCATTCTGACCCCTGAGGTTTACGTATGGGTCATAGTAGATCAGCAGTCCAGAGCTCCATCATTGTGCACCCAAACCTGTTCATCATTTATATTGGGAAATGAAGACTGCAGTATTCCTCAGTCACTGTAGGCATTAAGAAATTTTAGGATGTTCCCTGTATGGTTTCTGAAATAACACACATCCTTCTATACACCTGCAAAGTAGCATCTCTGCATTCAGATTCTGCAGAGTTGCCTTACTTGACCTCAGATTTTTCATCTGGTAAATGAAAGACAGGCCGGGTAATTGGTAAAGCCCCATTCCCCTTTAAACTTAAGTGATCTTGGGAAGTACTTCTGGCTCTGCCTGGCTCCATGTTCTGCTTCAAAATTTGGCCAGGTTTTTTGATCAGATATGGTTACCCAGGTTTAGCTCGAGTCCTTAGAAACCTCCAATAACCTATAAAAGGATCTTCTTTGTAGAATGTTCTCAGGAAGGGGGAAATTACAGACCCAGCGAGGGCTGGGACTGGAGTCTTCTTGTTTGTTTCTTTATCCCATGCTACAGATACCTCTGGCATATGGTGTTTGATAATTAACTTTACTTTTGTGCCATGTGTAAGATATTTTTAAAGGTGGAAATAGGTAGATATAGGTATTTTAAAAATCTGTCTTAGTTAATTAACACAGCCAGCTGGATAGTTGACTAGATTGGCGGGCACAGAGTAAGTTTATGTGAAAATCAAATATTCATTGCCCCTTCATATTTTCAGTTTTTAAATATGTTTTTATTCAAGAAAAATGATACAATGTATTTTAAAAATGTGTGACTTTCACTGGCGTCTGAGATGCCTGACTTGATGTTTTTCTTCAGGTATCTGTCCTAACCACTTCTTGTACCTTGATTGCTTCTGTGTGGGCGTTTGAATCCCAGGGTTACTCTAAGCCCCCCACATTTTCAGGGTCTGTTTTGAGGTAGTTCCCTGACATAGCCAATACTTAGTTTTGTTTATCTTTGGCACTTATTCTTAAGCGATATTTTTAGCAAGTTTATTTCACATAGGGTTTTAATACAATCAAGTACCTTCTAAAATTCTATGAGTTGGAAGTATTTTAGGGCTAGAATTTTCATTCCTTAAAACATGCTATAGTTTTTATTCATATCCCGAGTACTGTATTCTGTTTGCCATGCCTTCTGCAGCCTAAAGCAGTGGACTAGTCATGTTGTGTAATCTGTCAGAAGCTGCTCCCTGTAGACTGAAGTATGAGAAAGCAGTGGTTTGAGAGGTCCTCTTAAGTCCTTTTGATTATACTATAGCATTTACTAACATCTTAAAGTGACTAAAATAATCCATAATTATGACCTACTCTATTACCTTTTGTTTCTGTGTTGGTTAAATTCTAATCACTTGCAACCAAAATGTATCACAGTAGAAGTTTTAAAATATTGTCACTGACTTATCTCTTCCTTCACTATGTATGTTTTACACACCAGGTTATTTTGTTAACTTTAAAATAACAACGTAATTTTTTCTTGAAGTAAAAAAGCCTTTGTTGAGCACTTACTGTGTGCCTGGTGCTGATAGTCATGATCTTAATTCTTTCTTAAAGGCGGCGATTGACGCTCCCTTTCCCAGTACCCTTGCTCATCATCTTGGTCTTTTTACTTCAGTCTTTTGTTCCATCTGCTAAAAATTAAAAGAAAAAAGGACTTGTGGAAACTTACTACTATTCATACTCAATGTTCCTCTGGCCTCTGTGAGAGAACGACATTGATAAAGAGCCCCGTGTAAATTCATCTCATAGTGATTCATAGCTTAGTGATCAAGGCCAGTAGCCAGAAGATTCCAGGAACCTTGTAAGGTACATAAAACACTGAGCAGAGAGTTCTAGCGTGCAGTGGCTCTTTGATAAATAGTAGTGGTCCTCAACAAAACAAATACTGTTTCCTTGTGCCTCTTCCCCTCTCCCCCAGTAATTCCAGAGCCACCATTCGGAGCCACAGGGGGCTCATCCTGCCTCTACAGGGCAGCCCTTCAGAAGTTTTGAACCAGTGGCTGTGCTTTCCCCACCCTCTCCCCTTCCCTCCACCCCCGAACATCCCTTTTCTGGACAAATATCTGGTTTTTGAGTCCTTCATCACTTTCACTGAAGCTTGTTCAAGCCATCCTCGTTATCAGTCCCTTTCTGAAAACTGGGGCCAAGTCTTCCTCTTTGATCTCCCAGAGGTTTAAAGGATGCAGGGGGGAGTCTCCAGAAGTTGAGGAAACTCGGTGGAGGAAGGTTTTACCTCTGCTCAGATGATGAGCCAATTGAAGGGCCAACCCTATATCCCTTATATCCCAGTTTATTTGGAAATATAATTAGAGGGTCACATTTTGGTCTGAAGGTCTCCCTCTCTTTCAATATCCTTAAGAGTGCAGTATTTCTCAAATTTTAGCAGTGTTTTGGATAATTAAAAATGGAAACAATGTAAAAATATAACAGCCAAACTGCAGAAGCCCAGTATTGTTTTGGTTACTTTAATTACGTTGTTACTTAAATATTTATAAATATAAGGTTTTATATATATATGTGCATATATATGTATACATATGCCTATAGGTCTTACATACCTATACAACTCAAACTGTATGTAACCAATAAAAATGCAAAATATACCAGAAAGCTACAGAGATAATAAATAAAAGTAGAGAGAGATAATATGCATATTCTGGTGCCCATATGCATTAATTTCTCCAGGGTAGTTTCCTGGGGTGGATTGCTGGGTCATATAATATGTTGTCAACTTACTGATAGAAAAAATGGGTTTATAATATTTATTACTAAGTGATTGACCAATTTTTAAAGTCCTTCCAGCAGTATATGAAGGTTCTACTGCTTTGCTTCCTGGTCAGTGGCAAGGAATCCTGCAGGTCAGTAAAAAAGAGGCAAGGCAAAAGGAGGAGGAAGGTCATTTCAGGTGTATAAGAAGGAGTGAGAAGAAGAGCGTATGATGAGTTTGGAAGGAAACTGCAAATATACTGGCATGACACTAATTTAGAAACCTGTGGGAACGTGTGGGAGATGAGGCTGGAAGTGGGTGACGTGCTGAGGAGTCTGTCCTGTGTAAAGGCAGGGAAGCAGGCAAGAGACACCAGATCTACATTTTATAAGACTTGCTGTGGCAGCTGTGTGGAGGGTGAGGGGGTGAGGCCTGATGCAGGGAGTTTAACTCTCCTGTAACTCAGGAAGGATGAGGGAAGGCTGAGGGGGATGGATTCCAGAGGTGGTTAGACCTAAATGAACAGTTTTGCCAATTCTGCTGAATGCGGAAAAAGAAGAGAAGCAGGAGTCTTGGTTTTTGCTTATGTTACTATGTAGGTGGTGATTTTATTCAGTAAGTTGTGCAATTCAAGAAGTTGTTTGAGGTCAGGATGGCAATAACGGGGCATGGAGTTAGTTTTAGATGTGTAGCATGTGAGCTGTCCATAGATTATTTAGTAGAGATGTTCTGTGGCTTGAACTCCAGAGAAAGGACTAGGCTGAGGATGTCCTCATTTGTGTGAACATCAGGCTGTGGGTGGTGGTTGAAGCCCGGGGGTGGATGCGATTGCCCATGGAGAATCTCTGGGTGAGGGATGCCTGGATGGGTGGGAGGTGAGCATATGGCCAAGCAGACTGAGAGGGAGCAGTCTGAGTAAGTAGTACAACCAAGCGAACTAGGCTGTGGAAGCTAAGGAGAAAGGGTCTGCCGGAGGAGAGTCAATGGCTAGTGTCCAGTGCCCTCAGAAAACAAGTCTGTCGATGGACACTGAGGTTTCTTTCATATCTCGTGAAAGATATGTGAACATAGGGATGCATATCCCTGTTTACGCTGGTGTTTTTGATTTCTTCAGATAAATACCCAGAAGTGGGATGGCTGGGTCACATGGTAGTTTTATTTCCAATTTTTTTAAGGAACCTCCGTACTGTTTCCCACAGCAGCTACACCAATTAGCAATCCCACCAACAGCACACAATTGTTCCTCTTTCTCCACATCCTTGCCAACAGTTGGTTGTTGACTTATTGATGATAGCCATTCTGACAGAGGCGAGGTGATATCTCATTGTGGATTTAATTTGCATTTCACCGATGATTAGTTACGTTGAGCATCTTTTCATATGTTTATCTGTATGACTAAAGATATGATATCTTTTCATTTGGACATCTGTATGTCTTCTCTGGAGAAATGTGTACTGAGGTCCTTTGCCTATTTTTAATGGGATTGTTTTGGTTTTTTGCTGTTAAGTTGTATGAGTTTTTATATATTTTGGTATTAAGCCCTTTTGGGCTACATCATAAGCAAGTATCTTCTCCCAGTCAGTAGGTTTCCTTTGCTGTGCGAAAACTTTTTAGTTTGATTTAGTCCAATTTGTTTATTCTTTTTGTTACCCTTGCCAAGGAGACATATCCAAAAAATATTACCAAGAGCAATGTCAAATAATTTATTGTCTATTCTTCTAGGAGTTTTATGGTTTTTAGGTCTTACATTTAAGTCTTTAACTCATTTTGAGTTTATTCTTGTATATGGTGTAAGGAAGTGGTCCAGTTTATTTTATTTTATTTTATTTATTTATTTTTTTTGCATGACTCTGTCCAGTTTTCCCAATGCTGTTTGTTGAAGAGACTGTGTTTACCCCATTGTATATTCTTGCCTCCTTTGTCATGGATTAATTGACCATTTCATGTGAGTTTCTCTCTGGGCTCTCTGTTCTGTTCCATTGTTCTATGTGTTTGTTTTTATGCCAGTACCATGCTGTTTTAATTATGTTAGCCTTGTGGTATAGTTTGATATCAGGTAGTGTGTATACCTCCAACTTCGTTCCTCTTTCTCAAGAGTGTTTTGGATATTCAGGGTCTTCTGTGGAGTGCTCTTTAACTTGGGAGTGAATGAAAGCCAAAAGCACAGCAGGTTGAGTGGGATGAGGAACGAAAGAGGGAAGGATCTGTGTGTGTGTTTGAGGTGGGAGCCACTGTGTATGATCCTGTCGAGAGGGCTGTCTGGTTCAGTAGAGGAGAGGAGAAGAGTGCCCTTGAAATCTCAGCCTGAGGCGAGGAAAGGACCCAGGTCCTGGTGGACGGACTTAACATTGAATAGGAGGAGGGTGCCCTTATCACTGAGGAGGGGGAGGAGGTGGGAAAAATTGGCACAAACTGACACATATTTTCAGGGATGAAGGTTTTCAGAGAACAAGGAATTTGCGAGTTCCTGGTTTTAAATAGATTCTTGCCTCTTAAATAGGAGGCACTTGATTTAATTAAGGATGAAAATTAATGGTTAAAAAATACCCAGGTTATATTACACAGTTGTGGATACTTACTTTGTCAACCTGCAAAATACAAAATAAAACAAAATGTCTTTGAACAAATGTCAGTGGCCAAAAGCTGTAACCATGCCTCTGGAGAGAATCTCAAAGGAGTTGGAAGACTTTCTGTTTTGTACCATGCTTGGAAACAATTAAGTCGTATAACCTGTGTATGCTTCTGTCCATCTTCTTTCTGTACAGGTAGAAAATCCTCTTTGTATGTAGTGTTCACATGACCATAGTTTTCAAAATGACTTCTTCTTGGTATCTTATGGTCAAAGAGCTGTTACTAAAGAGAGAGAATGTATCTCAATTCGCTTCCGCCAAAGACCAGCAGAAACATATCTATAGCTGGGTTTATTATTCACTGGCGCGAGGACGCATGGGCATACTATGATACCAGGGGGTGTCTCAGGAAGAGAGTGCTAGGCCTGTCATAGAATTGGGGTTTCAGTTGAATAATTTCAGGGAGGATCTAAGGAAGCAGGGACTCATTCTGTGTTGAGTGTTGTCAGAAGGAAGGGCGTTTCTATAACTGGGTATCTCATTAAATCTTACAGGGAGGGCAAACTAGATTGAGGAGAAAGCTGTGATTGGTAAAGCAGTGGCAGCCATTCATGGAGTGTGAGAGGAGAATACTTGGTATGGTGTAGACTCCACAATGACCTTGTTTTTGTGTCACTTCATCGTAGTCTCAGCGTGACTTTGTTTGACACAGACGTTTTGTGAGATTGCCCACACGGGAGAACCCAGGTCTGGCTGTGAGTGTGAGACCCACCTGCAATAGCACTGAGTCTAGCTGTGAATGGAAGAGCAGTTCTGGGCTTCAGGGACTGCTTGGTTTCCCATCTATAACTCCTACTCAACTCTCACTTTCAATGAGACCGTGCCCTTTCCTTGCTGTGGCAAGTACAGCATTAACATGTGTTACTAAGAGTTAGATAAATTCTCTCAATGTATTGTATCAATATATCAAGACTTTTTTTTTATTTTATGCTTTTTCAGCCATATCAGTAGCATAAAATGTACTTCCATTTGGAAAACACGTTACATTTCTGAGGAATGAGCAGAAAACAGAAGATGCTTATGTTGATCCAGGTGGGAAGTGGTTGGTGGTGGTGGGGGCACTTTCCGAAGTATTCAAAGGATAGAGTGGACGGAACTTGATGTCAGGATGTGTCATATGTAGGGAATCGGGGGAATGAAGGGTGACGCCTAAGTTTCTGTCTGAGCAGGAAGTGAGCTGTTCTGCAGGATGGGGAGGAAGGGAGCAGTGCCAGGTTGGCAGGGAAGTCACCCACAAGAACCCAGGCAGTAGCGTGAGTGTGGCTGCGAGGAGGCTGGTTGCATCTAATCAGTCTTGTAGGTGCCTAGTATCCAACAGAATAATAATTTATTGTTGGATTGACAACAGGAGCTGTAATTGCCTAAGGAACCAAAATCTTAAATTCCTTTGTCAGCATACAGGCAAACCTCTCCCTGTAGGCAAATCTATATAAGTGACAAAATTATAATCAGGTTGTCTGATCTGGGTGGGGATATAACAAGGGGAGCTACCCAGGTATTGTGGTGGCTGTCGTTAGCAAGGCATGACATCTGTGCCATACGGTTTTATGTGCCTAGTATGAAGAAACACATGTTTGACCTCAAAACCATGTCCTGAGCATCCGTGTTGAAGTGTTGTGTGCCAAGGATGCCAAAGTGGGTTTCATGTCATGTCAGCACCTAGCACATGAGCTGGTGCATAGTAGGTATTTGGTGGGTATTGTGAAGGGGGGTCTAGGCTTAACAGAGGAGTAGTCTATGAATTATTATTTGTGTCTCCTGTGGACGTGGAGAAAGTGTTGCCTCTGTCTAGCAGGCGTTGGCCAGCCCTGGTTCAAAACTTTACAGAGCAGGGAACTGATGTAGGCATTTCAAATAGAAACATTAGGAAGGGAGGAAGGGAGAGAAAGGGAATTAAAATGTATCTGTAACCACACAAACAAATGAAAAGACAGGCTTTCTTTGCTTGTTTTCATTCTGATATTCCGAGCCTGTGTAAACAGGCAAAATACAGACAAATGTAAAAGGCAGCTCTTCTGGTTAACGTGTTGATCAAGGAAATCTGACATTAAATTTCTCTTGTTTCCTTTCTTTTTACCATTGCCTTTTCTCTTTGTATTGGGAAAGGCTTTTCTCCAGCTGATCTATCTCTGCTCTTTAAAAAAAGGAAATCACCTTCTCTTGCTAAGGTTTCTCTTTTTTATTTCATTTTAATATTTTGGATCAGAACAAGCAATTGAATTTTTATCATAGGTAAAATTAGTAAGACCTTTTCAGTGTGAGAGTTGCTTTCACTATAAAATTAAAGAAAACCATAATTTTTATTTTTGCTCATTAATATACACACATGATAATAGTTCTATTTTACTAAATTTATATCTATTTCAAAATTATGTGACATTTTCCCAGATGATTACACTATGAAAAATGATTTACATAAATCTACAGAGAGGAAAAAAATCTCTAAATGGTGATGGTTGGACCAGACTTCCAATTACTGGTATGGATGCAGCGGTAAAGTCTGTGGCTGGTTGCTAGTTTTTTTGGACGGCGCCCAAATACACCTTTACATTGAAGACATGACTCCACTTGTTTGATCTTTTTGTATGCCTGAGCTGTTACTGAGTTGTTCTTGTGTCTTCGGAAGTCTTTAAGTTCTCCAGTAATCAGGATTTCAAGAGCATACTGATAAAGATAACATTTGTATTAATAAGTTTTCCTCGGGACTTCTCTTTCACTATTTTGGTTATTTTTGTTTTAAGCATTCAAAGCACTTAAGGGCTGAATCATATACTTAATATATTAAGAAGCTAATACACTATGAAGCTATTATATGTAGATGTGGAATTATATGTGGAATATATATAGAATTATGTATAGAGAGAGTATATATATGAGTGAAAAAATAATGGACTCTTTCTGAGTTAGCAGATATCTTAGAGAAAATCTTAGCGTGTAACCTTGTATGCCAAAAAGTTGAGGTTAAAGAAATGGGTGACTTCTGAGTCTCCCAAAAGAAAAATTATGATTTTTAAACATATAATTATGCTCATTCAGTGACAAAATATTTTTCAGTATAATTTTGGAACATCAAATTAAGGAGCATTGACTCAGTAAACCAACGGACAGATAGTACAGTTTTTGTATTTCTTCATAAAAGTTGAGCAGAAGGCTATGTTTGTAATGAACCCATCATTTTAACTACTTGATATCCTTTGCCATTTAAATAGATAGAGAAAATGTTATCTATTTAAACTAATTATTTTATTTTTTGAAAGATTTCATTTATTTTTAGAGAGGGGGAAGGGAGGGAGAAAGAGAGGGAGAGCAACACCAATGTGTGAGAGATACATCACTGGGTTGCCTCTCACACACCCCCAACTGGGTATCTGGCCCAAAACCCAGGCGCCCTGGCTGGGAATCAAACCAGCAACCTTTCAATTCATAGGCCAGCACTCAAGCCACTGAGCCACACCAGCCAGGGCTAAGCTAATTATTTTAAATCCACATTCTTTAATTAAGAAAAAAATGCCTGAGTATGTTTCTTTGAGCTGTCAAAACTCTTCTTCCTTTTTGTGGTGCTTCATTAATTGAGTAAACGAGTCTATAACTGAATATAATTTAGTCAGCTGTGTGAAGATGTAGTGATTACTCTTTGATTAGGACTGGAATTTATAATTGGAAGGGGGAGGAAAATAGTTTTATTTCTGAACATGAATATATTATTTCATGATATCATTATTTCTTCCAGATGCAATTGAAAAAATCAGTTAACAGACTTTGGAACTAGGAAGTCCTTTAAGTTTAGTCTGGTTCAACAACTCCATTTTATAGATAATGATATCGAGACCCGAAGTGTAGAGGAATTATGCAGGATGACACTTTCGATCAGAACAAAACCCAGAGCTCTCTTGTTTCTCCGTCTAGTGCTTTTCACTCTATGGTGCCTGTTATTCCTAAAACCGATCTCAATGCCGTAAAAACCAAAGGGGTGGTGGGGAGGGTGCCAGAGGAGAAGGATGTGAACCCCTTTCACAGTGGACCTCTTCCACTTAGGAGTCCACTTAA
Source organism: Desmodus rotundus (assembly GCF_022682495.2). Taxonomy (NCBI): domain Eukaryota; kingdom Metazoa; phylum Chordata; class Mammalia; order Chiroptera; family Phyllostomidae; genus Desmodus; species Desmodus rotundus. The sequence continues at coordinate 18,098,944 of NC_071395.1, forward strand.
TGGGACTCCAGCATTTGTTCTCCATGGTGGGGACATCATGCTAATAAAACTGGTTTTTGCTTTTTAGGTGAGAGTTACGTGTGTGCGTCAAACGAACCATTTCGTAAAGTTGATTACACCAAAAATATTAATCCGAACTGGTCTGTGAACATCAAGGGTGGGACAACCCGCGCCGCGGCGGCTCCCTCCTCCGTGAAAAGTGAAGTGAAGGAAAGTAAAGATTTCATCAAACCCAAGTTAGTGACTGTGATTCGAAGTGGCGTGAAGCCTAGAAAAGCTGTGCGGATCCTTCTGAATAAGAAGACTGCTCATTCCTTTGAACAAGTCCTGACAGATATCACCGAAGCCATTAAACTAGACTCAGGAGTGGTGAAGAGGCTCTGCACTCTGGATGGGAAGCAGGTGAGATGTTTCTAGCCCTCAGCTCTCCTTCTTTCTTTTAAATTCTCCTCAGTAGTTACATGTTTGACAGTATGAACTTTGCAATCCGCTAGGTGTTCTTTCAGTAGTCCTACTTGAGGGGGTGTGGGTGTGCGTGTGTATTTGCCTTCATCATGAAAGTATAAGCAGCTCACCTGTCTCTTTACCCAAATATGTCAGAAGTGCGTACAGAGAAATCTGTCCATGCTTCTGGTGGTCCCTGGGAGGGAAATGGAAACTTCTGAGGGAAAAGTGTAAGTGGGATGTTCTTTAACATAGGAACATCTATTGACTAGTAGAGTCATTTGGGGTGTGGGTAAGCCATGGGGGTCAAAATTAAAGATATTTAATTTTTTTAGAAAAGCCTTTTCTCCTCACTCACGTATAATATGGGAAATGCATTTAAAAGCAAATACTGTCATAGGAATGTCCATATGAATTTCATAGGGAAGAGTGGAGGTAATTAATCAGCATTTCTGGAAAAAATACACAAATTACACAGGAAAATGCATGCCAAATTATGGTAACAATATACCAGGAAGTCTAATGGGCTAAAAAAAAAATTGGGCAAATTGCAAGAATGCATGAATAGCAGTTACACAAATATCAAATTTTACCACAATCAGATTATCATTCCTCAAAAGAAACATGTGGTTTCTGAAGGGTATTTTTCTCTAATTACAATAAGGTTAAATTGTTTATATTTACATTGTATAAACATAGTTTCCAGCATTCAATTTGTTTCTTCATTTCATTTTGTTTCTTTTCTTGAAAATAATTTATTTTGAAGTGTTTGGCTCATGTGATGCTCATGCAAGTGAATAATATGAAACACTGGAACTGTGTTTTCTGGGGAAAAAAGTGGTTTTCTAAGACTGGATCTAGTTAGTGGGTTGCTTTATGAATCATTAACAAAATTTAAAAAATAGGTTCTAAAAGTTCAGGAATCTATAGTGAAGTTATGACTTTTCTAATTAATTAGATGAATGATTAGAAGGAAGCCTGCCCCAATACAGGTTCATAGTATGACTGGAAATAGACGCTTTACAAGTTGAATAAATTGCACAGTCAAACACAAAACTCTGTAAGATGTACTCTGCAAGTAAGTGAAAATTAATTAGACTACAAGAGAGGAGATTTGCTAAGTCAAATAGCTAATTCTTGGTGGACACAGGGAAGACAGTAACTATAGAGACAGATATTTAAGATGCCTCACAAAAGGAAAAGTGAAAAGGAAAAGGAAAAATCGTATGTCAAATTAGAAAACATAAGTTGCACATGAACAGTATATGCAGATGAGATTAAAAAAATTGGAACTTAGTACCCTGACCGGTGTAGCTCAGTGGGTTGGGTGTTGTCCCACAAAGCAAAAGGTCGCCAGTTGGTTTTCCAGTCAGGGCACATGCCTGGGCTGTGGGTTTGGTCCCCAGTTGGGGCACGTTATTAGAGGCAACTGATTGATGAGTCTCACATCAATATTTTCTCCCTCTCTTTCTCCTTCCCTTTCCCCTCTCTAAAAACAAATAAATAAAATCTTAAAAAAAATTAAACCTCAGATTTGGAAATCTTCAAATGAATGTTCTCCAGGGAAATTTTAAGTGAAATAAAGACATTGAGCATTTAATTGAAATAATACTTGTTGAATTTTATAGTTATCCAAAAAATTGTCTTCAGAAGGCTCCAGACTAGAAATATTTATATGTAAAAATGTTACCTAAAGCACAAGCACCCCCAAATTATCAGCATATTGAAGAATAATGCACTGCTATGGGTAGGATTTATGAGAGGAATTAGAGGTGGCTCACTATTAACAAACCTGTTGCCCTGATCAGGTGGCTCAGTTTGTTGGAATATCAACCCGTACACCAAAAAAGGTGGTGGGTTCGATCCCTGGTCAGAACACATACCTAGGCTGCCCCAGTGGTGGCGCAAATGGGAGGCAACCGATCGCTCGCTCTCTCTCTCTCTCTCTCAAATCGATAAACATATCCTCAAGTGAGGATCAAAATTAATTAAAAAAAAGAAACCATGTTAATACATGGGATCTAGAAGATAAAGTTATTGCACATGTAATCCCAAGAAGATGTCACAGAAGCATTTGACAAAATACAAAATCTACATTCACTTAGGGATTTAGCAATAAGAACAGAAGGGGAATTCTCTAACAGACTAAACAGTCCTCTCTGAAAAACAGGTCTATGTATTGGTATTCAAATGAGGTACTGGAAGTATTTCTATGATAATCAGGTCTAAGGTAAGGAAGCCTGATAGCACCTGTATTCAGTGTTCTTCTTCTCTACATTCTTCCTGATTTTTATTTATAGTTTAATTGCAATTTCAATAAGAATTTAAATGAGTTTTGGGGAGGTAGGAGGAGGGATACCTGACAAAGTGATTTTAAAAGTTAATCTGGAAAAATAGGCAGGAAAATTTTGGAAATAATGATTAATGGGCTCTCATGCTACCAGATATTAAATCACCATTCTCATACGATACCAAAAATAAATTCCAGGTGTTTTAAAAGTATAGATGTCAAAATGAAATAAAAGAACTAAAGGAAAAGATGTCAATAGTTATGTTGAAATGGGAAAGGGTTTTCTAAACATAAAAGTAGTGGGAAGACCACAAAGGGAAAGGTTGAGTACAAGATAATAATCAAAACTTTCTAGATGTCCCAGCAAGGGCAAGTATGTTTATATTGTTGTAGTAGCTTAATATGAAAAAAATACTGCAATGGCAAGATGAATCAAAGCTCAGACAATTTGAAAGGGTAGAATTATAAATACTAAGTATAAAAAAGTTCAATCTCATTAAATATGAATTAAAGCAATGAGATTATTTTTAATATTTAGAATTAACATGTTTTTGAATATGTCCATTTTTCAATATGCGATGAATTGACATTCTCAAAGAATGATGGAAGTATAAATTTCATATTCTTCATGGAAAACAGTTGGTTTTGTACAACTATACAAATGTTCTTACTTTTTGAACAAATAAAATTAACTTACAGGGATTTATCCTAAATAACCTGAGATGCAAACATACTTATGCATGAGAATTCATCCCAGCAATACGAGCAGAAGATTGGAAACAATTTAAAATCTCTAAAGTAGAAAACAGTTAAATAATATTACCGTACAATTCATAGGACTGGCCAATGAAAATTTTTGGGGGGTGACTGTGAAGACATGGGATAATATTAAATGAAAAAGGCAAGAAAAAAAAGAAACTCTGTAGTATGGTTTCAATTTTGTGTTAAAAAAGAAAAAAAGAGGAAGAATTTTTTAAAAAACTAGTTCAGAAGGAAACACAATTATAGTTGCCATCAGAAATCCCGTACTTGCTGTTTTGATTTCTTCTACTTCTCCCTCGTGTCTCTTTAAAAGCAAAAACTCAAGCACTGAAAAAGAAAACAAAGACTGATTTCAATCAGATTGTTCAAATTAAAACATTATGAGTTAATCCTTGAAATTTTGGCATGTGGCTATAAAATGTTACAAGCATCACTTTTGTCACTGTCTACGTCTAAAATTATTTCTCCTGTGCAAACAAAAGAGATACTCTTAAACTTTCAAGTAATATTTCTTTGTAAAAATTAATGTATTTTATTTTTAATAAACACAACTTTGGATATTGTATTTTCCGAGTGCCAGGTATCCCTCAAAGCTGTAGTTTTCTTGGCAGGGACTCAACATCTGTACTGGAAGTGGACTTGCTATTTAAAACTTCATCTGTTTTGTAGTTGATATTTATTATAAAGAGGACATTACATCTTGCTTTGAAGTAGCATAAAAATTTGTCTTATGCTTAAGATTAATGCAAGTCTTTAAATGGGCAGTGTTCATTCTGATTTTATTTTATAAATTGATTTTTTATGGGTATGTAAAACTATCTGCTTTCTGGAAATTCTCAAGGAAAGGACAGCTTTGCTTGGTTGAAGAAAAAGAAATGAGAAAAAAAGCTATGATCCGTTAATGAGTTGCTCCTGCACAAAAGTTTAGGCCATCTGCCTCAACTTTTATGTTCTTTCCTACTCAGATTCGTTGTTTTCATCTTAAATCAGTCTGATCTTCAACACAAGCATAGAGATTAAACAATTTATGGACAGTTCATGTTCAACAGTCACCGATTCCACCCTGACACCAGTGTTAGAGTTTTAAGGGACATGTGCCAGTGGCATTGATGCTGGTAACACAGTGTCCCTTGAATCTTCTCTTCTGTCAAAATGGGTGGTCACGTCTTCCTGCAGTGCCGACTCCATTTACAAGGTCTGACTTGGTTAGTGGTATAGATGACTCCTATATTTTATACCTCTTGTAAATTGCTTCAAATAAGATCAAGTAGTAGGATTTTATCCATGTTAACTCTTGGGTTTTCTTTAATGTAGAGCAGTGGTTCTCAACCGGGTACATTTTTGCTGTTGGGGACAGTTGGTAGCATTTGGAGTCACGTTTTGATGTCATGACTGGGGATAAGGCTGCTACTGGCGTGTGGTAGGCAGAGGCCAGGGATGCTGCTCACCATCCCACAGTACACAGGACAGACACAGCATCTTTCTTGGGAATCCAAGACGTCAATAGTGCTGAGATTCAGAAAATCTGGTGTAAAGTAAATGAAATGATTGAGAAGGAAATGATGCTTGTTTGAATATTAACTTTATCGATTAGGCCACATGCTAAACTTTATTTCAGTACTTACAGATTTTCTCATAGCCTGTCCACTTTTTATCTAATTGAGGCAGGTGTGCTAGAATGTCATGGTTTATAGACTTTATTTTCCTGGATTTCCACCTCTTTGTCTTTGTTGTGTGAGACTGATGTGCAGTTGGGTAGTACAGCTTCACAGAGGGTTAAATGAAGACATCCCAAGTGGCTTGATGTGTATCCAAAGAGAAGTCTAAAAAATAGTGATTTATTCTTGTGGAGTTTTATTTAATGCTATAAAAAGTGATGTCATGATTATCAGTTGAAAAAAATTCACAACCTGTATATTTATAGATGGCATGGCTGGAAAAAAAAATGACCTGTGAAGATAAGTTATGACTATTCTCTTAAGTAAGTTTTTAAACGCAGTTAATTTCGATTAAATGCTTTACTTTTGTTTTTCTTTTACCAATGAAACCTTGAACTTTTAAATTAAAGGAATTGTGTGGACAACAAGGTTCAGTTTTTTAAATCTCAAAAGTCAGAGTGACTTTCTTATAATTAACAGCAGGGGACTCCTTTTTAAAAATGTATCTTTATTCTGTTAAGAGACTGAAAGGTCCAAATATAGATTTTGTCCACATGTGTAAAAAATTCTAACTTTTAGCTTTTCCAGAAACATCAGAGTTTTAACATAAAAGAAACATATTTAGTGGAATTTTGGAACAAGTTGATTCTTGTCATGGGCAGAAGCAAAACAGACTCAGAAATTGCTGGCAGTTGATGCTTTGGGGGTAAAATACTTCCAGACTTTGGGACCACTGCCAGCCTTAGGGTGCCCACGTGCCGCGGGTTCTCCTTGGTGGTCATGGAGTGTCTCCGTCTTATCGGTTATCTTAGGGTCTTTGAAGGTTTCCATCCTCACTTTTATAAAAGTTTCTTTCAAGTAGCAGAATATAAATATTTTGTACCTGGCTTTAACTTTCCTGGCACCACAGTTTCCAGTAAAGGTTCATTTTCTGTGTAATGACCTACCTAACCATTCTTGTTTAAAACAATCTCTTCTCAAAAATTGCTACATAGAAATCAAATGGTTGATATCTATTCAAAAATATTTTCTACAATTCATTTAATCCCGATAGAATTTTTCCTTGAAGTAGATGAGGGCAGAGTTATAGAAATCCAGACAACTGTTGTGTCTAAGTAGATGCATTCATATCTCTGAAGCATGGGTCGCCCCGACCTATCTCAAGTAAAGGAAAACTATCCCGATCAGGAATGAACAGACTAAAGGAATAACTAGTGGGATTTTTCAGTACAGCAGGAAGTCCAGGTAAAGAAAGGGAGAAAACATTCAACTTGTTCTTTAATCTCTGATCTAAGCAGAAAAGGTCAGGATGGGGGATTAATCTTTGTTTTTGATTTAATGAACACCTCTTTTCAAAAAGTAATCTAAAGAGTGCAAAGAAAGAAGAACTTTGTTGGAGTAAAGTTTTTTAAAAATTTCTGTCTCTTTTAAGATTTTATTCATTTATTTTTAGACAGAGGAGAAGGAAGGGAGAGAGGGAGAGAAACATCAATGTGTGGTTGCCTCTCCTGTGCTCCACACCAGGGAACCTGGCCTGCAACCCAGGCATGTGCCCTGACTGGGAATCGAACCATCAACCCTTTGGTTCTCAGACCGCAGCTCAATCCCCTGAGCCATTCCAACCAGGGCTGTTGAAGTCAAGTTTGCATTTTGCCGTTCTGGTATCCATTATAGAAGAACTTTCCCCCGACCTCTAATAAACATCTTCTCCCTTTTCGTGGGAAGCTGGAGGAAAACCCTAAAACCCTAAAATCCTACCCCCAAGGAGAACACTCTGCACTTCCAGAGTACATAGTAGACGTTTAGGAAAAACAATGTTAGCTCACAACAAATTATGCAATTAAGGGGTAGGTGGGATGAAGATGACATCACTGTGAGCTCTTGTTTCTCTATTCTTTCGCTGCCTAAGCTGGAGCACTGTATGGAGCATAAGGATTGTGTTAAATTCATTTCGCTTTTGTTATAAGTGCATTTTTAGTGGTTATAATAATTATTAAAATGTTTTTTGTTATGTAGTTCCCAGTGCTTAGAATAATAGCTAACAGCTTAACTAGCGAATAGCTAAAAGCCAGTAGCTTACTGGGTAGGGCACTGTGATCGCGCTTTCTGGTAGCCTTCCCCACTCATCCTCACAGCAGCCTGGAGAGCGAGGTGTCCTCATTCCTGTTTCACACTGGGGACCTTGAAACAAAGGGCAATCAAGTAACCTGTTCAAAACCCCGCTGCTGCTGGGCCGGGATTCACACCCAGGAAGTGTGATCCTAGACCTCGCCCCTCGCACAGCTGTGCTTTGAGCCCTTTGGGGTCGGGCTTTGTGGGTGTCATCGGTGATAGTAGTCAGGAGCAGGAAAAATAACTAATGGACTATCAGGTTATTTCATTTCAATTTTTTAAACGTTTTAGAGTGATGCAATTTTATCTGGGGTTTATCTAAAGGTGGTAAAATTATTCTTCAAGTAAGATCTGAAAAATGAAAAAAATAGGTTGAGGAATGATTATATACTTGACAAAAAGATGATTCAGATTTTATAGATTTAATTAAAAAAATTAAAGACTATGACATCGCAGAAAGTTTAGAAAATAGAGGAAAAAAGAAATGCACATTCTATTTTAACACTGGTTTTATAATCAAGTATTCCTATCTATATTTTCATGTACATGTTTTATTTTCTTCCTTAAGAGAAAACTACTCAAGTAAAATCAGTACGTTTCTACTAGGAAAAAATATAAACTGTTGAGAGAAATGCAAAAAGTAAATGTTTCTTTTCACATCTGCCCTTCTTCCCAAACCTCATTCTACTTCTTCAAGGGGACCACTAATGACAGTTTTGCTAATGCACTTTAAATACACATGTACACATAATTTTTACATAATGTGGTTTTGTGTGTAATCCTGTATCCTCTCCTTTTTCACTTATTAATTGTATTCCATGTTATGTAATCTTCATAATTCATACTTAAGTGACTAAATAATGTTCCATTGGCTAGATGTATTATTATTTAACCAATTGCTATACATTTGGCTTTCTAGTTTTTCATTCTTTGAATCTCCAATCATCCTGCTGTCTATAGATTTTAACATGCTTTGGATCATTTCCTTTTTTTAGGATAGATTCCTTGAGGTCAATCACTAGAAGAGATAAGTATTTGGGAACTTGGGAGATACTATGAAAGCTGGAGACAAAACGTTGACCTAGCGGCAGCACCGCCAGCATGGGCCCTGGTATTTCTGTAGCTGGGAGGGACTTGGTAAGGATCAGCTGTCACAGCCAGCCACAGTGCATATACTTAATTTGTTGCATGGGAAAACACACTTCCTGTGAAACTGAAACCCCTCTGCATTCCTCTTATCACTTCTACCTTTGCTACTTTCTCTTCCAGAAAATAGTTTATTGAGAAAAGGCAGGTGATCATGTATCAGTTTTATATCAGAGGCTAGTGCTGACCGACTAGTCTTGAAAATGTGAAGCTTAGTAGGGACAAAAAGGAAACCTTTTTAGCAAATAGTCCACATGTGTGGCTTAATCTTGAACTAAAAGACCTAATGCTTCAATTAATGTTTGCTTTATAACCTTCGTCGATGCCAAAAATCCTAGGAGGATATTACTGGTATTTGGTGTATTCAGGTAATGTTTGCTTTGTGATATTTTGATTCAGAATCGAGTCAAGACTGCTTGAAATAGATGCTTGGTAATTGATGGTTACTTCACACCCCAGTTGCTGTGGCTCAGTTGCTTGGAGTGTCGTCTAGTAAACCAAAAGGTCACGGGTTGATGCCCAGTTAGGGCACCTACCTGGGTCGTGGGTTCCATCGCCAATCAGGGTGCATGCAGGAGACAACCGATCACTCACGTTGATGTTTCACTCCCTCTCTCTCTTCCTCCCTTCCCGTTCTCTAAAATCAATAAGCATGTCCTTGGGTGAGGATAAAAAATATATATAACTTTCCAAGTTTTATTGGATTTCATGAAAGGGTCATTTTATTCATCATGTTTCGTGGTGATAACAAGGACAGGTGCACACTCAGTCTTGTGGTTTAGAATATATAACTGATATAGGAAACTATTTAGTCCAGCTTGCTAATTTTCTAGAACCTTTTGAAGTCCGTGCTGCTTCTCTCTCAGTTCAAGCCTGATTCAGCATTTTGTGTGTGATCAGCTTGTTTGCAGATCACAGTGCAGATTTAAGGACCTCTGCTTTGGCCTGTCTACTCCGTTCCCTTTAGTTGGGGGAAGTGTTTATTTTCAGTCTAGGCTTTTCTGGAGAGCAAAAGTTAAGCTTAAGCACGGTTATCCACATTCTTAGGGTACTGCCTCATAGAAAAGTAAGTGACTGAATGTAAACTGAAAATTACTTCGTGGAGAAAACTAGTGCTAGATTCTGTATTGTTTGTTGTTGGTTTTTTTTTTTTTTTTTTTTCCCAGTAACTGCATGATTTTTCTGGGTTTCAAAATTAACCTCTTGCAGTTTTTTTTTTTTTTAAAGTAAGGAAGAGCATCACACTTCAAACAGGGAAACTAGCTTTTATGAGTATCCTCTGTATATTTTTAGCACATTTTAATTGTGGTGTGATGCAGCTGCCAGACTCCGGCACAGAGTGCTGGGAGGCTCTGTAGTCATTAGAGGTTCGCCTCCACAGAAGTTTATTCTCTGAGCCAGGAGACTGTTAGAAATGAGGCAGCACTTACCCCAACAGGGACGTTCTGTCCTTGTGCATTTCAGGTTCTTCCTGAGACTTGAAATAGTAAAACTTTTATTTAAAAAAAATATGTAATGATTTATGACAAGCTTCTGTAAATGTGAACATAAAGACACTTGCTTATATTTGAAAATATCGCTCTGCCCACATGCTAAGTCGTGAAAATGCCATTGTAAGTATGAGTTATGGAAGATATTTAAATACCCGCGTATTGGTACTTATCAAAACTGACACTAGTTACACGGTTGTGTTTCTGAAGGATTAAGTTTATTAAACCCCTAATCTTTTGGATCACCTGTGTTAACATATTTTAGTGGTAAAATATTATGGCTGACACGTGCCATTGTGAAAAGTGCAAATTAAAAAAGTTTCCTTTTTATAAAAAACGTTGTGTAAATGGAAACTTGGAAAAGCCCAGTTAGGTAACTTAATCCAAATTTGAACATTCTGTTAAATTTTCACTTAATTTGGTAGTCCAGATTTTTACATGTAGATAAAAGTTTGAAACTTTTTTGGAAGTTTTAAAAGTGATTTTCACTTCCAGAGCGTTCCTGCCTAAGCAGCACCAGCCAGTGTCTACATCCCTTCTTGAATGTCTAGGACTTGAGAGGGTCGTAGTCAGTATGATTTGTGCCCTACGGAACTGATTATATGCCCTGGAGTCAGAAAAAATTGAAATTTGGTTTAAATCCATTCAGTTCACAACAGCATTATCGCATCGAATGGGACAAGGTTCACGCTCGTTCAACGAGCAATGTCGTTAAGGACTGTCAGTGACGGGACAGTGCCCCGTGGGTGCCAGCTATGGGGGCAGACTGGTTACACATGTCGTCATTTACTCTCGTGACCACCCTGAGCTGGATACGTGGCAGTATCTTCCTGCGAGGGATGTTACAGAGCACATCCGCAGAACTTTCGTCCTTGGGTTTCACTTCGACTTCTTGGATACGGCCACACTTACCCTGTGAAGCTGCCTTTGCCCCAGACGCTTTTAAACGCTCAGAGCTCGTTTTCAAAATTCAAAAGAAGATCCATTTCACTACTTTATAATTATTCATAACTGTTTACTGTAACCTATTATATGCTATGGTTATTTACTTTAAAAGTCTTTAAGCTTGGCTCTGAATAGCTTCCTGGACTTTCCCCCAAAACTTATATTCAGCCTTAAATGATAAAGAGTTTATTTATTTCATTGCATGGGTGGTTATGATTCCTCACTAACATTTATTTTGTGGCTCAAGATATCCTAGATTTGGTCAGTGGAACCATTTTCAAGTTGGATCCAGTGTCTTTCTGACATATTTTAGGATACACAGGGAAGTAAGGGTTGTAGGGAACCGTGTCAGGTTCATAATTAGACCTGCAGCAACAAAAGTACAACAGCAATTCTAAATCCCAGCGTCTACTGTGGATCCTCTGTTCTCAGGTGTCTTCCTAATGCATGTTCCCTCCATGTGCATCCACAGTCACATGTGTGTCTACAGTCCCATGATTTCTCTTCATTGCACATGACTCCTGATTTCTCTGCAACTCTGTTCTTGTGTCTTTTAGCATGTTTGTCACTGAGCCTCTAGATGCTAGGGCCTAGGACATGTCTGATTGAGTTGCTGGTTATGGCCCAGTACAAGAGCACCATCATAGGCCATTAGCTTCCCTGCTCTTGACCTATACTGGCTGCTTTTAGGGAAACACTCAATTTATTTTTGAAGAGTTGCTGTGGTTTGAGTCATATGACCTTGTAAGCTATGTGCAATGAATTTGGCTTATAAGGGGCTTTGCGTACTAAGGGCATATAGGGATTTGTTGACTATGTGATTTAGTGACTCTCGACTAGAGGGGATTTTGCCCCTGAGGGGACATTTGCAGGAAGGGTAGAGTCAGTAATAGGTGGGGGGCAGGGGTGCTGCTACCTATCTTACAGTACATGGAACAGCCCTCCACAACAAAGAACTGGCTGGTCCAAAACATCAACAGTGCTGATATTGAGAAACCATGTCCTGGTTTAATGGATAAAAGAGGAAAGAAAAGGGGGTTTTGAAGGAAATGTGAGTGGTTTCGGAATGGCCAGTGTAAGGGATGTAGGCATGTGCGTCTGGTCGAGTGTAGATTTTTGAAACGAAAGAGGCAGGGACAAGGTTATGCACAGCATGCACTGCGTTTCCGAGGGATAGAAACCTCACCCGGTGGACTTTGAGTTGCCACCGAAGAATTGTAAGTATCAGATTTGAATTTTAAAAAGTTTACTCTGGAGAGTGTGAAGTGAGTTCACAAAGATGATCAGTGCTAAAGGATTGTACGTCCCAGGGTGTGGGAAGCTGTTTCAGATGATTCTATCTCAGAGTTGTAATATGGTTCACAGCTTGTGGTCCCTAAACCCTACTCCAGATAGGAGGCAGACATTCCTGAAGAAATCTGAGTTGTTTCAGAGGGTGAAGATTTGGTTTTAGCAGGAAATGACAAAGAATGAATCAGTTTGGTGGAGTCCAAGTTTATGGACAGAAAGTATTTATTAGGTTAAAGATTATACCAAACCTTCACAGTGACTGGAAGGAAGTGGCATTTTGTTTTCAATTTTAAAAAAGAGGGTTAATTTTCCCCTGTGCTTTTCATGTTGTCAAACTAGGTGAGATGTTTGTGGCTGGATGGCTATCAGGATTGTTACTCAGAAGTAATGCTGGGCTGGAGTGTAGGTAAACACTGCCTTTTTAAAAACACTATTTTTAGAAGGGAAGAGAGGGAGATAGGGAGAGAAACATTGATGAGAGAAACATCGATTGGTTGCCTCGTATGAGCCCCAACTGACCCTGGGGACCGGACCTGCAACCTAGGCATGTGCCCTGACCGGAATCAAACCAGTGACCTTGTTGCTTTGTGGGACGATGCCCAACCAACTGAGCCACATGGGTCAGGGCTTCTTTTCCTTTTAAATGTATTTATTTTGTGTGTAGTTGGCACACAATCTTATATTGGCTGTGTTAGTTTTAGGCATCCTACACAGTGATTCAACATATTTATACCCTGCAGTGTGATCACCCCACTAGTTCTCATGTAACCATGTAAACTTACCGCAATAGCACTGCCTTTTCTAATGTGCTGCTGGGACTGTGAGTGCTTCCCCTCCTTTCCCAGCTCACACCTGGCGTGACCAGGTGATTGGTGACCGTGAGGCAAATTTATATTTGGGAAAAGCTGTTACTGTAATGGGACAGTACTGCAACAGGCTGTCCACAGTAACACATTTATGTAGAAATGACTTAAAAATATAGTCACTATGCCAACTAAGACACTTGAATATGAAGGTGCTTCTTGGTAGCAATAGAAAAGAGTGTCGTGATATGACCTATTGAAATACGTTACAATTTTTGAGAGCCTTAAAAATGTAAATGCTCCTATGCTTTGGCTAATAAGATGTGTTTTTAGTAACACATTGTTAAAGTCATTTATTGAAGACCCATCCCTACTTTATTGTAAAAAACCAATGATAATGATTTGGCTTTTTATGCAGTTGTACTTGCAATTTTCACGCTGATATAGCTAGGCTAATTTGGTGACACATACAGTTTTGTATTGTTTACATTGTATAATAATGAGCTGGGTAATAGCTTCCTCAAACTCTATTTTAGACAATTGAGGCATTGATATAGGGAAATGAGAGAACAAGGTTCAGTCCATGCACTTTTTGCCTGGAAGGTTTCCATAAATATATGGATATAGATACCTATATATGGGTATTGTGCATGCCTATAAAATACACATAAAATTTACTTAGGTGAGCACCCAGTCTGCCAGTCTACTTAATGAGTCTGGAATCCCAAGCAAAGCTATGGTCTTAGAGTGTATGCACCGGGAGTCTCAAAGTGCTGGCACATTCAGAAGGTGAGGGCATGAGGTCCCCACTCTCCAGGCACTTAGTCTCTCTTTGATGAGGAAGTCGAAAAAACGCCTGACATGATTAGATAAGACAAAGGTCTAAGAGACATTGCTAGTCAGCTGAAAGACAGAAGTGTGAACCAGTGGAGCAGGGAAGAGTTTGTGAAGAAGTAGAATGCACACTGGGCTACAAATGGGGAGACTGATGAAGAGAGACCACTGCCCCCCAGCCCCAACCCCACACACAGCAGCAGGGGAGAAAACAAGACTGACAGTGAAGGGAGGTACCAAGGGGAATGAGAGTCACGTCAGGACATAGCAGGAAGTGAGTTTGGAGAAACTCGGATCGGGGAGTTCACTTAAGTTCAAACAGTGGAGAGCGAATGTCAGCTTTTGATGAAACAACAATAAAATAAAACTGTGCTTTGGGGTCAGCCTGTCACCGGACTGATGCTAAAATGCAAGAAGGAGGACCACACAGCCAATCAGGAGGCCCTCCCGGCAGTGCAGGAGTGGTCCAGAGTAGCGTGGCAGGTGCCAGGCAGAGGCAGAGACGTGAAGCAGAGAATCTGGATGAGTACAAGCCCTACTATAACTTGGGAAACTGGGGAGTGCCGAGAGTGCCACAGGGCTTGGAAAGAGCTGCTCCAGTGCCTTCTACCCAGTTGCCAAGCCCCAGAGCTGGCTGCAAGTCATGCCGCAGAAATGCTTGAATGTCCTGGTTTCCTAAGGGGCCTCCAAAGGTTGAGGCAGTGGAAATAACGAGGACTGATACTGCCTGGTAGATACGTCTCTGTATATCCATGTGTATGGCTTCTACACTAAGTTGATCATTTTATTAAGGGGGACAGGGCAGTTTGTCATTAAGTGTCGGGTAGACAAAAAGCCTTGTTTATTTTCATCTAGGTATACATTAAATTTACTCTTTTTAATATCCACTTTATTGTTGGCCTAATGAGGTAAAAATAATGTTATTGGGTGGGAGGATTTTTTAAGTAGATTTTTTTTGTGGGAAAGAAAACAAACTCTTTCTTTTACTTAAGTAAAATTTAAACCTAGTTTATGTAGCAAATATCCTTATTTTGATGTTAGACTAATGTGACCGCAGAAGATGTGACAAAGAGCTACATTGTAACTGGAGCAAATTTTGCAGCAGACTGTGTACAAAAACTGGTGACACTATGCTGTGAAAAAATAGCAGAGATCTGCTCTTAATGTGTATTGGGATCCCTTATTTTAGCCCACAGCCATCCTGGGTTTCCACAGGGACTGGTCCCGGAGTCACTCTTCTTTGTCCAAACCTTTTTACTAGAGGTGGCAGTGCCCTAGGAGCCCTAGGGAGACATCGCCAGACACAGTGCCTCCTTGCTACCCTTTGACAGGCCCCTCCGTTCCTTCTCTAGGTGACACGTGCTGTCCCCACTCCACTGGGCAGAGGTGAGCTTCCCTTTCTTGGGACTCACCTGACACTGAGTAGCGAACCAGCTGCCTAGTTTGTGGGGCCCAATGCAAGATGACAATGTAGGGATCCTTATTTAAAAATTATGAAGAATTTCAAGACAGCAACATCAGAATATTAAAGCAAGCAACGGGCTCTGTGCACCTGCCCAGGTGGCACACCTGTGTGGGGCATAAGTTGTGGAGTCCTTGACCTCTCTCAGGGTCATGTGAGGCACACATAGGTGGGCTGCCTTGCCCTGCATCTGGATGGAGAAGAGGCAGAGATTGACAGCTTCTCCCACCTTCTCTTCACACACCTGCCCCTGGTCCAGTGTTCAGGAGAATGGAAGCTTCCTCCTTCTGCTCTGCACTCAGGTTGGTTTCGTTCATTGGAGCATTGTCCCTAGAGGAGTGGTTGACTTTGGACATTCCAGTGTCAGAGTGAATGCTACTACAGAATACAGGAGAACATCCAAGACCTCGGTGGGAAAGGAAGGCTGTGAAGCAAGGTGGGACTGAACCTTTTGTGGCAAGCAAGGTTAGGGTTTATTTTAAAAAAACAATTGCAAGTTTGGGGAGCTTTCCCTGCTGGGAATGGTACAGTTGATTCTCTCCAGTCACTGTAGTTAGGTTCTATAAGGTAGCCACAAACACTGAATTAGCAAATCCTGATTTGTTACTCCTTGGGGAAGACAGGGCTAGGTTCCCATGAGGTGTGGTCTCAACTTGCATCAACCAGACAATATACAATCTTGTTTTATGCGCATCTCTGTTTAAAGACACCTTGTTTTATACATACACGTGTGTATATATACACATGTATATATATGTATGTACATATGTAGTTGATTCATTTACACGAACTTAGAGCCAACAGCACTGACTCGTGCCCGAACGAGTGTATCTGACACAGGCATTTTCTCTGCAAGGCACATCGCAACCTTCTTGATCTTAGGAATACTAGCCAGCACTGCAGCTTTATGCTTGGGGACGATTTGAAGCAGAGAACCAACAAGAAGCACAAAAACGCAAATAAGGTGGCACTAAATAGACCACAAAAACTGTGAGCGCCGAAACCCAACAGCAGAGCCTGGCTTTGTCCCACCTCAGCCGGGGGACTGTGTCCAGTGGGCGACTCAAAGTTTTCACCAGTGGGCCACAGAAGCGCCACAGGTATTGATTTGCGCACTAAGAATAAATTTTAGCAAGCAGGCGAACTTGCAAATACACAGTCTGCAGGTGAGGAGGACTGGATGTATTTTAAATTTCAGCTATTATGTCACAGTGAGCAGGTCTTTAAAACAAAGCCATCTATCAACGTGACAGAAAGAGTTTGCTGTTTGTTTTTAAAGGGAAGATACAGCAGGATGTAATATACTCGGGTGCGATAAACCCAGGCCACGCGTCAGAGCTTCTAAAGTAAACTCGAAACGCACATACCTCTCTGATAAGAGAATGTGAAGAGGAGTTGTGGGTTTGATAACCAACCATGTTAATAACAACCAGTGAGTGTCAACTAATTACGATGAGTAAAAATAAAATGTCCAACTAATAGTAGGTCACATGAGCATCAGAGCAAGTCATCTTGTGTAAACAAGGCTTGTATCAAAGTGGGGGATGAGGAGAGTTCAGACAGGAATAGAGTGGGAGAGCTTTGCATGCTTTTAAAAGAAACCGATTTGGCCCCAAACGTTATCCGGTCTGTAATTATGTCCTGATTAAAGGAATTACTTTGGAAAAGAGAATTCAGTGAGTGTTTCCGATACAGTGTTGAAATTTAGGAAATTAGATGACACATTTTGAAAGCATTCTCTTCTGCATGTCACTTTTGTATTCCAAATATTTTGAGATGTTCCTGTGGTAGGAACTATTGTGTGAAAAGAACAAATTAGATAAGGCAGTGCTTGCGACGTTGACAAGATAACTGAAAATGTCTTGAAGAACATTTTAGTCACTCATAAGGAGCAGTTTATTGTGGGAAGAAAAACAAACTATTTCTTTTACTTACGTAAAATTTAGACCTACTTTATGTAGCAAATATCCTTATTTTGTTGTTTAGGCTAATGTGACCCCAGAAAATGTGACGAAGAGCTACATTGTGACTATGTGAATGTGTGTAGCAAGGGCTCATGTGTCAATGTTTTGAGGGTTTTTTTTTTTGTTTTTTGGTCTCACTAAGTTGCCTTATCACCTCTGAAACAATTTTGTATCGTGACAACACAGTACCTAAAAGTCTAGGTAGCATCTCTAACAGCTTTCTTGCTAAAATGGTTTTAATATATTCAATTTTTTTGTTGTCTTTCTGCCTTCCAAAACTCCATCCTGTTTCCTGCCGCCTGGCATGCTATTGGAATACAGTTTCGGTTTGTAGTTATTCTTCACAGCAGTTTCCTAAAATTCTGTGCTCTTTCTCCTTGCAGCCTTACGCTTCCCCCCTCCCTGTATAACCATCCCCCCCCCCCTTTAAGTGAATACGTCTTTTTGAATAACTGTTTGCTGACTTACCAAAAAACGGATGATAATGTTAGACTGTTGTTGACTGTGAGGAAGTCCCAATTGCATTCAGTTTATAATGAAATGGTTGCTTAGAATACCTTTAAACAATTTATGGACCAAATTTCAGAAGATTCTTTTTCTAAATTACAATTTTTCTCTGTTCTCTGGAGAAGTAGTTTTTTTTTTTAAAAAAAGCAATCTCTCTCTTTCACTCTATCTAATCCTAATTCTTGGAGATTCACAGTGCATATTAGCAAATTAAAGACTGAGATCTGCCGCACTGAAGAAACTGCTAAAACATTTCACAAGTTATTTGGTCATAGAACCCCTTCATGCAGAATGCCCTCATAATATCCCTTTGGACTAGTGTTCTGGAAGATGCTACCCAATATTTGGATAATTGCCTCACTTACCAACTGATTATTCCCAGCTCCCCATCTGTGATCACGTCCTCCTCCCCGTCCCCACTCCGGTACCCCTGCATGTTCCTCCCACCTCTCACATCCCGCCTTGGTCCTGACAGTGGAGAGACTTGTCATCCCTGGAGACCTTGGAGAGGTCATTGCTTCAAATACATTTTCCACGGAGCCTTTGTGAGAGCCACTGGTGCCGAAATGGGTTACTTTGGAGATAAAGAATGGGGGTTTTGCAGTTGGACAGACCTGAATTTGATTTCTGGATTCACCATTTAGTAACAGTGTGGCCTTCATCCAAGTACTGATTGATGTCATTGTTCTTTTTTCCGGATGTGAATATGAGGTAAGATGTACGCTCGGGCACCTGGCACAGAGCCTCACACGGGGTGCTTGACTGATGATTGTAGGATGTCCATTAGCATCTCCACTCATCCTGGGGACGGGCACCGCAAACCGTGCCTGGCGTTGCCTGAGGGTGTCAGGGAGGAATGTTTGGTATGGTCCCAACAGGGCTAGACTTACTGTGGCCATGCTTCACTGTGAACTTGACAGGCCTGAAGTCCCAGGCTCCCATGGACTCAGAAACCCTGCCTGAAGGTGAAAGTGCGGCAAAACCTGGACCATGAATAGGCAGGGTCACCGCCGTTCGCAGCCGTCATCAGGCGTTCTTAACCATGACTACACAGATCAAATCACCTGTGGAATTTTTAAAAAACATAGACTCATGACATGGTCACTGGACGGCCTGCAGTGTCCGCAGTGTTGTGGCTGAGACAAGACAAATTCACATGGACTACCGAGTCCTGTGGAGGAAGGGGGACGGCACAGCAACTCTCGCAAGGGGAGAGCATGCTGACCCTTGCCTTGATTGGCTTTTATTGGCTTAATTTGCATAGGAATACAGGGTGTGTATGGAAAGCTCATCAGTCATTGTCAGGCAGAAATGATCAAATAATAGATAACATTCAGAGAACTCTGAGGGCTTATTCTGAGTCAGGGTCAGATAGTCAAAGGGCCATAAAACTTTGGGGAACAAACTCATTCATGCTTGGACCCTTATCATTTAAATTGAGGGTATTAGCAAAGCAGGTTTCACAGGATTTTATGCATTCTTTCTCAGGCCTGATCCCCGCCCCCCCCCCCCCCCCCCCCCCCCCCCGGGAATCGCCCTTTCCAGCACTGGGCTGCACCAACCTCCAGCATTGTTTCAGGCTTAGGTCGAGCAGAGGAAGTAAGGCAGCCAAGAGATTAGGAGACTTCTTGCAGACAGAATGAGGACTCAGGCTATGTCAAAGCCAAGGGGCAAGAGTCCATCACCCCCTTTTCCATAGCCCCCAAGTCCTTCCCTGAGGGCTCCCTTATAACCATGCCTGCCTTAGGTCATCCCTCCCTTGAGGAATCCTACCTGTCATTGGCTAACCAGTCATGCACTTGGGGCCAGGCAAGGTGAAGTAAAGTGAGCAGAGGCGGTGCCCCTGCCAGGGAGATAAGCTTTGTCTCCTTAGTGGCATAGGGTCCCAAGGTCTCTCACTCAGCCATAGCCATGGGGGGTTACAGTCTCTGAAACCAGGCAGGACGGTTCCCAACAGACTCACAGACCCCATACTCCAGGAGATGCTCATTCATAGGCTGGTATGGGTTGTACAAATAATTTATTTATATACAGGTCTATGTACTGGTAGACGGAGAAGGTAGGACCAATAAAAACTTTCCAAAGTTGTCAGGATTCAGTGAGGCATTTGTGAAATTACTTAACTTGTTACAGCGATACAGAAGTTGTATCAGTTATCTTCTGTTGCATAATGAATGACCACAAACTCAAGGGCATTCGTAAGTAAGCATTTATTTCCCATTCTTTAAATGCTGGCTACAGCAGCTCTGTGGATCCCAGCGAGCTGCAGGGGAGCCTGGAGTGGGGTGGGGCTTCCTGCGATACTTGGCCTGGCAGCTTCCCTCCACATCCTCTTATTCTCCTCCCACCAGCAGACCATCCTAGGCATTCTCACAGTACAGCAGGTCCTTGATGAACGTCTTTTCATTTAACTTCATTTTGTTATAATGTTGATGAGAAAAATAAATCAATTCCTGGTTGGGGCCACTGTCTGTGGGGAGATTGCATGTTCTCCCCACACCTGCGTGGGTTTTCTGCAGCTACTCTGGTTTCCTCCAACATCCCAAAGGAGTTACGTGAATTGGTGTGTCTAATTGCTCCAGTCTGATTGGGTGTGTATATGAGTGGCCCCTCGATGGAAGGGCATCCGGTGTAGGGTGGGTCTCACCGTGCACCCAGACCTGCAGAGTCTCCAGCTACCTGCGCCCCCAGACTGGAGTAAACGGGGTAGAAAATCACTATCTTGTTGTTATTTATCTTTCTTAAATGTAGCTCACATTTATTTCAATGGTTAGTATTAGACATGTTTTGAGTCTTTATTTAGAAGTTTGGTGATGTCTTTGTGACCAGAAATATGCTGTAGGAACTTAACTCATGCTTATATCAGTTAGTCTATGGTGCAGCTGGTTTTGTTATACATTGTTTTACATAAAGTCGTGGTTTCCAAGAACCTACTGACAATGTTTAAGTGAGGACTTAACTATAGATCAAAGCACAGGGAGCTAGTGGAAATAATGTGTCTTCTTGAAGCCTTCATTCAAAATGTTAACTCTGCCTCATTTTATTGGCCAAAGTGAGTCATGGCCAAGCTCGTGTGTCAAGTGATAATGAAATATATACAGGACATGTACAGGGAGGAGTCATGCAAGACAGAGTAGAGACAGTAGTTCAATCTATCACTGAAGGCTGAAATATTGGATTTTATGACATGGTAATTGGCTACCATATCTGATACTTTGATTAGGGCTATGTGCAAGAGTTTTTTTTATCTCTTCCTGTTCTTCGTTTGTAATGCTATCTACCCATTTTGACAGGTTGGTTATGAGATCAGTTGCAATACAGTGTGTGAAAGTAGCATCAAGGTATCCTAACCCAGTCATAAATAGGAGTAGTTTCTCTAAGCACTTGAGCTCCACAACCAAATAGCGTGGGTTTGATTTCTGCCTTTGTCACACTAGCGGTGGGACATTGGGCATGGTGGGTAATCTCCTTGTGCCTCAGTTCCTCCTCTTTTAAAAAGGGACTCAGTGTCTTATCTACCCTCTGAGGCAGTTGTGAGGACTCAGTGAGGCGCAGTCCTCTTAGCTGGGCACAGTGCCTGGCCCCAATGTCAATGCTCAGTAAGGGTTACATTTTTTTCTACAATAAAAATATAAATAAAGTTGCCATTTGGCCAACTAAATGCTCAAGGATCTCTAAAGCAAGTCTAGCATATGTGGTACCTTTCATGAATTTAAGAATCTGAATGGAAAAGTTTAGAGGGTTATATACGCTTTTGGATTTTTCAGGTCTCAGTTATTTACATGTGAGAATTTTTTTGTAAAAAGAAATCAACATTTATTGTGGACCAGCCTCATGTACAGTAATGCATTATGCCTAGAAAAGACCTTAAGATGTGGTCTCCATCTTCAGGAAGCTAGCAAGCAGTTGGGAAAAGCAGAGTTGTCACATCTAAGTGAGGCCAGCGGTAAGTGATCCGTCAGGTGCACACTAGCTGCATAGGAGCGTCTGTCCAAACTGTTGGGCGGGTGCCAGTCAAATGATAGCCTTCACTTGATAGCATGGGTTCAGGTGACTGCACAGTGGTTGGCCACAGCACAGTGTGGTTGTGTACTCACACAGGAACGCAATTAAACCGGGTATTGCTTGACCAGGTATGTTTGCAGTTGAATTGAGAATCCACAGGGGGAGAAAGGGAGTTTTGTAGTTAATCTTACAGTGCTTCTGAAGACTCCTTTTCCCAGGCGATTGCAGGAAAAAGCCAATCCACACACCCCACAGGTCTCCTTACAGAGCACATGTGCCACGTGTGGCATTAGCAATGAAGTGGTGTTGGCTGGTGCCAGAGAGGCAGGGACTGGAGCATGCAGGGTATGGTGGCTCTGCGTTGCCAAAGCTCATGCCGTTCTGAGCCAAAAAAGTATACTCCAGTATATTGAAGCATGGTTGTCTTTACGTTCTGCTTTTCGTTTTTTAAATATAATTTCAGTTACATGAATTGCATTTTGTTTGCCTATTTCTTACCCAAGTGGTATGGTTTGCTTGTCCATTTTGGCCAATGTCACAGGAAAAATATGCCTGTAGAATGTCACTACTTAGAGCTTAGCCTTATAGTTGTCTATAAAAGTCGGTGTAGGTCTATATCTCAATATGGCAAAAAAAAAAAAGCTTCAATGAACCATTGTATGTAATAGACTCAAAAATGCTGAAGTCAGAGAGGGAAATGTAGAATATAATTTCCCATTTGCAAAAACCAAACAACAAATTTTTCTCATAAACTATATTAAAGTAACAAAAGAAGTTCTAAATCTAGATAGAAAACATGATGATTTCTCAGTTTATCTTCTCTGTTTCCTATGTTTTAGTTCCTTATTTCTTAGAATGTTGAGTTCCTACAGAAAAAACTAGCTACCATTTACGTTGTTCTCTCCAGCTGAGTAGGGCTGAAGAGGAAATAAAGATGGGATAGGTCTCCCCCACAAGGATGGAGGTATCTCCTGCAGCTTCCTGGTCCCTAGGAAGCGGGGGAACGGGGTCAGCAGTGGCCATTCTGGGTGGCAGGCAGGAGAAAGGGTCAAGGGTCAGAGATGCTCACAACCCACTGCCTGGGAGAACTGACCTTTTTCACAAAACATTTTGTAGCAGCCATGAACTGTATACCGCCCTGTGCCCAAGAACTCCACATTAGTCAGTGTGCTAGTGAGAAATTTAGTACATTGTGTATCTTTCCTATTCTGTTTCTTTTTGCTTTGCACAGAAACCCCTGAAGGGGCTGCTGCTTTATTATTTTTTTTACATGTTTTTGTTATTAATATATCCTTTTAGATATTGAGATGGGGTTAAAATAATTTGTTGATAAGAGATTAAAATAATGTGTTGGTAATAGCAATGAAATGATTTGGAAATAACTAAAATAAATGTACTAGAATATAATACGTATTTATCATATTTTTGTTCCTAGTGGTTTTCAAAACTTCTGTAGATTATGTGGAGAAATTGGTTGGAAAATGTATGTATTGTTCAGATTTTTAAAGTGTTCATCTACAAAACTGCCTGCCAGATCATGGGAAAGAATAATGATGCTTCATCCTGATTCATTCTCTTCCTTCAAACATGCAGATTCAGCTAATCAGCTATTTCATTTGTGGGTTTAAAACCAAACTACAAACTGTGTGTGGCTTTAGATGATCTTGTTCGAGGGTGGCAGAAGCTGTCCTGGCATTTCCTTTGCCCCAGAGTTTTAATTACATCGTATGTCTTCCTTCTTAACGCTGGACCATATTTCATTAAATCCTTTCAAGATTAACCTTATAACAATTCTAGGATGATTTATGCTAGCCCTTCTTCCCCAGATCATGACTCATTTTCAAAGTTGTATTTGAAAAGCTTTGTAAGTTCAGGTGAAATATTTAGAGTTTGGCTCTTGGCTATTTTCCCGAACACCCCGTTGGTCTCTGCCAGCAGGGAGCGTGATGACAGGGTGAGGTTTTCTGTCTCAGGTGTTGCTGTTGGTGTTTCATTTTGCAGATCTAAATAGGGGGTTAGGAGGGAGTGCTGAAACAGAAGAATCAGCCTTTCAGGTTTGGGTTCCTGTGCAACGGGTACCATTCCAGGCACCTGATCCATAATGTTTTGTTAGTTTCTTAGCATTCGGCTCTTACCGTTTTACCAGCATCTTTACATGACCCGTCTATTGGGGATGTTGTCTCTTTTTATCTTAGAGTTCTCATTGAAAGTACCCAAACAGCATGGCACAGAGGAGAATCTTAAAAGATACTAAGGATTGGAGGGTGATAAACTTGAGGTACACATCCATTTCCTAGCAGAAAAGATATGAAGGAAAACGTGACTTCAGAGCAAATGCAAACCACTTTACAAAGGTTTGAAAGATGCCTTTGAAATGTTTTTTGTTTGTTTGCGCAGTTCGTTAACTTTGTTTTTCAGGACAAAAGTCTGTCCTCTCGAGAGCGGCACGGTTGCATGCTCTGGCCTGTGGCGGTGGTGGTGAACCATACAGCTCTGATTATAACACACTCAGTTGGCTCGAACTCTGGCTTGAGGTTTAGTGCTTGACATGTTGAATGCTTCGGTCCTGTTGTAGGAAAAACTTCTGTAACAGTGAAATCATACTCTGCTAAGCTAAACTACTCTGCTATCTTTCTTTTAGAAAGATCATGAAATGCCTGAATTTTTTCCCTGTTAGTAATGAAAAAAGTTTATGAAACTGTCGTGAGTACCATAATTATTTAGTGTAGTTTTCATTAAATTCCTTGCGTTGGCACATATTCTTCTGTGACTCCTTTTTTCATCGTTCCCTTCTGACTCCCTTCTTAAATCTGCAGTCAGTTTTCGGGAGCGCATCCGTCATCATCTTGTATAAAATTAAACACAGTGTCTTAGATGGTGTCATCGGAATTAATCAGCAGGGGTGACTGAGTAATCTGATATGTCACAATTGATCCCAGGCCCTCCTCCTCTGAAGCGTAATAGCAGATCACGGTGTCTAAACTGTGGCACCCTTTCAGTGGAGTAGAATGTAGGGGAGGGAAGGGAAGAAGGAAAGAGGGAAAAGAGAGAAAATAAAAAAAGTCTTCCTGGATGTTTTTAGTTTCTGTTGTTCCCTTTCTTCATTATTTGGCATGCTAAATTTCTATAGCATTTGCTCCCTTTACTCATACTCCAAATTAGAATCTGTTTCCTCTGGGATTTGTGGGCATCAGAATTGACCTCAAGCATTTTACTTATGGAATCTGTGCCGCAGTGAACAATGAGCCAGGCTTCAGGGGAAGTACGACCTTAAATCAAGTGTTTGAGCACCCCCAAATTCAAGAGTCTGTGCTCAACAGATGGAAGAGTCCCTCAGGGGCAGTTCATAACTTGAGTGGACTTATGTTTGAATTGTCAGAATAACTCTAAAGAAGCAGCCTCTTTGAGAAGGACCGAAATCCTCAAATCTGTGTAAGGTTTTTCTGAAGAAGAGCCTTGGAAGGAAATGTTCCAGACAATGAGATAAGATGGTTCAAGGAATACTGACTCAGTTTCTTTTTTTTCCCCATTGAATCTTTATTTTTTTCATTATTGTTTAGTCCCCTTATCTCTCCCCACCCCCAGCTATCACCAGGCCGTTGTCTATGGCCATGCTGACTCAGTTTCTCACTCTCTCCTTGGGGGTGCCTTTCTTTTCCTCTGCACCACCAAGCACCACCCCCTTGGGTTACTGGGAGGCAAGTGACAGTGGTTATAGAAGCCAGTTGTGGAGTCCTGGTGCTGGGTTGGGATCTTGGGCTGGTTACTTAATCTTTCTGTACCTGTTTCTTTACTCGTCAAGGGGATGATAATAGAAACATCCCCAAGAGTGCCTGGTACTCTGATAGATGTTGAGTAAATGTTAGCTGTTATTACTTTTACAGTGTTTTCCCTTTAAAGCCCAAGAGTTGGCAAAAATATTTTGTTGTCATTCAGTTTTTCCAATTGGGTCAGGCTGGCATGGTAGGAAATAATTGTTCTTGATAAAACAAACAGTTATAGAGTACCTACCATGTGGCAGATGCTGTGTCAGTTGATTTAGATACATTATTTCATTTAATTCTCATGACAGATTATTAAGAGGTAGGTAGCCTTCGCCTAGGTTTATTGAGAGCAAAGTGTAACATGACCTCTTGGAACATATTTCCAGGATGTCACTCAACAAACATGTTGCCAGAGCTGGAATGCCCATTCTTGATTTTTTTTGACTCCAGAAGTGCATGTTTCTTCTACAGTACCTCATAGAAGTAGTTATGAAATGCCTCTCAAAAATGCAGAGTATAAAAACTTCCTGTCAAAAGAGAATTTTCTATCAAAAATGCAGAGTGTCAAAGTTTCTAAGGCTTCTGATCCTGAAGAACTTGTAGAACTTCACAAGCAAAATTAATTTATTGAAATAGTATTTGGGGATAAAATTTTGAGCAAAACACATTTCTACTTCCTAGCCTTCTGTTCATCTTCAAATAGTGGAGGCCAACTGATTTATTGTCATTAGTGACATCAAGGGCGCGTGACCCATTGTGAAATAAAAATGGTAAAACATCTAACTAAATAAGGTCATTTGTTTAGGACAAGATTTACTGGAGAAAAGTAGCGTGTGTTTTAAAGTCTTACCACTCGAGGTGCCGTCCAAGGACCAGCACCAGCACCGCTTGGAAGTTTCCTCAAGTGCAGAATCTCAGGTTCAACCTCAGCTTTCTTGCATCACACTCTACCTTTTTACAGTCTCCAACTGATTTGTAGGCTCACATTTTGGACTCACTGCTTTCAAAAGCAGTGCAAGAGAAAATTCTCTGCAGATTGCCTGGCCAGTTGTACTATTTATAAATATTTAGAAGAGAGGAATACAAAAACACAGCTGATTTTCTAGATGCATTTATAACTAGGTGACCAGCAGTATAGTGTAGTCATTGAGAGCTGGGTTGTTGGAATCCAACTGCACGGCTCAAGTCCCAGCTCTCCTACTGAGATGCGGGAGCATAGGCAAGTCCTCGATGCTATTATATATGGTCAGTGCTTAGCACAGTGCCTGCTACATAGTGAGCCTTCCATAGGTCCTGGGTATTTATTATTAAAGCAGCCTTGGAATATAGTAAGAGTTTGTAATCTGATGAAAGTTCAAGTAATTAGAATGTGGCATGATTTGATGTATTTGGGAAGGAAGATGAGTCATATAGTGAAAATAAGCTTGTAAGGCTTGAATTCTAGACCTGGCTGTACCACCAACTGGCTACATAACTTTGGACAGGTTACTGAAGGCTCAGCGACCCCATCTGTAAACTGGAGGTAATGATACATGCCTTGCCTAACCAATAGAGCTTTCTGAGAGTCAGTTGAAATAATAAATGTAACAGTTGGCTGTATGCTAAAAGGCGGCAAGTGGGAATTGATACTCTGAAGGCCCATTTTGTATAGAGAGCTGGAGCTGTGATCTACTTAAAGCTGGGTATATGAAGGCCAGATGCAAAGCAATTATTTCCATACCATTGTTATAATAAACAAATAAAATGGTAAGAAAGCATAAGCATCAAAATTAGGTGTATAACTGCTGTCCCATGTGCTTGCTGGCTCCTGACTCTGATCTGGTC
Organism: Desmodus rotundus; assembly: GCF_022682495.2. Classification (NCBI taxonomy): domain Eukaryota; kingdom Metazoa; phylum Chordata; class Mammalia; order Chiroptera; family Phyllostomidae; genus Desmodus; species Desmodus rotundus. The sequence continues at coordinate 18,126,244 of NC_071395.1, forward strand.
ATTCCTAATAATGCAGATTGTGCGTACTTGCTATTCAACCCCTTTCTGTACAATCCATTGTACTGCACACTGGGCTACGGAGGAAGCACCTGTGTATTGTAGGAAGTTGCCTGCCCTGGTGGCACACAGGGTCAGATGCACACTCCCTTGTGTACCCAGTGGTCGGCGTGTCCAGACTGGGGGGAATGTGGCTACGGCACTGCCCTTCTTTCTAGCCATGATGCTTTTACATTCATGGAGAGCTGTAATAAACAGGTTGAGTGAAATACCAACCTGGGCAATATTTATTGGTAAAGTGTTGACAAAATAGTTTGTCCAATGATGAACAGGGTAGATGTTGGAATGAGGGTTGCCCTAGACGGTGAACTGTGATAGTGTTTAAAAGTTGCCCATGATAAGAACTGTGCTAGAAATCCCCTGATTTTAATGTATTGATATAGTGGTTGATTGGTAGATGAGAAGTTTTACCTGAAAGGATCATTAAATATTTGCATGGTTTTTATAGTAGATTTTAACTTAAAACATTAAATGCACTTTGAGTCTATAAGTGCCTGATGTACAGCCAAAGCCTCTGCTCGTAGGGGATCAGGTGAAGAAAGCAAGCTGTACCCACGGCTCCTGTGCACACCACATCTACAAGGTCGACTCTGTGATTGCAGTTTCCGTTCTTCGGAGTGAGACCTTAGATCCTGTGGATCAATCGGAGGGCAGGATTCATTTTAATTTGTATTAGACCTCATCCCCCAAAGCTAAGATGTCTTGAGAACATTCAATAGCAATTTATTTTAATAACCTCTCTTTATGGAGCATTTCCAAATCACGTTTATGATTTTAACAAGCACAGCTGGCATAAACAGGTTTGGAAAGAAACAAGACTTACTCTTAGTCTGTACTAAAACTCAGCCAGTGGAAGCCGATGTACTCGGAGTACCAGAAAGTAGCATGTGAGTTCAGCGCCTCTCCCATTAAGCCAGAATGTTTCACAGAAGAAATGGAGAGCATCGTGGAGAGAGAATCAGCAAGTTTTTATTATTGTGTGTATTTTGGCAGCTGCCTGTAAGATAGCTGCCTGGCACGAAGTGAAGTGTTTAGTGTTCTGGTTTTTTGGAGGGTTCTATTGCTTGACATTTTGTGAAGTTTAAGATCATTTGGCAAACACATGCTATTTCACAACATAAAAGCTTTTTTTTCTCATGGGGCAAGAAGCAAGAACACATTTTTCTTTGCTACTGTGAACATCTCTTACTCTCGGCTTTGGAATTGTGTTTAATATATAAAGTCTGTAATGATTCTGGACTTGAGTGGAAGAAATTTTGATGGGTTGGTGGGGGGTGGAAATGAGGTGGTCAGTGGCTTTTAAAATGCTACTGAATTGTACATGCAGTTCTTATAAACCAAAAGAACCCAATTTTAGTGCAAACACCATTTTCATTTTGAAGTTGCCTGTGTTTTCAAATGAATGTTTTTGCTTTTTTGTTCAAAGAGCATTTTGACAAAGGGTACAGTTAAAGTTCCTGTAAGTGCTTATATAATATGCTGACTTCTCAAAAGTGGGGAGTGGTTTATTTCACTCTCCTGGAGTTCCATTGTCTAATGGGAGGGTTAACTAAATGTGTTTGAAATTATATTTTTTAAAAAGAACAATTTATGTCCTGTAAGTCACGCATATTCTCATCATTTCAGAAAGATCAGTACAGATGCCCCTGGACTTACAATTAGGTTACATCCCCCAAAACCCATCATAACTTGAAAATATTTAATATACCTAATGTACTGAACATCAAAGCTTAGCCTAGCCAGTGTCTACTGAATGTGTTTCACTCTGGCACCATTGTAAAGTCAAACAAATCCTAAGACGAATCGCTGTAATTCAGGGGCCGTCTGCGCAGCAGCCTCCCACTCTGTAGAGAAGAAGAAATGCGGTACTTTGACAGAAAGAGCACTGGAACTGGAGCCAGGAGCCTGGGTTCCAAGCTCGAGGCTGCGTGATGTCCGGAGTGGCATTCAATCACTCTGGACCTTTGTTTCTGCATCGATAAAATGATGGCAATAAGGCCCCTTTCATCCATAAAGCAGGAGTGATTATACCAACTCACAGGGCTGTTGTCAGGATTAAGTGAGATATAACATATTAAAAGCATTTAGCACTGTGTTTGGCACAGAGTAAGTGCTTGATAAATGTGGCATTTATCGTTTTAAAAATACAGAGGTGATTGCTCCAGGCCTTTACCCTTGAGCCTGACACTTCTATATTTATGTAGGGCTTAATGCCCTCTTGCTGAATAATGGCACTTCTGGACACATTGTTCAGGCCTTTTTCCTTCCACCTCCTGCCTAATGCCCCCAAATAGAGTAAAATTATAGCTAAGGGACTAATAGCCAATTGCCTGCTGCATCTTGGCCTTTGTTGTCTGGTGAGCGGCTTACCCTTATTGAGCTGTGAATTTTCTCTCTGCCTGTCCTGGGAAGCCCCCTGTGGGAACCTTCTCTGCTGATATTAAGGTGGGCAGAGCTGGAAAGGATGGCCAGGCCCTCCCCACTTCCTCCCCTGTCCGCAGCGGCTCCCAGCAGTGAGGTGGTGGCAGCCATCCTCCCAGCTCTAGCAGCCAGCACCTGCCCTTTCTGGGAAGGGCTGTTGGGGGAGACAGTGCCTCTGCACCCACACTCCCCCCCCCCCCAACCTGCTCCCCCATCTCCCACTCTTCTGCTGCTCCCCAGGCGGTTTTTATTTTGTATTTTTTTCTGTCTTTCATATGGCTAATTATGTCATGAAGAAACTGTTTCTGAAGGAGTTGTTTGCGGATCTGTTCTCTTCCCTCCCAGAGCACACCCCAGCTATGCAGGAAGGGGGAGCATTGTGCACGACATTGTGCAACCCTCATTTCAGGAGGGGGCAACCCGCAAAGAATCTGCAGAGAACCTAATGGTGTGTGGGTTCAGGCAAGCATCCTTGTCAACGGATGAGGCAAGATCTTTAAGTAGACATGGGGAAGGTCACGTACAACCTCTGCAGGCCCCAGAAAGGAATACATTAGAGTGAAGACAGGCCAGCTCCTTGCCTGAGGCTAGTGGCATTTTTCTGTAGCTAAGGACCACTGGATTAATTATTATGGAAGTCTAGGAAAATAGCATTTGTAATGTTTTCTTCCTCAAGAAGCTTCAAATAGAAAAGGTGTCTCTAGACAAGACCTAAAAAGCTCCAGTGAAGTTTTCCCAGTAATTATGGATTTAAAAACAATGTCAGTGTGGCCCTGGTTGAGATGGGTAGATGATGAAATGAGGTGCTACGCATAGTATCGATGTTGTTATTGTCATACCAGTTAATTTAACTCACGTGTTTTATGTCATTTTGAATCACGTGCAAATCGTTCAGTGCAGTGTACACAGCATTCATATGTATTTATATATTTTAATGAGAACATAAGAAGCAACCTCAGGGAACAGGGAGCATAGCAACCACAAGATTTGGGTCCCATGAGTCTTCAGGATCTCAGTCTGTTAAATAACAAGACGGAGCGGGCAGTGCATACGTAATCTGAAAGCGCTCATGTGACGTAAATGATTTTTTAAAAAATTCTGTGTGTACATCAGACAAAGAGAAAGCCCAATGACTGGTCCAAAACAGTGAATTCTCCATATATTGCTCTCCAAGTAGCTGACTGGCATCTTAAATTGAGTTTTTGAATGTGACTATAATGGCTAAGATATGACCAAAAATATGCATCATCACTGCTCAAAGACAAATATAAAAAAAATAAACCCACCTCTTTTTATCTAAAAAGAAAGATGGAAAAGAGCTCCTGTGTTGCTGGTGTTGGAATATTTAAAATAGTGCTTTAAAGAGCAGCTTCAAGGCCAATAGTATCCATTTGTCTGTGAGAGGAGCTAAGTAATGAGGTTGGCAAATGCTTGAAGATACTAAACAAAATACTGCAAGAACAAAGGAATGACTCATTCTGACTGAGAGGATCCGCCCTCCTCTCAAAGGATGGAACATTTAAATAGGTCTTTGACAAACGAGGAAGACTTCCACTGGTGGAGGGGGAAGAGAGTTTTAGGAGATCTGAGTAAAGGCATCGAGGTATGGAGGTCCAGGGAGCATTTGGCATTGGGTGAAGGGTTCACCATTGCTGTGTATGCCTTTCTTCTCCTTGTGGCCCTGGGACAGCTTCGGGGCTGCTTGCCCATAGATCCAGGTTCCCCTTCACGCCTTCAGCAAACATCTCTAAAGGAACTCTGCCATCATGGCATAATTTCAGAATCACAGTATACGTGCAGCCGGTGCTCTAAGTACGCTGATCAAACGGCATCCTGGATTGAGTGGGGAGAGATGGTTCCCCACTGGAAAAGGAAGTTCAGTTATCAGAAAAGCGGGGACGTAGGTGCCCAGGCCCGAAGCCCAACTTGCTGAAGGGACTTGGCCCAAACCCTCCTTGTCTGTGGTCTTTCCAGTAACCCACATGGCCTCTTTCCCTGTATTTGCTAGTGGCCACTGATCAAAGTGTCCTTTATTTACAGTTCCTCCCCCTGCACTAGACGCTCTTTGAAATCAGGGTTTATTTATTCAGCACAGTAGTGTTAACACCCATTTTATACCGGAAATCTTGCTATGTGTTAGGGATGCAAAGATAAACAAGTTTGGACCCTATTCTCTTAGGGTCCTTACCAGGAAGAGGGACTCAGGTCCAAAAGGTAATTTAAATACTCCCATTTTACTGGACACTTCATTTCTGGAAAGAGATTTCAATTTCAAATCCAATTTGAATTTTTAAGTGGAATAATGATGTGCACTTTATTTCCTTGTTTTAAAATTTTGGGGGGAAGCAAGCACTCATTATTCCAAAGTGCCTGTAAACACACAAAGGAAACTGATCAAATAATTGTGGAAGCCTCTACTAGATAAGTGTGCAGAAACAGAAGTGGGGGGTGGGATTTTATTGTTTTGACTTTTTGTCTTAGTTGTGTTAGAAGGCTTATTTTTGTAAGCAACCAACAAAGTCTATGAGTGCACTGTCTCATTTAAATAACAATAATTCACGAGAATGACTCAGGAATTCCGAAGGTTGAACTTGCCAGCATCACCCACTTACAGATAAATCTATGCTGCATAATTTTCTCACGGATCAAGACATTTGTTTTCCTTCTGTACAGTAGCTGAAGTATCTAATTAGTCCATATCAACTTAGGATTGGAATGTGTTTTTCAAGAACACATTCCACGGTCTTTTACATAGCAAAGCACTACTGATGAAAGGAAGAGAATGGCTGTACTGACATCTGAAAATTGAATAAACTGCTTCCAGCCTCTCCGAAAATGTGTTAGATGGTGACTGTGATGGCCTGGGTCATCGGGATGCCCTCTGAGGGTCAGGGATGATGAGAAGGTGATAGACCGGCTGACTGGTTACTGACCAGCAGGTATTGAGAAAGGCTTCCACACAGCAGGCGGGAAATCTTGAGACCCTCCCCTCCTCCCCCACGAAGCAGGTTATGCAGGGCATTGTGCATCAGGTGGGGCATTTGAGGTTTTGCCCTAGGCATAAAGGGAAGAGGGCAGTGTCCAGATTGCGCAGGTGGGCGGATAGAGGTGTGTTCAGGAAAACAGGCAGCCCTGAAGGAAAGTGAGGCATGTCATTGAAGTTGTGAACAAAGTCATTGGTAGACCAAGACTTGCAGACCGAGAAGGCAGAAGGGGCCTAGGACTGAGCCTTGCATTCTGGCAGATGTGGACGGAGGGAGGAGGCTAGATGGAGGCCTGGCCTGGGAGGCTGGGGAGAAATAGGTGAGGATGGGGTAAAAGCCAAGGGGTAAAAAAGTCTTTGAGGAAGGAGGTAAATGGGCAGATGCTGCTAAGAAATCACTGTGAGGTGAGCACCGAGACATGCCCGTCGGATGTGGCTGAGGTTGCTGGTGATGAAGAGCCTGCTGCTAGGCACAGTGGGAGAAGCCCCCAGCTGGGGGGAGGGACTGGAGGGAAGACAGTCTTCCTGGCTGCCAAAGGGAGGGCCACAGAGGAAGGATAAGTGGGGCCTGTGGAGACTTCTTGTTTTCGTGAAATAAGCAGACGCTCTTGCAGGTAATCCGTAAAGAAGAAAACTCTGACCAGGCCCTGGGAAGGCAGGAGGGAGGCGGGTTTCGAAGGTGGAAGGAATAGGTGTGGGTTCTGGGGAGTTAGTGTTTGCCCGTGTGTTTGAGTCAGTCCAGACTTGAAAACTACAGCAGCCACTTGTATGAGCCATGGCAGTGTTTCTCAACTGTTCTTTTTCATGATCACCCTTTAAGGAGAAAATCTGAAAGTAATACACACAATTATTTATTCAAGATATTTTAATTTTACGCTAATGAGAGAAATACTAAGGAATAGTTTTGTTGGGTAGGCTTTAACTTTGGAAGGCCACAAATTGTTGCAATATCTAAGAAAATTGTACCCTCTCTACTAATTTGCTGGGATTGCCATAGCAAAATACCACCGACTGGGTGGCTTAAATGACAGAAATTTATTTTCTCAGTGTTCTGAAGGCTAGAAGTCTGAGATCCAGGGGACAGCAGGTTGGGTTTCTCCTGAGGCCTCTCTGCTTGACTTGCTGAGGGCCGCCTCCTGGCTTTGTCTCCATACGGTCTCTCCTCTGTGCATGCACATCCCTGGTGTGTGTCTCTCTGTTTCCAAATTTTCTCTTCTTAAAGGAAGTCCAGTAAGCTTGGGTTAGGAATCACCCATATGACCTCATTTAATGCTAATTACCTCTTTAAAGGCCCTATTTCCAAATACAGTCACATTCTGAGGAACTGGGGATTGAGTTTCAACCTATGAATTTGGGAGGGGGACAAAAATCAGGCCATAAAACCCTCTTCCCAAACTGTTTTCATCCTTCTTTGGGGTACCATTTCCCCTTTTGAGAATGCATGAACTGACCGGTAAAGATGACTCCGGATTTTGCTCAGTGGACTGAGTGATGGGGATGTAAAGGTGCATTGCTGCCTGAGCACCTAATACATGTCAGGCACCTTGGCAGTCTGCGGGAGTATAAATGTCCTCAAGGAATGCTCAGACACACGAACTGAAATACTGTAATGTAACATGATAGCTACACTCCTAACAGACTGAGACGATGAATGAATATTTGTTGAATGAATAATCCGAGTGTTAGAGTGACGAATTCTGCTGAAAGAAGGAGGTTAGGAAAAACTTCCTAGGAAAGGGGCCATTTGAGGGGGATCTTGAAGGATGAATTAGGTTTATGACTATAGAAGACAGCATGTCAAGCAAAAGAATAGCTGAATCACTGGCACGAAGGAGTGAAAGTGTGTGGCTGATTGAAAGACTCATGAAGAGCAAGGTGTATGAAAACCTTAGGGAATCAGATGGGAAAAGAAACGGTGGACTGTGTAGCCAGATTCTGAAGGATGTTTTGCTAGGGGATTTGAATTTTGTTCTTTGAACAATGAAGAATCAACAAAGTATGCAGGAAGGAGGTCATGTGACAGGCTTGGATTGTGCCCTCCAGAAGGACACCACACCCTAGCTGTGAACCTGAGAGTGGCTGGTGGGGAGGTGCCCGGCTGCTCCGGGGAGCCGTGGGGCCACAGGAGAGAGGCCCTCCCCTGTAAAGCCCACAGCTCAGATGTCGTTGCACATACACAGCCCACGCAAGTCTGCCACACCACTTTGCCCTCTGGGTGTCCCCTAAGGGCTTCCATCCTCCATGAGCCCATGTGCCACCCTTAGGGACCTACTACTCAGCTCTCCCTGATGTGGACCCAGACCGCCACCTCACCTGGAAGGCACGGGCCAATGGGATGTGTGCCCTGGCGTTTGAGGGAGGGGGTGTTGTGAGCAGATGAGACTGTGGGCTTTTGTATGTGCAAAAGCTATGACCCACGAGAGTCCCCTGAGCAGAGCTTTCACAGTGTGCAATAATATACTGAATTAAAATCTTCATTGACAAAAGGGAACCTTGTTCTAAGTTGCACAAAGGTAAATTGGGAAATGACAAAGGGATATGATCCGGAAAGTGTTCTGGAAGAGTAATCCTGGCGGCAAAACAGAACTTGATAGATAGAAATTGGGATGTGGGGAGGAGGTGGCCAACAGGAAGAGGAGTATGTTTCTTCTTTTCCTCACTAGAAAGGGCAGAAATCCCTGGGCATGGGGCTTAGGGAAGAGAGAAGCATGTAAAACTCACAATGGCCCAGTATATAAAAGGCACCACGCGTGGTTTCCTTTTTCTTTCCTCACTTACTTGCAGACCATCCCCCCCACCCATGACTTTCATTGTGGGGAGTGCTTTCACAGTTGTATTTTCCCCCTGGATAACCAGGTTTGTTATTGTGCGTCTTTTAAGATGATTTATAATTCTGTATTCTAGCACTATGTTGACGTGGAGGCCCTGAGAATGACAGAGAACTACATCTGGATACTTTAGGATTCTCAGTGTCTCTGGGTGTTTAAAAACCGAAAACTCAGGGATGTTAAATGGCTTGTTCCAGCTTGTATTATAAGCTGGAACAGCCTTATATTATACCCCTTATACTATAACAGGGGTATTATAAGGCTGAGGAAATGGCAGTGTTAAAGAGCTAAACAACTTGTTTTCTATCTCAGTGGATTGGGATAGAGTTGAGATGGATGATCCTTGTGTACTCAAAGACTCCAGAACTGCAGCTGGACAGTGTTGCTGAGGCTGATCATCCCATCCACTCAGAAAGTTTGCCAGTGGACTCAGTTCTGAGAGGGGGAAAAGGAAGGGGAACATTGGTGTTATTTGGTCATGGGTAGGTGTACCCTCAGAAATCCTCTGCGTTCATTGTATTAGTAAGATAATTAAGATCCAGAGAGGCTGTGACTTGAATGGAATAACAGCTATTTGGTGGCAATACTTCTGATTCCAAGTTCAGTGTTTTTGTTTTTTTTTTTAGTCAATCTCCTCTGCTTTAAGTTTAAAAAAAAACAAACATACAAAAGCTCACTGATCTAGTGAAAACCATTTGCAAAAAGGGAAACGAGGAAAAGGAGGGGAAGTGATATTTAGGTCAAACATCTGATTGCTTTGTAGCAACTTTAAATCATACAGATTGTGAATGGGAACTAAAAAAATCAGTCATGAGGATGTAGAGAATTCGTTTAAGGGCCAATGGGGAAGCTTCCCTTTTGTGATGTAAATCAGTATAGAAATAAATACCTAGATGTAGGCTATCTTTTAACTCATAAGGGTCCTGTAAAACAGTAATAAATGTGCTTTCTATTTGCAGTTCCAGCTAACCTCCATAAATTAGAAAAATTAATGGATCCTGGTGAATCTGAAGCCGAGTGAGCCACTTGATAGGCCGTCCCTCAAGAGCTAGATATCAGCCTGTGTTTGTGTGTTCAGAGGGTAATATATCTAGGATGTGCATTACACAGAAACAAAATACAAATTTTTTAGTTCCCAGAGGTCTAAGATCTTTTCTACTTCTTTAGATTATATCAGATAATTTATGAGATGTGAAACTGATAAAAGACAATGTAACGCCCCATAATTCAGTACAGTACCTCACAAAAGATCTCTGGAATCAGTTTGGTTTTCTAATATATTAACAGTTTGTGAGGAAAGGAAGGAAACCAGAACACATACATTTAAAAGTAGGCACAGATGCTCCCAGAATCCACAGAGAGATGCTTCCATTTGTAACTATTTTATTCCACCGGCAAATTACAAAAGGTTGGGGGAAAATGGGAGATGAGAGAGAATGATTTGCGAAATTATTTTTGAGCTGAATTGTCCAGGGTGCTTAAATTAAAAAGATCGTAAGATAGTATGCCTGATTCCTTCTGTCCTTCGTAGGGTGCTACCTCAAGGGCGTGTCCTGTGTCTGCCGGGACTTAGGTTTGTGATTCTTCGCAGGCTCAGCCAAGCCTCAGCAGTCGTGACCATATCTCTTCCTGTGACTTTTCTTCATGTCACCACCTTCTGTTTATTGATTTTCATTCACTTTTAACATATTAAAAGTAGAATTATTAGGGACTGAGGAGTAACTCCATACTCTGCCTTTTTTAAGGGTGGGGATTTAGGGCCAGCCTAAATCAATTAAATGGTATTGCCTTCATAGATATTTGTATGGCCTTCCTTCTAAAACTTCAGTTCCATATTATGAAAGATTGGAATGTTAATTTTAGTTAACATGAGAACTATCTAGATATTTCAAAGTATTTTAGTGGATATAGTTTCAAATCAAATGTACAGATAATTTTAATGACGTTTGCTGAGCTTTAAGACTATTATTTTAAGGCTCTCCTTGCTGTAGATACTTTTGATTCCAAGGGTATTGATGTAACTGTAGCCTGGAAGTAGTTGTAACCTAACACTGAGAGTGGTAACTCAGACCCAAATTCGGAAAAAAATCTTTTCACTCCCGCGCTCTGCTTCCTGCTCCCATCATTCAATCTATGTTTATTGTGACAGGAGAAACGTCTAACGGATAGTCGTACTGACAGTGAACTGTAGCTGCGTGACACCTCTTTCTTCCCAAACTGGCAAAACACCAATTGCTTAATTATTCTGTAGGATAGTCACCTCATCAAATAGAGTCCTATCTTTTGAAACCAGACATTTAAATCATCCACTTCCTTTTATTTAGTAACAGCTAGATCCTATACTAGCTCAGAGCCCAAGGTCTTAGCTCACCCCGTACTTCTGTGCTGTGTGACTGACTTGATCGTATAACTTCATCTCTGAGTCCCTCTCTTACCTGTGCAATGAAGATAATTATTGTGCCCACTGTTCAAGGTGACTCAGGATTAAAGAAAAAGAACTTCCAGGAAGTGTTTTCTCTGGCAGTAGTACACAGTAAGAACTCAGTAAAAATTAGTTGTTATTAAGTACTTTCTATGTAAATCATTGTGTAGGCAAGCTCAAGAAGGTCGTAATGTGTTTGAGATGCACACTTACTTAACTTGTACCGGATTTTTCTCTCTCTAAAATACCCTGACTTGCATTCCCATTTGGCTCTCATAGTAAGAAAATGAATGGCTATGGTTAAGATGAAGGATCACCAAAGTTCTCATTGATCTTGGGTAGTTAGTTATTTTATTTTAAAATTTCCCCAAATTTCCATAGTTAAGGACAGTCCCAAACCATGAAGCCACCTTTGCAACCCTCTGTTACGTCCATGTTGTTCCTGACAGCCATAGATTTTATGCCAGTGATATAAAGGTACCCTTCAGTTTTGCCTTGGAAATGAAGGTAGAATGGCAACGCCCTAGACAGTGGATCTGAACCAGAGCTGCCTATAAGGATCACCTGGGGGGGAGATCATGAATGCCATTGATGGAATCCAGATGCCTGACCTCTGCCCCAGGGAGATCAATGGTCTTGGGCAAGGGCCCATGGCATCGGCCTTTTACAGCTATGCAGCCGGGGTGGACCCCATTGCTCTAGGAGTACTCTTTTTAGTACTCATGCCTTCCCCACCTCCTACCCCTCCTCTAAATTAAAAGCGTGTAACTCATGAGCACATTGAGGCAATTCCAGATACTCTATAGTCACAGCTGTTCATTAAAAGACGAATGAAAAAGGGTGTATACTGTTTAAAAGTACTTGAAATCTTGTTTTATCAAGTGTAGATTAACCATAAAATCTCTCTTTGGGTAGTTATGATTTATTGTGAGTTGCAATATTGTATAGAAACAAAAGTTACCTTGATTCTTGTCACTCTGTAAGACCCTACTGTTGTCCTTCAAAGATTTTTATCACTGATTTATGAAAACAGTTATGGTTTACTTGAGTAATCGCTGATTTTTTTTTAAAGATTTATTTATTTTTAGAGAGTAGGGAAGGGAGAGAAACATAGACATGAAAGGGAAACATCAATTGGCTGCCTCTCGCACACCCCCAACTGGGGACCCAGTCTGCAACCCAGGCATGTGCCCTGACTGGGAATCGAACCAGCGTTTGCAGGCCAGCACTCAGCCCACTGAGCCACACCAGCCAGGGCAGTCTCTAATTTTGTAAACAATAAATAGGTTCAGTCATCCTGAGACAAGATTCCCTGAAGGCATGAATATTCCTTCTGTCTCTAATGATGGAATATACCTTATGGGAAGGAACTTCCTTGTTTAAGCACATACCTTTTAACAACTCTGGGCTATGGGATTTTGTCTTTATTAAGTGAGAGTGGTCATTGAGCTGTGAGAGCTTGTTCTGTGGTTTCTTCTGATCTTTTCCTGCCTTTCCGTGCTTTAGCACAATTTCAGTTCTGTGGGCCTAGCAGCTGATAGAAATACCAAGGATGTTTGCTGAAATTAGGCTGTAATTTTATATACAATTGCTGCTGATTGGATTGCCCAGGGTGAGGTTTGTTTTTTTTTTTTAATCTGTCTTGCCACATAAAGTTGCTTAGGTTGGGGAGTTTGCTCCAGTCGCTAACTGTGGCTTGTAAACATGCGGCATGTAAGCCGCAGTTGTTGCCATGAGCAGCTGTGCACTCTATTAGCTTGAACACATGGCAGACATTCTCTGGATGAATTAGTGACTGTTGTTGGGAGGAGAGAGGACATGAACTGACCTGTAAAAATATAAATGGGAACCTTGAACCTTAGGATGTTATATTTGTGAGTCCCCTGTTGAGAACCAAGAGAGGGCCACCCTGAACCCTTTGGGTACATTTACAGTGTTATCTGCATTCGTTTTAATTGGCTCACCCAATGTCTAGTCTGGATTCTAACCCTTGCAGTGGTTAAATGCTCATACCAACATCGTATTTGCTTTAAAATCTCACCGTTGTTCTACTTGTTGCTAGCCTTCTTGGTGGCTTGTGAAATGAAGAGTGTATCTTCCCTGGTGTTTCATCTCTGAAGGCAGCAAGTTCTGACTTGTATGGGGAGGAAACATTTTCCTGTTTTTTGTGTGTGACAAATGATGGCCTCAGATGCATATACCAATGCCTTTTTTATCTGAGTTTGCAATTAGAGCGAGGCCCCAGGCCGTGATCACAAGTCCTCTCTGCTCACACAGTCTGTATACTATCGTGAAGAGGTGAGCTCTCCCTGGGCTGATTGCTGCTCCTTTTCTGATGAGGAGACAACCCAGAAAAAGCAGCTTTTCTGACTTTTTTCTGATCCTCCTGGATGGCACGGAGCCTGGCCTCCTTTTCAGAGTTCTTCCTTGTCAGGGGGATAAATGGTGGGCGGGACAGTGCCCAATAATGACTAGGATGGTGCACAATAGCCCTGATTAAAGAGTAGCTCAGTGAGCCTATCTGGGTGCATTATTCTCTTGGGAGGCACATTACTGGGGTGGGGTTGAGGGAATTCTTTTTCATATTCAGGAGATAAATTGCACTCATCAGAGGACTACCAGTTAGTTAAGACAATTTAGAATGTGCATTTCTCGTTTCCAGGAAAAAAAATGCCAAAAATTATCTATTTTGACTGGAGGAGAGAGGAATAAGCATCTCAGAAGCCTGCAGACAGGGAGCTCTTTTGGCCTTTGCAAGAGTTACAGCCTTAGTTTATGAAGGGCAGATGCTCTGTGGCTACACAGGTCACTGTGAAAGATACTCTTTTCATGTATTTAATATTCATGGAAGGTTTCCTATAAAATTGAAAAAGAAAATAGTTTGTATCTGTCTTCTAACCTTGAACCCATCTGCTAGTTATATGTCAGCCAAATGACGCAACAAATCTTAGTTAAGAAGTAATGGAAGTTAATTTGAGACAAATCTAACATTTGAGTGGAAAAGCTAGAAAGGCATTTTATCTTTTGGTTTCTGGTCACCTCCCCCAAAAGGGAGAGGGGGCTATATTTCTGTGTAGTGCTACCATTAGGTTATTAGTCAACAAGGACAGGAACCAAGATCAATAGTTTGGTATGTGTGGCGGCTATTGCAACCCTAAGACTGTCATAGCCTTCCATTAATATTCATAGGTTAATAACTTTGTATCGAGTTGGCAATGACATTTAGCATAGCATGTGTTCGTCATGTAATCAGTCAGTGCTCTAGAAATGGCTAATCCACATTTCTCGCTGATCAACTCCAGATTGTAGCGTATTCTGACTATTGAACTGATTACCAAGCTGAGCTATCTCAGTTTTTCCAAGGTGATGTTGCTTTTGAAGGTCAAAGATAGACGATCTGGTTTGATCTGGAGAATGTAATATTTAATAGCTACCATGAGCTTCCTGGGGCTCAGTAAGAGCATGGTCTACACGGAGGAAGCAGGAGGGGCCACCTCTCGAAGTCACTGTTCGTGCTGGTCAGTTTTCTCTTATCTTTGTTTTTAGCTTTAGATTCAAGGCAAAGACTTCTGGCTACTGTGTGCCCTACCCAGGCCCTTGCCCTGGCTGTTATAGATGGAGGGGAATGATCAGTCACACCTAAGACTGATAACTCTGGAAAACCTCTCGCCGGACATTAAGTGGAACATTACTAAGATATTTCCAACATGAAAATTAATTTAGAAAAATCTCTGCGCAGGACTGAACTGAAAAATGATATCCATTGACCAATGCAGGTAGAATTGTCAGGTTTAGGGGGAAAATGATATAGGACATACTTACACTAAAAAATAATTCGTCTCTTATCCAAAATTCAGATTTAACTGGGTGTCCTGTGTTTTTATCTGACCACCCTGTTCAAAGAAAAGGAAATTAAAGAAAAGAAATATCCTGCTTATGTTTGGAGTGAGGAAGGGAGGAAATCCTGATTACTACAATGGCAAGAAAAGTTGACTTCAGTCCAGTCTACAAGAAACTAGAATTTTTCAAAGTTGGACTAGAAACAATGTGAAAGGGAAAAGGGTAGAAAACATGTAGACGGAAGGCGTTGCATGGGTTATGGAAGATGACAGTGTTCCCTCTGATCTTGGGGAATGAAAAATAGCATGCTGCAGTGTGAAGGTTCTTTACAGATGGCTTGCTCTGATATCCTTATTTCCCCTGGAAGGAAATGGGAACTGAAATATTAAGAGGTTAAGTTACCTGCTCACATTTTTGCAGTCATTAGAAGCAGAACCAAGACCGATCCTTGGTCTCTGACACTTCCTTTCTGAAAACTTGCTCAGTAAAATCTTGACATGCTATGCACATTTAGAGTTAATCCATGTCCTATCGAGTACTTATGATAATGGTGACATCTAAAGAGAGCTTTCTTGTATGAGTGCGATTACTGCACAGACTGAAGCATCAATACCCGAAACACCTTCTCCATTTTAGTAACTACACCCTCCTACCTATAGTGGTCAGGTTCACAATGTTCTTAGCATATATTTCTGACTTATTTGGGCTCCTATAAGTAGCATCACTATTTCCTTACCAGTGGTAACTTCTAGGTCTGTGACTCAAAAGTCTGTATTGTCTGAACCCCTCTTAAGGCACTTATACCATATAAAATAGAAATCATTAGAAAATTGGTCAAAATTAATTTTAATCTAACTAAAATTCAGTATGTTTGATGTAGAAAGTCAGTGTTACCAAGGATAGCGAGACTCACTGGATTGAATCTTCTGAAGACTATAAGTAGACACAATTTGAGAGGGCAGAAAAGTTTGAGAATTGGACTTGGGGATGGAGGGGGTACAGTGGGGGGTAAAGCAAGAACAAGGTACAGAAATAAAAATGATCATGGAATGTTCTAGAAAATCAAACATTGGCTATAGCATAAATTCTCTGCTTGGAAATAGTGTCAAATAGTATTACCACAGTCTCCATTGTCCTGCCCCATTCTTGCCCCTAGTTCTTTTACAGTTAGAATTGAACTTCTCACTTTGGCTAGTCTGGTCCTACCCATTCCGCTTCCTCCCCTAAGGAAGCTTTCTCAGAGCCCTCCAGGCCACCCTTGGACAGGCTGAGCTGAAGATTAATTGGCAAATGAGCTCATCTTCCAACACATCCTGAATATGGCTCAGTAATGTTGTTAAATGATTTCTCTCCCCATGTGCATGTATCTCATCTCTTGCTTACAGAGGCTGCCATTTAGTTGTCACTTCTCCATCACCAAGCTTAGTGCTGTGTGCATGGTTAGTGTTCAGTGACAGTATTTGTCTGAGCTGTTTGTTGTTCCGTATTGAAGGTCTGGCTTGACTTAGCAGATAATAGAAAAGAAATGCAAATGTTCTTTGATAAAAGGACTTTCTCTTCTTCATGGTTATTTTTTTTTTAAACCCCTTTATGTCTAATGTGCTGCCAGGACCACAAAGCTGATCTCAGCAAACATGTGCGTGCAAACATACACATGTGTGACCGGAAGGAATCTACAGATCCTACACCCCAAACCCCTAGTTTTAAGTGACAGAACGGAGACCAGAATGGTCAATAACTTTCTTGAGTTTACCAAACACACTTCAGGCATCAGAATCCAGCTCTCCTCACTTTAGCGAGTGCTCTTTTTTTTTTTTTTTTTTAAAGATGCTTTACGTTTTCTCGTCTTTGTCTGGCAGTACAAGAAAACTTGGCTGGATTCAGAGTGTCTGATTTTTTCAATCTCTTTATGTCTCTCTCCTTTTTCTATTACAGGAGCTAAGTAGAAGGTACCCCTAGGAGTTAGGGGACCTGCTCCTTCCTAACCCTGCCACTGCATCTGTGCCTTAGAGAATTCACTTATCTCCTCTAAGCCTCTGTTTCCACATCTGTAAAATGGGATGAGTGTGGAGTTCAACATCACATAATGCTAGGTCCCTTCTAGTTACACTCAGTAATTCAGTGATAGTTCTGAATTATATTGACTCTTTGAGGATTTAAGAATGTCCTGTTCTTCTTCTCTTCCTTCTTTGTTATGAGGTATTTCCACAGCTTTTGCCAGGAGTGAAGAGTATAAGCATGTGTGGGAGTGAGGGGGAGGGAAAGGTGAGTCAGCAGGTGAATCCAAGCCACTGGGGTGAAACAGACCTGGTGGCTTCCACTCTCCTGTCCAACCTCCAGGTAGTGCAGGATGGAAAATCCAAGCAACACAAGATGACCTTGGGCTTTGGGACATTAAGAATCTTTGGGACATTAAGAATCTTTCTGGTGTATGATGCCCTGTCTTCAGTTCCTCTTTTGTTGTGGTCTAGTGTGGTATCTCAATGTCTGGGGAGCATGATAACACAAAAAGCAAAAAGGGTCTTCCTGAGCATCGTGTAAGGAAGCCCCAGCAGCCCCCACCCCCACCCCATGAGGGAGAGACGTGTGCCCTCTTCACCTCTTTTTAAGTGCTGACCCTGCCCGGAAGGATGTGGGTTGTTTTTTCCCCCTTGAAGGAAAAGCCTACACTTTTGGCAGCAGAGCTGAAAGAGAAAAATTGAGCTTGACCCATTTCTGTAGCAGTGCGAGACTTGCATTGTCCTGTCCGGCGGTATGAGAAACCTTGACCTGGGAAACTGACAGCGGCAATCAGACCCTGGCATTGAGGGAAATGGCGTGAATGTCAATGGGAGCGCCGCCCTGGATGAGGTCGGGAGAGGAAAAGGAGCCACGCCAATTCAAACAAAAGGAAAGGACGGGGGTGTTACCCATACAACTCAGGGCAGTGATGAGAGTGTATTCAAATTATTTATCCCAGCACGATGTGGATGATTTAAGGGGGACGGATTGCTGAACTCTGCTGAAGTGGACAGGGTTATGAATCTTCCAGCATTATTAATCCCACTGTACTGAAGGCAAAAGAGGGGCGGGTGTAACAAAGCATGACCCGAAAGCAGTGAGTCCTCAGACACTGTGCTCCAGCAATGCCCAGGAAATGAGCCCTGGGACCTGCGGTCACTGCCACCCAGATAAAAGTGCCTCCCTCACCAAGCGGATGCCAGGGACACCCCTCAGAGGCACGGATGCGTGTGTCCGCCCACACAGCTGGTTTCAGGATGGCCTTCCTACCAGCCCTTTCCTTGCGCACAGCACTTCCCCCTCTGAGAAGCCACCAACCTCCTGTTTGTCCTGGCCTGTGAGGGTTGGGGTCTCTTCCCCCGTCGACCTCTTCCCAAAGCAGTTGCTCATTGGCGTTAATATTCCCAAGGGGGTCTCCTTAACCAGTGAAGAATAGATAGTGCCTCTCATTTTATAACATGGTCCTGTCCACTTCTTTCAGCCTGTGCCCGCCGGCCACACCCAGACCAGCTGTGTTTCTCAGAAGCTGGGACTGCCTTTGGAAATACACGCAACTGTGGGCCACTTCTAAACATTTATGTAAAAACTACAGTTGACATACAATATTACATTAGTTTCAGGTGGACAGCATAGTCATTAGATGGTTAGTTATACACCTTATGAAGGGATCCCGGTAGGTCTGGTGCCCGTCTGGCACCACACACAGTTATTGTGATATTCTGACTGTGTGCCCTATGCTGTACTTTACATCCTGTGGCCAGTTTCATAACTGGCACCTTTTTTACTCATCTCTCCTCCCCCTTTGGTTCTTATTTGTCTTACGGCAATGCTTCATTTTAGAAGGAGGACCTGAATTTTTAAAATAGGAGCATACTCAGAATACCACGTTTCTGAATAAACCATGAAATAATGCTTTTTTATTAAGTGAAAATGGCACTTGAGAAATACATTACAAACTTTGTTCATCAGGTTGCTGTGTGGGTGAGATTACGTAGCCCAGGAGGGTTTCAGCCAAAGAGAGTTACCTGAGTTGACATTCCTAATACTGTCAGGGAAGAGACCTGAAGAGACCGCCACTCACTGAACACAAGCAGCGACTGTCCTCCTGAAATGGGATGTGACAGGTGGAACTCATTGGTCTGTGAGCTAGTCCTTCTGTAGCTGGAGGGGAGCAAGACAGGGGTTCCTGCGGTGGGGGGTTGGGGCTCAAGGCAGCCAGACTGAGGCAGCACACGCGAGAAATGGGGCCGAAAGGCAGAGCTGTCCTCCACCAGACTGAAGCTCGTCCTTGGTCCCCTGCCAGGGCTGGTCACCAGCCAGTGGTGTGGACTTCGTGGGCCTTTTGGCCCAAGTCTTGCGTTTGAAGGTTTCAGAGCTGGCCTTTAAAAGTCACCGAATGAATTCATGTCATTGCGAGTTAGGTGTAGTTACATACTTCGCTGCAGCACATGCAGAATATGTCACAACTGCTGTAACCCGTTTTGGCATTTCTTCACGTTTTAGTAAGGAGGACACGGTCCTGCCTCTCAGGATCAGAGAAGCCCTTTCCTCCTTAGCCCCTTCCCTGTTCCCCTGCATCCCCTTCCTGTCCATGGTGCTCCTGATGCTGAGGTGCACGTGGGGTCCTGTTTATCTGTGTCCTTCCCGTACACTGGGAGCATTCCTTCCACATTGTTTAGCTTGCTAGAGACAAACTGGCCATGGTGGTAGAAGATAGGTAGGTGGAGTTTCTTGTGGTAGTAACATTTGCTTACATTGGGGATCCTGCTAGTGTTTCAAACACAGTCGTGCCTTCCTCTCCTCCTTACATCTGTTTTCTGTCTAAGCCCTCTGGCTCTCTATAGCCATGCATCTCCGTGCATCTGCTGGTAGTAGAAGCACCTCCCGCACCCCGCTATGAGTCTAACGCTGTGAGCAGCTGAACCTGGAGGCCTCTGCCTGTGTGCTACTACTCATCCACTCATTCATTCAATAAATATTTCCTGAGTGTCCACACTCCAGCATGATGCTGAGCACAGAAGAGAGAGAGGCACAGTCTCCAGGTGCTGAACGGTTTCCCCATCCTCCTTGGCTGCTACAAGCTCACGCTGGCCTATCTCAGCCCCCATCCTGATATTCCATCTGGCCGTATCCACCTGTCTAGGTTCCCAAGGTACCTTGCCACCCTACAGGAGTCCAAGGGTGGCTTGTGTTCATGCTGATGGAGAAATAATGTACCAAAACCTCTTCCCGGGGGGGGGGGGGGGCCTCAGAGTCCTTGAAGCCATGGCAAGGCTGGGTATTTTCTAGGTCATTCAGGTGCCACGACGGCTTGGCAAATAGCCAAGGAGGAAAGAGGCTCCTCTTTTCAGGCTAAATAACAGCCTCCTTGTTGGGAAGGGAATAATCAATCCCAGCTGGGGAAGAGAGACCATGTTCCCTGTGCTTTTCCATTCAAATCTAATCTCATGACATGAGTTTCTGACATGAGTAGCATTCTTGCCCAGACTTGTGGCCCCAGGGAGGGGATGGTTATTTAAGACAGCTGGCTCCCCGAGCAAGACATACAACTTGATGATAAATGCTTACAGACAACTTCCCTTACTCACTGGTCCCAGTCCCAGTCTAATTGACACCCCTGGAGATTTGCAAAAAGAAAAAAAAAATAGATGTTTCTTTGAAAGAATATCATGTCTCTGGATGCAAAAAAAAGATAAGAAATTCTGCATGCATACAGTTCATCAGTATTTCCCAGCTTGTGGAATTCTTCAGGGAGGGATTGCTTTTATGCATTCCCTGTGAAACAGAAGCTTCCTGCGCCTTTAAAACCTGTCTTGTGTTATAGTATAGAATAAATCTGGGATACGGTTTTGTTTTATCTGCCTTTGCCTTGTCTGTAGAAAGGGACTATTTCTGTGAATTAGTGAATTAGATTAGTCACCTTGCAGGCATTTTTCCTGAAAGCTTACACATAGCTCTATCATGAATAATTTTGTTTTAGTAATTTAAAACTTCTCCCAGAGTTTACACTTTTTTTTTTAGGTCAAGAAACCCAGTTCTTGGGAATAACAGTGATGCCTAGATCTCCAGACCTAAATGTCAAGCGTTTGCCACACACTCCTGTCTCCTAACTGGAAGTGAAGTCTGTGAGCAAAGAATGAATTGCCTCACGCATTTTTCTCCCGTCTGGGAACTTAGTCACTATACTGGTTATACTGTAGAAACTAAAATGCACATCCTGAGGAAGTCACATTTATCTGAAAGAATTTGGAAGTATTGAGGGTATGTAGAATTTATCTTTGCAACTTATCAAAGTAATCATGTTACATGGTGAAATGATAATCTTTGAAAAACAAAAACTTTAGGAATGGATCCATGAACTAAAAAAGCGGGTGGGAGGTTAGGAAGAAAAACTAAGACCTGGTAAGGTTTCAAAATCAATACTGAGTGAAAAAAGTAAATCCGAGGATCATATAGTTAGTGTAGTAGAACTTACGTAAAATTTTCACAACATACTAAACAGTATTCCTGTGGGTATTCCTGCGGATGTTTTCTGTGGGTATATTCATCAGTAACGAAGGTCTAAAGACATGGCTTGCAAGGACCCAAGAAGACACTTGATAGTGTTTTCCTGGGTTGGTGGAGCAGGCAGGCAGGCAGGCAGGCAGGCAGGTGGGAGGGAGAATGGGAGCAAATTAATTTATAATGTTTTGTTTCCATATATTAAAGGGATCTGAGGCAAACATGACAAAATAATATTAGTTAATTCTGGGGACTGAACATTATTTGCTGTGCTGTTTGGTCCTAAATTACTTCAGAATACAAATTACCTTAAAAGGCTACCAAAGAAAGAGTTTTATACCTCCATTCTAAAGTTCCACACGAATGTAAGTGGAGTACACAGTCCACAGACATGGCCCTTCTATGGGTATTTGCATTTTTTAGAGTGGTGAGCCGTCTTGCTCTGAATTCTTCTACACTAAGTACTTACTCTAACAACTTGTAAATCAGTTATGCATAGGTTAGGGCAGCAAGTTTTGGCTGTTTCAGGAACAGGTGCCTTTTCAACAGAAAAATCTAACTGGTCTTGGCCTCAGCCAATCTCAATTTCATTTTTAAAAAGTTGACGTGAATACTTCGAATGGATGACATGCTTTCCCTTCCTGGCCAGCCACCCACATGCAGCTTACTCAGAGGATTTCTTTGACTGTAGAGGTGAGACCTTTATCAGCAAAGAACACTGCCCCAGGAAGAATTTCTCTGATTGCTTTGCGTGTAGGATTTATATTGGTTTGAAAATGAAAATTTTGATTTCCTGCCATGTGAAAATAGATGCAGCTAGAGAAATCAAAATCATGTTTTCTGCAGCACAGGACTACCCCCCATTTATTTTTGGACTCAAATCCGGCCTACTTGACTTAAAAGTAGGAGATGCTCACAGAGGGAACTGCCATTGGTGATATTTGTCACTAAAGTGTATTTCCTTTCCTTCCAAAGTCTCCATCCCTCATGCAGTTTACTCTGGTGTTACCCTTAATTTTCTAGGCTAGAAATCTCTCTCCTTCAGCCCACCAAATGTTAGGGACAGAAAACTAGAAGTGGGCAGAGGGGCTGCTTAAAGGGTATTGGGGTGATCTTTTTGATAGAAGAGGCAAAAGTTCAGAGCATGATGGCAAAGGAAGAGGAGAAAAACTTAAATGAAAGAAACAAAAAGAGGACATGATTTTTTTTAAGTACAGGGATGATTTTCCTATAAACCCTACTACTCATTTAGACCCTACTACTACATTAGGTCATAGTAACATGTCTGTGCTGATAGTGCTGAGTGGTTGGTGTTTTCCAGAACAAGTGTCGAATTCACTGATGGTTTCTTCATGCCACCTTCACTGATGCTTCTCAGTCTCTATTCCAAGGAAGGCTCTTAGCTAGTTGGATGCGTGCACCATATGCTAAACTGATGCCTAAAGTGTACACTCATCTGCTGATGGGTTTGTGTATGCAGAGAATATATTTCTGGAAAATGTTGGAGGTTTTGCCTATATGTTAAAAATTTTGAAGTTATAATATTAATACATATTTATACTCTTAAAATTTCTAGTTTGACAGCAAATGGGGTCCTGTTCTAAAACCATGGGATTCTAACTTGTGCTTTTGTTTTTAGAAGAGTTAGCCAATTTGTTTGAAGATATCAATTCAGAACATACTCAGTATTCCCTAAAGTATGGGAGATTGGTCTGAACTTGTACTGACCTTATAACATTACTTAGAAGTTGATTCTTGAAAAAAGAAATGTAGCTATAAGCTTACATACTTGTCATTCATTTACTTCATAAAAGTAGGATATGGAGAAATGATCTGGTTATTTGGGTTTTAGACAAATATAAAAACTTCTCTGAGTTATCTCAATAAGCTGTGTCTTACGTTGTTTTTTTGTAGATTGTCAATCACACTGTTCTTTAGGGAGACAGTGTGTGGTCAAGTATGGAGACTGAGGTGCAAGTCAGACAGGCGGAGTTCAGGTCTCAGCTCCCCCTCACTGGCTCGTTCCTTAACCTCCTCGAGCTTTTGTTTCTTTCTGTGTAAAATGGGAATCATGAGGCCAACTGCACAGAGTTGTTTGGAGGGCTAATGAAAGTCGTGTAGATGGAGACTCACCGTGTACGATGTACAGATAGGCATTCCGTGCTGGTTTCGTTTCCCTTCCTGTTGGAGAAAGAAAATCGTGGGTTAGAAAATCATTGCCGTTTACTTCGATTGTCAGTCGCCTCTTTCCTAACCCTTAGGGTTTCTTTCTTTGCTCATTGCTCAAAGATGACCTTGTCCCAGGGAGCACTGACTCACGTTTGCAAAGTTAGCTCCGGACTCTTTAGAATTAGAGGAACTCTCGTGGTGGTTGGCTTAGTAGGTTTCCTCTTGAGTGCTTCCCCTGAATTCTACAATTTTGCCCCAGCCTCCCTCCCTTGATGGAAAGCCCTAGAGAAGATTTGGAACTTTGGGATGAAGCCCGGGGCCCTCAGTGGGGGCAGTCAGAGGGTCAGTGTAGAAATCACTTCCTTTGTAGGGAGAGTGATCATTATGTCTGCTGCCAGGACATATTTGGTAGCTGAATATCTATGAAAGATCTTGAAAACAAGATCTTTCATTCTGTTGATAGAGGTTATTTCCTGAAACCAGGTCTTTGCTCTCACAATTCTGATCGGTCTTGATCACCGAACAGTCATTGTGAGGAGTCTACAGTGGGCACAGGAAGGCTAGATTGAGTATTTTTTGACAAAAGCAAACTAAATGTAGGGAGTGGTCTGTAGATGCAATTAAGAAGCCTTTTACTGTAAGTACTGTTCATCTTTTAGCTTCAGTTCTGTTTCCATGGCAACCAGATGGTTGGCAAGTGCCTAGCTGAATGGTTTTACAGGAAGCTGAAAAACATTGCTATTCTAAGCAGCTTGCTTTTTGCTGCAGAAAGGGATCCTTCCCTTACTGTAGGCCAGCCAGCATTTACTGGGAACAAAGCAGGCTATTTATGCTAATTATATTCTGGGGACAGGGCACAGAAATGGGGGAGAGGATCTCAGTCCCTGCTTACTGGTCTGTGAATTTGTTTCTTGGGTTGTTGTTTCTAGCAGTTTAGAAGAACCAAATGACTTATCCTTTTCTTTATTTCAGATGTGATTTCCCTGTTTAAGCAGATCTTATATTCTAGAGATGGAACTGGTTAAAAAAAGAAGGTGGCAGTGGTGGGTGTCTGGGCTGATGTCAGTTAGGTGAAGTCAGTCTGCTGAGTTTATAGCTTTTGAGTATCTATAGGGAGTCTGTTTTTTTAGAGTGTCCCCTGCTAGCAACAGATAGGTAACGGCTCAGCGGCTGTTAGGCCTATCCTTTATTGTACGTTAAAACTGTCGTTTGGATTTTCTTTACATCTTAAAACGCTGTATTTCCATTCACATGATAAATTATATATGGTGGAAAAGTCTTTGGGGGGTGGTTCAAAGTTAAGAGCAATTCCATTTTGACAGTTTATGACGTACAGTGCGACCGTTTCTTAGGAAGAAACCATAAGGATATCTATGCGGGTCCATCAGAAGCCGATATAATAATTTCAGTTTCAAATATAAGCCAATTAACAGGACTTCCTTTCTGAGCTCATTCAAATCCTCTTTAGACGCGAGCTAGAAAATAGGAAAAAGATTTTTTTTTTTTGTTTAACTATACTTCAGTAGAGACAACTCTTTAAAACTGAGTAGTGAAAGCATTTAATTTCAATAGGGTGTATGGACTTTTGTTCTCTGTCAGTCTCTCTCTCTCTCTCTCTCTCTCTCTCTCTCTCTCTCTCTTTCTCTCTTTCTCTCTCTCTCATGCACCCACACAGACACACACAGTTAAAGAAAATCCATAAAAAATTCCAAGGCATGCTTTACATTCTTGATATCTATCGCCACATTATTTTTTTCTACAAAATGTGGCCTTTGTTCCATGAGAGAGACATTTCAAGGGTGCTAAGATTTGACCCCGACTGTATTTAGATAAGCTGATGCCAGTTTGAACTAGTCTCTCACTGAGGTCCAGTGATGTTTCTTTTGCATTTTGATCAGGTCTTAGAAATTTTCCACAAAACACAGTTGGAAAGTATCTCAGGAGCGTGTTATTTATTCAACCTCGAGTCTCTGAATAGCACCAAATGGAACACTGAATAGCAAATCGCTTGCTTTGAATCCTCTCTATGAAATGTTCTAGTAGTAGATTTCACAAGTAGTTTTTTCTCAAATCACCCTGAAATAAGGATGAAAGAAGTTTAATTCCCCAAAGGGCTTGCATGATCTAAGATGAGTTTTTAGGAAGTATTTTAAGGTACCTAGAGCCAGAATTTGATCAAGTATTTGCTGAATAACTTCTAAAGGAGCCATAGGATTTGACGAGCTTGTTCAAGGAGTTTGTAGATTATCCTGGCATAGAAAACCAGCAGCATAAACCCTAGAACAAGGACTGCCTTGCATGGTAATGGGTTCATAGGAATTCAGAGAGAGAGTGTGGATGTAGCCTCTAGAGAGGGCTACCTAGAGGAAGTGGTCTCAAAGCATTTTTTTAATTCAACAAAAATGTAGTGAGCAAACCCCGTGTGCTGGGTGCCACGCACTCCGCTTAGAGTGGTCATGATGAGCTAGACCGAGGACACCTGTGGGTGCAGCTCAGTCTGGTCAGAGTCAGAACTCAGAACCAGGGTTACCTCCGTGACGGTGTCTACGCTGGACAAATCACAGAGTTCTGAGGGAACACCTGGTTTTGGAGGGCGCGGAGATTTTGTTGAAATTCCTTTGAAGACATTTGAAGCTGAACTTGAACAGAAATAAATCCCAAACGGACATTGCTATTTACCCACTTGAAATAGTGTTTCTTCCCCCCCATCTCTCAGAAAATGCACTCCACTTTTCCAAAAGAAGTCTCCTAAAACATAAATAAATATGTAAGCTTTTCTTAGAAACTAAAATTGGCTTCAGAATTGTGTAGGAAGGAGAGCTCTTGGAGAACTCCAACCTGCTTTATCATTAACTCCTTTATAACCCTGGAAGGGGAAAGAAATACAAGATTTCCAAAGAGTGCCAGTGGGCCAGGAAATGGAGGCCTCCCCTGGCTCAGAATGTAGTGTCCAGGGAAGACAATCCTTCCGTGTCCTCTACCCCGCCCCCCCCCCCCTTTTTAAGGAAAGGGTTTATTATGCTCCTAGTATGTGCATAGTGCTTTATTAGACCTCAAGCCTTTGTATCTGTTCCTGTATCCTTTAACAGAGACCAAACAGGGAAAGGAAAAGAAAAGTGACTGTGGCAATCTGTTGCCAGTGAGCACTGAAATTATGGCTGCCACCTCTTCCCCCTGACCTAATTAATCTGTCTACTGAAGGACAGAAAAATTACTGTTGTTAGTGGCCCACATTCATCTGGAGAGCTTAGATATGCTCGCATAGATACATTTCTCAGTTGGATGTTTCCCCATTTAGATCCTGCTGGTTGCTTTAATTTTGTACTTTAGCAGAACTGTTACTTTCCACTCATTTGTGTAGCTTTCTTCTATAAGCCACATAACATCCATTATCCCCTGAGGAGCTTCTTGCATGGAAGAAGGAATCAGAAGCAAACAGTAGGTCTACTAAACTGATGCCCTTTTCCTTACCCTTGCTGAGAATGACTTTGAGACATTATTCATGGTATCGATATTTTTTTCTGAGTCAGATTTAGTGACATGGCCCATAACTCAAAGTTAAATCTCTTTAAAATTTTAGGATAAAAAGGAACAAACAGACCACCAGAGTTTGTGATGGTTGCAGAACTCTGAATATACTCAAAACCATCACATTATAAACTTTAAATGAGTGTATTGTATGGTACATGCATTATATCAATAAAGTTGTTTAACAAAAAAAACCCCACCAGCACTGTCCAGGTAGGGAACCCAGAGCAGTTTTGATGGGGCCGAGGAGGAATTATGCAGAAGAAATGGCCAGGATGGGGCTGGAGGGCCAGGCAGGTCCATCCTGGGTGCCCAGTGAAGGAGCACCTTCTTGTTAATGAAGGAAGCCCCTCGGTGCTGTGCAGTCACCCTGGTGCCTTTGAGAGACTGAGTATAACAGTGCGACCCTCACTTATTTTCACATCTGCGAGGGCAGCGGTGCCTGAAACTAGAGGAGCAGGTGAAGACCAGAGGCTACAAAACCCTTTACTCTCCAGGCATCCCGGTGCTGTGTTTGGGTCACCCTCATTTTACTTAATAAGGACCCCAAGGCACAAAAGCAGTGATGCCGGCCATCGGATGTGCCAAAGAGAAGCCCCAGATGCTTCCTTTAAGTGAGCAGGTGGGTCTTTATAGGAAAAACTACAGTGAACAGAGAGTTTGGCACTAAACTGACAGCAGAGACACCATCGGTTCACCTTTGCTGCCCACTAACCAGAGCCCTGGAAAACATCGCTTTCCCTCGCGTGCGTGCCCTTGACTTCACGGGTACGCCAGGAAGGTCGAAGCCAGCCCTGAGCACGTCATTCTGTTGTTCTGAGGCCAGGGACACTCTGTGAAAGTGCTTTGTGAAGAATAAAATGCTCAGAAATGTGACATTAAATGTGACATTGAACTTTTCATTCCAGCTCAATATTATAGGTAAGGCTTAAACATGTATTTAATATTGCTTTTAATTTCACTTTTAATGTTTCTAATTTATTTCTTGGGTGTGATTTTTTTAAGGTTACTTGTCTGCAAGACTTTTTTGGTGATGATGATGTGTTTATTGCATGTGGACCTGAAAAATTCCGTTACGCCCAAGACGACTTTGTCCTGGATCACAGCGGTAAGGCTGTCTGTAACCCGGGGGTGGAGGCGGGGTGTAGTCACGTGGTGCGGATTAAGTGGTCTTCACGCCATCTTTGAAGACAGATGGCATTGACAGTAGTCTTTCTGAATTAATGGGACTAGAGGATAAAATGAAAGTAAAAAAAAAAAAAAAAACCTGATTCAGTAGTTAAGTAGTACTCACTTTTTATTGATTTTGTTCTCCTTTTCACTGCATTGTTTTGCTTCAGAAATGCATTTCCTGCCCTCTTTCAGAATGCAGGCTGGCCCTGCCACCCCTAATAGTATGGGCAGTGTTGAACCTGAAACAGTTAGCTGTACATTCTCCATGTCCATAAAGAGATACATGAAAGGGTAAGAACAAAATCGTTAATAGTGATGATCTCAGGTCCCTTTTTACCTAATTATTTTGTTTGCAACTTTAAAAATGCAATAATATGCATTGTTTATACATGCAGAAAAAAATAAGGTAATTTTCATTAGTGGGTAGAATAATCTTTTTCTCTTCATTGTGCCAATATATGGAGTTTTCAACTATTTAGCAATAACCCTGGTAATTTCAAATGTTACTGTTTCTAGGAATATTGCTCTACTCTGTTGTCTTGAAGGAATTTAAACCTATTACAGTAATAGTGATTATTTTCACCAGTAAAGTCAATTTCACCTTTAATGGGGTAAAATCATACAGACATAACATTTCACAGAGAAGAGGGCTATTAGAAATACAATCTCACTCTTCAATTTCCTGAATGAACAAAGTTAGTTTTTCCAAAATTAGACTGAAGGTAGACCCCTTCCAGTTGTAGTGATTCTGACCGTCCAGAATTAGAGAAACATATTGCTGAATATCGTAAATACCATGCCCCATCGACTTGTAAAAGTTCAAGAGGGTCCATTCTGTGTCGCCAACTTCCCTGTGCAATTCTTTCCCGTGACACCAAGTCAGTAGCCTTGGAGTAATTTATCTATGCTGCGCTTGGGGTTCATTGATCGACTTCTTGTTTTTCACTGCTGCCAAATTTCTTTGAGTGGTTCTGCACTGTCCTACAGTCTGTTGACTGGTTCGCTTTAAACTGGTGATATCACTGGCAAGTCCTTAAAGAATTGCAGGTGATGGCTTTTGTACCATCTCTGTAATGTTATCCCTGATTCTCAGCAATGGTTAAGGTTGACTCAAACATGCATTTACATATCACCTGTGTTTTACATATTTCTTTGTAATTTCATTTCATAGTATTTCTTTGATGTCAATCTCGGTCATTTTGGAAGTTGACACAATGAAATTCAATGATGTGTTCTACATTGTAAAGTGAATTTGGATCACGACAGTGATGAAACATTTATTGAGCACTTACTGTGTACTCAGTTTACACGTATGTTGTAAACTTACCTAAGCGAGCCGGGTCTCTGGCAGTTTTTTTGTTGTTGTTGTCGTTGGCTACGCAAAGACTCCTCAGAGACAGGTGAGAGCTACTGCTTGCTTCCCTCTCAATCGCTAATTCCTTAACCATCTGTAAACCGGGGGTAATAATAGTGGCCTTTTTCTAAGATTCTGTGAAGATTAAACAAGTTAATACACATAAGGCAGAAGTGTACGTAGTTACAAGTATGTGCTATGGCTGTTGTTAATGTCATTATTATTCATAAAATCTTACAATGAAAACAGTTCTCAGACTTAATTCTGCCACAAGGACACTTACTAGGAGGCAACATTTTAAAAAATTAGTCATTTAACTTGTAATCTTGACAAAGTCCCGACTCTCGGACCTTTTAGGTTCCTGGAGGCATCTTGCATTGAAGAGCCATTAAAATCAGTTCACCTAGTATTGACGGCCTGACCCTGGGCCGTAGCTCTGAAGTTCAAGTATTGGCTTCACAGGTTTAGCTGTTCCACTCTTAAGGGTGGCAGTGCCTTTAAGATGTTTCTAACTAACCCACACACTGCTGCTTTCAACAATGGAATACTCAGTAACCCCCATAATGCTAATTAAGCGTAAGTTACTACAGACCCCTCTGTGTAGGGTTTTGATTAGAGTCTTTCAAATGCTGACTGTCCCCCCTTGGGGTGTATTTTCCTGATTAGTGTACTTCACATGTTAATATATTGCCCCTGGGGCATACATTAAAACCAACCCACAATTTAATCTTCCTTCATAAATGGAAGTATTTTAATGTAAATTAATCCTTAGAACAAGCCTATGAAGCAGATTTTATTCTTATTCCATTTTCACAGGGGAAATACTGAGGTTCAGAGCCTCACCAAGGTCCCGTAGTTGACAAAGTCAAATGCACAATTCATCCCAAATCTGCGATGACTTTAAAAAGCCATGTTCTTAATTATTCAAATTAGAATTGTGCATTTTAACTGTCATTAGTTCTGATACTCTAAACGCTATTTGGCTATTTATGGGAAGACCAAAGGTACTGTTTAGTTCCCTAGGTTTTCGGGCTCCACAATTTGGAAAGCTAGAAAATAAGATAGTAAGGGTTCATAAATCAGAGCCCTGGGTACCCTTTCCACATGTGATAAAGATTTGGGAAGGATAACAAAAGTGTGTAGCCTTTGCCTATCAGTGCTACTGTCTTTAAAAAGTTGTGCATGTTTAGTGAGGATGTGTGTGTAATGAAGTTAGGACACGGGGGTTTCTGCATCCATCTGCAGCCGTGTGGTGAGGTCACAGTTGTGTAGCCTCAGGTGTGCTTTAGGGGCGGTCAGAGAAAACCGATTGGGTCGTGGTTCTAGGCGGTCAACTCCTCCCGCCTGTGCTCTTCCTTCCTCACGTGTGCTGCTGTGAAAACCAGATCTGCTCAACGCACTCTCCTTCCTTTCCAGAATGTCGTGTCTTGAAGTCATCTTATTCTCGCTCCTCAGCTAAGTATTCTGGATCCAAGAGCCCTGGGTTCTCTCGACGCAGCAAATCGCCAGCCTCAGGTAGTTACTGGAAAAGGAATGGTGGTCACAGGAGGAACATACCATTCTCCTTTTGTTTCCTTTAATTAGTGTGTATTCACAGTCTTTCCACTGCTTGTGTGCAGCCAGGTTGCAGAACAGTATGCAGATGACATGAGTTTTTTAAAACCAAAAATTGAAGTCTGTTTCTCAACATTATACGTCTTCCAAGAAAGTAGCTTGTTTTGTTCTGACACACTTTTTTGAGAACGATCTTATTATCTTCATTCTTCTGAGAGTTAACATAGAAATGCCTTACATTTTGACCACTGTGTACTGCATTTTAATTTTTGTACTATGTGGCTGTGGATATTCTCTTATTTGTTTAAAACTTACACACACACCTAACGTAATGTTATTTACTCAATAGGTTTCCACAGGCTTTTCCTTCATCAAGCAATTTAATAGTAGCAACAATTATTCTTGGAAAGAAGTGCTTTACTTATTCAAGAGTCAAACTTAACTGTAATTCAGTCTCAGGTCCTGTGGATTTGTCATAATTTGACCATTTTGACATTTAAAAAATATAAAAACATCCATAAACATCTTGATATATCGATCCTGCCAGCTTTGTTTCTAGTTTAATTATGAACAACTTTGTGGATATTATTTCCTGTTAACAAAGGGGTTGTGAAAAACCACGATTTTACATGTGGGAAATCTAGAACACGTGAAAGGAGAATCAATAAAAATGGTCTCGAGCGTCACACTTTTTATAAGATACTGAGTTTGGGGGCTGTTCACCTTCCCGCCGCTTCCCGGTCAGCACCACCCACTTTCCCCAAGCCGGGTTGTTTCACCTTTCTGTTCGTGTGCACGTTTAGACCTGCTGAATAACCGCTGTCCTTCCTGTCTCCTCCTCCTCCCCCTCCTCCTCTGTATACACTGAATGTGCACAGTAAAGAGGGGTGGCCACTACCCCAGTGCCTACTCTACAGCCAAATCCCCAGGTGAGCCATGGTTCGTATGGCTTTGTCACTCCGCTGGGTTTCTGTTGTCTTCTGCCACATTTCTGTTTCCTTTGCTCCATTTCCGTGACTGTATCTGGCTTGTACCCGTGCGCATCTGTGCAGAATGAAGTGCTTCACAATTCACAGGTGCTTTGGCCTCCCTTACTCGCTGGAGAACCAGTTGTCCGAAGACCAGCGAATGCTTGTCCGTGTGCAGTAGCAATACCAAGTGACCAAGGAGGCACATCGCCTCTAGGCATTTATTTTCCAGTTAAATTTGGAAAATATTTTATTATTGGAAAAGGCTCAAGTTTGTGGATAATATGAAAATGCCCACAGATGCAATTGTTCTCTTCTATTCTCACCTTCCTCCCCTCCCCGGGGTTCATAGGCCCAATGCTTTCTCTTTCTAAAAGTGTTGACAACATGAGTATTTTTAACTGAAAACATATTTCTGCTGTTAGGCTTATACTATGCATTCTGTAAAGGATCTCACACACTGGGAAAGCTAACATAATACAAAATTTGCATAAATACACTGAACTGAGCTTACCATATGGACGGTATACATTTTTGTCAGGTTTTTAGCTTTTGTTTAAGTGATAGGTTTACAGATGCTATCATCTAGTAAAATAACAAAATGAAAGTGGGGAGGTTGGTTCGAGAATCAGGTGTTAGGATGATTCCAATTTTGTCTCCCTGAGATCGAAAAAGAGAGATTAACATACTGAACTCAAAACATGTTTCATAGCCCATTCGTCTCGCAGACCAGCTTCTTCTTAGCGTAGCCTAATAAAGGCATAAATCTTTTTAACTTGAGCTTGGAATGCTTAGTAATTGATTCAAGGAAATCTTTGCATTCCAGTATCCCCAGTTTTTAACTGAGTCCATATTTGGATTTGGGTCAATAGAATAGATCTTACATAAGTAAAAGTTGTGGGATGTTTAAATCACCTTTCAGAGGGCAGGCGGCTTGCTTGTAAGAGATTAACTCAGAAGTGTGTTCACCACATACTGCGGTTACGGAAAAGTGAGAGCCAATCACTCGCTGGAATTCACTGTGATTCTGAAGAAAGTTACTGTACAGGGGTGGGCAAAAGTAGTTTTACAGTTGTTTGCATGGGAAAAGACATGCAGGTTGTGACTTTTACAATAGCTTTATTAACTCCATGTTTTTTGTACTCAGAGCGGTAAGCCTACTTTGCCCACCTCTGTATGTATTCGTATGGTATTCTCTCTCCATTTGCAGCAAGGGAAGAGTTTTGTATTATTAAAAGCCCCAGAACCTAGAAGTATAACTTGTTTTATGGACTGCTTTAGCTGTGGTCTACCTCTTGCCATTTACAAAGTTCCAGGGCACTAATTGGAATTTCAAACAGAGCTGGTAACTTTATACACATAGGATGGTATTTTTTCAATCTTGGGACAGAAATACTCCTGTAAGGGAAGTTGTCTAGTTGACTAAACACCTCATCAAAACTCCAATCGATTGTAATAGCTACAGAGTGTGAAATAAGGACATAGAAGTTAATCCGAAAGATGTAAGCGGGTAAATAGTAACCATGATTGGAGTCTTAAAAAGTTCTCACTTTAGGTTTCTAGCTTAGGATTCTTTTTCATAATTGACCAATATTTTGAAAAGTATTCAGAGCAAACAAGCAAGCAAATAGTAAAGTCCCCAAGCACATTTCTTACCTTCCAGTTGAGGGGAGGGTGGATGAAAGCCTTCCTTTGGGAGAGAACATCGGGGGTGGGGTGAAGGTTGGGGAGCATTGCAATGCTGGCTGGTCATAGTGTGCCTTCTACCTGTGGCCGCGGTGTCAGGGGAGAAGGCACAGTGTGGCCCCGTCCCAGGCCCCATGGGCCCTCCGAAAGACTCAGGACAAATGTATAAAGAAATGATATTAAGGACTACTCATTAGAACACACCTTTCTAAAATCTTCCAAATGCTATCAGGAATTCAGAGGGTTATATGTGACTTAATCTCTCTTTAGGATGAGAGTTATTTGGGGGAAAAATTCAGACGCGTAGTTACCAACACCAGTTAAATCCCTAGCAGTGTGTTTTGTTAAGAAACTGCAGGGAGATTGGTCTGCTACAGAGATCACCGTTTGCAGGAATTTATTTTTCTCCTTTAGTCCCTTTTCTGTCACCATTCCAAGGAAGCCTTTGGTATCAGTGTGGTGTCTGAATGGTACAGAAAGCCAACAGCACTGATGGAGGAGGAACTGGTGACCCATACAGATCGCTGTATGGGATGGAGAAAAAAAGGTTTCAGCTCACAGCAAGTTTAAAAATCCATTTTTCATCATAATCTCTATTTTATGTGAATTCTTATCACCAGTTTCCTTTAAAGAAAATTTTGAAACACTCTACCATTAATTGAAATTGAACTTAATTGATAAAAAAAAAATCACTGCTGTTGAATAGTCTTTTGTTTTTAATCTTCACCCAAGGACATGCTCATTATTTTTAGAGAGAGTGGGAGGGAGGGAGGGAGGGAGAGAGAAGGCGAGGAACATCGATGTGAGAAACATTGATCAGTTGCCTCTTGCACTTGTCCTGATGGGGGATCAAACCCGCAACCTAGGCTCGTACCCTGACCAGGACTCAAACCTGTGACCCTGCTGTTTACAGACAACACTGCAACCAACCAAGCCACGCTGGCCAGGAGACACACTTTGGGTACTTTGAAAAGTTCTCAATTAATTTAATAACTACTTGTATTGCACCTGCACTCTGAATGCCCACATACATTTGTTAAGAAGATGTAAATAACTGATCATTATCTTGAGTGGTTTTAAATTAGAAAAATGTTTGGTAATTCAAAAATAAAAAAATTTTCATCTTCATTTGGTAATTCAAAAATAAATAGAAAAAATGTTGTCTTCACTGAATTTTTAAAATGAGCGCTACAATGAACAAGCACGACTTCATAGCCCCCTGTCACCCCCTGTGTGCACATATGATTTATCAAATGCCAGATCCAGGACTTCTCCTCCACTCCGGGACTGGTGCTCACCTTTTGGAATCACCTAGGAAGGACCATTATATGTCTGCATTTTGCTTTTTATACTTACTGGCATGATGTAAAATAATAGCTGTCTGTTTCATCGTATGAAAGTAAAGGAGATGGACTTTGCTTTTCTTTCCATAGAGATGAATCGCAGGTTTCATCTACTCTGGGCAAAAAGCATTGAAGATTCATGATAGAAGGGGTTATAAATACTCCTTAGAAGAGGAAAAAACTACACCAATACTAGATGTTAAGTACCAGCTTTGTGACATTACAGCAGAAATGAATCCAGGAGACACAATTAGGAATATGCATGAGTCACGCTGAACTGGTTGGCCAGCGTTGTGGTCAGAATCTGCAGCTGACCTTCCCCTGTAAGCTGCAGTGGCCAGACCTGTTCTAACAGAGGCTCTACATAGAGCTTTTGACCTACGAAGTATGTGGAAGTGTGTAAAAACTCTGGTGGAGGGTGTGTAAAAACCCACCAAGATTTGCTAAAGAATAGGGAAATGAAGCTGTGAAGAAAAGAACTTAGAAGGAATTAGAAATAACTAGTCTCAATGAAAAAGTTGAAGAGTGTGTTTTATGGCCTCCACACAAGTAGATATTACAAGGAAAATGACCAGTAATTTTCCCTCTCCATTAAGAATGTACTTAGAAAATGCGTTTGCATTATGGTGGAACTGATTTGGGAGAGCCGTAGAACGGCTCGGTTGTTCAGGTTGGTGTGTACCAGGGTAGTGGGCATGGGACAGTCTTCGTAACAAAGCATTACAAAGACAGTGGCCATTCACTTCCCTACCCTTGCTGGCAGGCAGGATAGATGGACGAATTCTTATTCACATCTCGAGTTCCATCATGTTATATACCTTTGTTTTTGTCACTGTTGGGAAGCTATTATCAAAAGTAATCCTGGGTTTACTCCCTATGTGTCTAATATTTTGTCTGTAATACAGTAAGCTACATTATTTTTGCTTTTTGCTGGCTTGCCATCTGCTTTGAGCTTTAAATGAAGCTTCATGCATGTGCTTAGTGTTTTTGCACAGTCTGGCTGTCTTGAGTTTTAATGACCTCTGTCTCCTCTGTTGTCTCCTGGTCAGTTAACGGAACTCCGAGCAGCCAGCTCTCCACTCCTAAGTCTACGAAATCCTCCAGTTCCTCTCCAACTAGCCCAGGGAGTTTCAGAGGACTAAAGGTATGAAATAGCCCATGTGGCGTGTTTGTGTGATTTTGTTATTTTGAGTTCATAGTTTAGTGGTTTAATTTGTTCAGGGGCTTGGATGCAGTAACAAATCAAGCAGGAAAGAGGTCAGGATTTGGAGCCAGAAAGACAGGGCTTTGGACCCTGTATCCGGTTTCGTTCTGGAATATTGGCCAACTCCCTTAACTCTTCTGAGCTGAACTGTTCCAGTCTCTAAAATGGGAATATCAGGTTGTGGTTAGGATCGAATATTATGTAGTAAATACTATCAGTAGTAGTTTTCCTATTATTAGCAAAATGACTGGCGATGATGAAGCCTTAGAGAACGCTGTGATTCTTCTTAAAAGTCTTAGTTTGAATCGTGACTGTAATGTTACTAACTTAATTTGACTTTGTGAAAGTCCCAAATAGAGTGAAATACTAGTATGATACTTACATACACAAGGAGTAACACAAGAACAGTATGTTCATTTTGGTGAAGAACTTAGAAATAAATGTTAGGTTTTGAATGCGATGTGCTTATATAAACAGTAACCTACCATGATTGTCAGTTGGTTTAATAGGCATTTTATCTAATAGGAAGAATGGTGAGCAAAACCAAATTTGAAACTTTCACCTAACTTAATCTGACATAATAGCTCCTGATATTTTCAGCTTACAAGAGAAAATGTTCCTGGTAAATGGCAGTGAGTTACTGAGGTTAAAGACTGGCTGACTGCCTCTGTAGAAACAACCCACGCGTGTGTGTTCGCGTTCATTAACTCGCGTTTTCCTGGCGTGCTCGGTGGACAATGGAAGTACCCTCATTAGGAATACATCCCCAGAGTTGGTTGGTATTATCTGAGTCTTTTTCTTTACTTGACGGGTGCTGAAAAATATTTTTCATAGTGAAATACATGGTAAGCGCTCCCCCAACCCCCGCCCACCTTTGCGTGACTGAAAAACCAGAACCCGCCAAGCCTGACATCCTGACCCCTTCCGAGCAGTGAGGCGTGTGGTCCCCCACTTCTCAGAGGGCTTCGCTCTCCACCCAGCTCTGAGGTTTGCTGGTCCTGCCCTGAGAACGTTGTGTCTGCTCCAGAGTGCGTGTGCATGGTTCTCATCTAAGTGCCTGAAATCAAAGAAATTTCCTCTGGAAAAAGACTGTTTTTTGTGTCTCCTTGTTTATGTAGGTGGCAGGATTTGGATTGAGCCTGGGTGGTGGGGAGAAGGGGGGAGAATGGGGACAACTGTGATAGTGTCCACAGTAACAATAAAGTTAAAAATAAATAAGTAAAAATCCCTGTTCCTTTAGGATAAGGATAAATACATGTTACCTGTTTGGGACTCCTCTTGATTAAACAGACTTGGGATTTAAAGTGCCCAGCTCTCACCTACCTCAGAATGCTGGAAGCTCCTTATATTTATGACAAACAGGCATTTCCTGAAGTGCCATGTAGTCTTAGGTTAGTCCATGATAGGATTTCAGTGGAACACTTCACTGTCAATTCCAAAAAAGTTATATAAATTAAAATTCACTAATGAAAGCAAAGTATTTTCAGCTTTTCCTCCCAACTTATTTTCCCCAGAATAGATAAAAGGTGCACTGTTTTTAGTTTGAGTAACTTTCAAGAGAACCAAAGTAAAAATAATTCAAGTTCATTTGTAATCAAACACAGGACCAGCTGTCTGCCGCTTTGAAAGCCAATACTTGAAAGTCAGGTGCTGGTGTAAAGGAAAGAAGTTTATTCAAGTACTGGCCCCTAAGAAGGTGGGGGTCTCACGTCTCAAAGCCCATCTTAACATCTCAGTCTTGGCAGAGGTGTTTATAAGGTCAGAGAGGGGAAGCAGAGCCAGGAGATCAAGGAAGGGTTGAGAAGTTCTCTCTGTGCAGACGAGCGTGGTCCATTCTGGTAAGGCAAGTGATGGTTTGGTGTGCATCATCCTGGTTTAGTTATCCTGGCTCCAGAGTTAAGGTCAGCAAATCTCCCAGAGCTGGGATGCCTGAAGGTAGGAGTCTGTATCTTTTGAAGTTAGTTCCTAGGATTCTTACACAAACTTGTGTACGTATAAGCAATGTATTCGTCAGAGTCAGCATTTACAGAAACACTGTCGAAAGAATGGTGGGATGGGTTACAATTCCTCACCGTTACAGACTCACCTCTTTTCTAGTTTTAGTTGCTTCATCATCTGTTAAAGCAAAAGCAAGTGGCTCCTAGTGCTGCTAATTGTTAACCCAACATTGCAAACCCAACATGAGCTTTCCAGGGAGCCGAGTGCACAGGTCATTGGGGTCTTCCCCCCAGGCTGTTTGTTGCTCCAGGAGGAGCTGGGAGCCTTGACCTAGGGCTGCAAGCGGTCTTCCAGACTGGTACTTTGGTCCCTGCTTACCCAGGGTCATGGTCATTTTCCCCTTTTCTGTTATCCATTGGTAACCTGGGCTCCCTCTTTCTCACTTGGCCATCTTCAACTCCAGACTCAACATTGTCCTTTTTGGTGATGCTCCTGGGACACTAGGGGCCACTTATGCTCTGAGTGCACACGCACTCTCTCACACATGCGTACAAACTCCCACAAGATCACTCACATTTCTGGACTGAAGATTCGTGAAATTTCAAAAATGTGATC
Source organism: Desmodus rotundus (assembly GCF_022682495.2). Taxonomy (NCBI): domain Eukaryota; kingdom Metazoa; phylum Chordata; class Mammalia; order Chiroptera; family Phyllostomidae; genus Desmodus; species Desmodus rotundus. The sequence goes on from NC_071395.1 coordinate 18,164,828, forward strand.
ATTTGTATTATTGCTGAGACCTTGCATTATTCTTTTCACTGTGCGAGGTGTGTCTTATCGTAGTAACCTTAGCATTTAGCATACAGTAAATTCTGAAGGCTTACTTATTGATGTCAAAAAAAGATAAAGATAACTGCTGATTACTGGAGGAAAAATGAAATTATCAGTAAGATAAAGAGTAGTGATCTTTCCAGGGCCCTCACCTGAGGGCTGTGGCTTTTGCTAACAACTACAACACCTCTGGGTTGGTTTTTTCCTCCTCATCTGTAAAATGACCTCTAAAAATGCTAGGATTGTAGTTATTTTAAGTTGCCCCAAAAACCACAAAAAAACCCCCCACCCTATCTGGGAGGCTAGGGAGTCCATTTTTCCTCTCCCTTTAAACCTGATGTAGAATCTCTGAATTTTATGTTAAATATTAGCAACTAAACGAGTACCTGCCACACTGATCAGCTTTGAGGACACAGTGTTAAACTTCTCTACCCTTCCTATTCCCGTGGGCCATGCCTGGTGGAAATTTCATCTTCTTACAGTTCCCATCAATCCGTGGGGTATATTGCCTTTGAAATACTGCAACTTAGTCATGTTACTTACTGTACAAAATAACCCTAATTTCAATGTCATTGTAAAGCTCTCGTCAGCATCTGTCCACATTTGCATTATTTCCTCTATTCAGCGCCATTGCGAATGGAGAATTACAGATAATTACCATGTGTTAGTGCTCTGCTTTTTCCTTCCCCTTCATTTAAAATGGCTTATTAAGATCAATTAAGAGGGAATGTCTGACAATGGAGGACTGTTTTTCATGGGCAGGAACTTTTACCACTATTTATCCTAATTAGAAGCTTAGTGGCTTTGGGGATAGATAAGCTTTTTGCAGAGAATCAGAGAGTTGACAAAAGCAAGCAAGCTAAGCCAGGAGGGCATGTGCAGGAGGAGTTGAGGGAGCTGCCTCTCATGTAGCAGGACGCAGCTTTGAGCAGATGGGTTTTGTTGTTTTCTATCTGGGTTTTACTGAGGAGGGAATTAAGCAAACAAGTCAGAGGTAAGCAGAATTTGATGTGGCCTCACCATTTATCCCGTCTTTGTGCCGATTTCTGGGAATCATTTTGGTGTTTTGGTGGGAACTTTGCAAGAGCTGAAAATGCAAATAGACTGATGTTGTAATGTCTCATCTCTGACCTCAGAGTGTCCAGGGCATGTCTGTGTGCTCCTTGAAAAAGATGAGAGAGACAAGAGCAGCCCCCCTTTTACAACAAGCTCTCCTAGTTCTCTCAATCACGTCCTTGAGAGGAAGACAATGCTGCTTCATTTGCATGCATTCATAAAAGCCTCGAGCTCTCTGAGGGGCTGGACCTGAGTGGGGAGAGGAAGCAAAGCTTTCTTTACATTGTGAATAGTTTTTGCAGGACGGAGTGTGAGAAATAGGGTGGGGACCAAGTAATCAAGGTTCTCTACACCTAAACCTGAGACTTTTGGAGCATTGAGAGTGAATCATACCTCAGTTACAATGTTTTGCTTTTGCTGGATAGTTACCTAAAGTCATTGAATGTGAAGCCTGGAAGTGGTCTGAGATCTTTAATTTAGTGTTCATTTTGTAGTTGGGGAAACTGAGGTTCAGAGATGTGATCTGCTGAAGATCCCAATGGCCAGCTGCGAACTCTGAGCCTTTCAGGGTCTGTGTCTCTAACCTCTGACTTTCCCCCCTTTCACTGGTGGGTCTGCTTCAGTGACTCCAACCAGGCTCCCCAGAAGGAAGCTTGTGTGGGTCCTGTGGAAAAGCTGTGCTGTGTCAGTCTTTCAGGGGGAAGAGTGCTGGGGTGGTTTGTTTGCTGAGTTCCTGGGTCTAAGTCTGCACAGATGCTCTGAGTGAACAAGGGTTGAGAGGTTAGCAAAAGGTGATCTTGGGGTGCAGGGGAGGCTAGATGAAGGGAGGTAGAAAGATAGAGAATGCCTGCTGATAGATAGCTCTTCCCGGGAGACTTGGGGGAAGAGATTGCTAAATGGTACCCAATGAAAACTCTTTTCAAGTGAAATGGTCTGTCTGTACTGTGTGCCCAGCACTTTTACCTGACCCTGTAAAGCTTTATGAAGATGACAAAGGTCACAGTAGGTGGGGGTTATTGGTTTTCTTTGGAAGCTAGTAATGGAGCCGAGTATTGTCAAGATCGGCTTAGGTAGGAAACAGTAGTCCAGGCCCAGCAAATGCCAGGGTCCGTGGGTATGAGATCATGTTACACGGTGGGCCTATGATGGGAGCCCCATTGTGAGGAGCGTGGCGGCACTGCTGGGGTTTGAAAGCAGAGCTCAGGCTCATAACCATTACCGGTCTCTACGGCCAGCCTGTTCAACGTGATTGGAAACAACACGGTCAGACCAAACGTTCATAAAGTGAGATGCTAGGGCCACCTGGCAGGTCCCATTGGGCCTCTTCCCCAGAACCTAGCCTCTAGATGTTCCAATTTGGCTTTGCTTTTGTGTGGGTTCAGAGAACCTGACTCTCCTAAAGGGCGATACCACTCATCATGGTGGTTGTCACCTGGAGGAGGCATTTCTGCAGGCCAGACACGGGCCCCCTCCACCACCGTGGTGCAGGGCCACCTGCTGCAGTCAGGCACAGGGAAGCCCCCCGCCTCAGCAAGGCCAGTGGAAGCCGGGTTGTACTGGTCCTGTATCGCTGGGGTGATAGCTTATCAGCACTCTGTTTGCCTTTTGCCCTCCTTGATAATTAAAATTTCCCAGAGTGCCTGGGGGTGGAATCTGCCTGGCTACTCACTTAGCTGCATGACCTTGGGCAAGTCACATCATCCTTTTCTATACAAAGGGGATTACTAGGACCCACAGTACATGGTTGAGATTAATTGGTTAAATATACAGAAAGCCTGAGAATAGCTTTGTTGTTCTTTCTTATTGCAAGCCTTGGGGTTTTCCAGGTTCAGTTTTCCCGCGAGGGGAGTTTCACCTACCAAAAAATTGGCATGCAGCCCTGGCCAGTGTGGCTCAGTTGGTGAGTGTTGCCCTGCGAGGTGAAAGGTCACTGGTTTGATTCCCAGTCAGGACACATGTCTGGGTTGCAGGCCAGTTCCCCGGCTGGGGAGCACAGCAGGCAATCGATGTCCTTCTCTTGCATCGATGTTTCTCTCCTTCTCTTTCTCCCTCCCTTCCTCTCTCTCTCAAAATAAATATATAAAAATCTTTTTAAAAAATTGACCTGCAGTGGTAGTGTGGGAGAAGAAAAGAGTCAGACTCCAGATGCTATTGCCTCCTCCGTTTTTCTGTGATGACTTTGCCTCCCAGCTCTGTCACCCCTGCTCTTCGGCCCTCTCTCCATATCCCAACCTATTAGTAATCTGTGGATAAGTCCATTAGCTCTAAGTTATCCCAAAACCTAGCAGCTTAAAACAACAATAAAAAAACTATTTTCTCATTCAGGTTTTGTGGGTCAGGAATTCACGAGCAGCTTACTGGGGTGGTTCTGGCTTAAGAATTTTGATGAAATTGTTAGTCAAGATATACCTTGGGCCACAATCCTCTGAAGGCTTCATGGGGAACAGGGGGTCCCCTTCCAAGGTGACTCACTCACGTGGTGCAGGCTGATGCTGGCTCCTGGCAGGAGGCTTCCATTCTTTGATGTTTGCACTTCCATAGCTGGCTTGAGCACCCTCTGAACACGGCAACTGGCTTTCCCCGGAGCAGGAGACCAGAGAGAGAGCCTCGCAGAAGCTCTTCTTCCTGTGACTGGCCTCGGAACTCAGACACCATCATTTCTTTAGTATCTTAGCAGTCACAGGGCATCAGCCTGAGTCAGCGGGGCAGAGGCTGCACAAGGGCCTGAAAACTGGGAGGTGAGGCTGGTGGGAACCATGTGGGAGGCTGGCTACCACTCCCCTTCTCTCTCTGCTGCCATCTCTTTATCTGCCACTCGGGCTGCCCCTGCTCCCTCAGTTGCATTCCGTACAGTGTCCTTTGGGATGGCCACGGAAGGCTCTCTCCCCATCAATTTTATTGCTTAGTTCTCCTTCCAGTGCTTTTGTTCTCCAGACCTGTCTCTTCCTGCCCATTCTCTTCTCTCCCCTTCACATCCTAGAATCGCACCGCCACGGACGTTTTCTTCTCTTAATCCCCGTCTTCCTGACCCTCTGTTTTCTCCTTGACCTCAGCCCACCATCTCCTGTCTCTTCTCCCCAAGTTCCTTGGAGCCCCTTCCACCCAGCGGTGGCTTTCCCTGTGGGAATATTTCCCATGCTTAAATCACAGCATGTTCTTTGGGACAGATAGGCAATAAAGAGTACTAAATGTGTCATCAGCTGCCAGATGGATGAAGAAAGCATTTCCCTGAAATTTAATTCATCATCCATGTCCCAGTAGAAGGCTTGCAAGGCTGTGGTAAGTCAAGGTTTCAGTCAGGGGCACGTCTGTGGACACGGAAGGATAAACCGTCCCCCGTTTTGATGCTGGTGTGTATGCCCAGAGGCTGTCTACTGTGAGCCTTCTTCTTGGTTGAAAGAAGAAACAAAAAAGTACATTTGGAACAGTATCCAACATCTTGAGACTATAAACTGTCTGGTGTGCTGCTATTTTATCTGATGATGTCTCCTGGGTCCGCCGGTGGTGAAATATTTCCCAGATTTGTGGAGTGCGATGAAAGGGCTGGCAGTGTCTCATTGTGATTGGCAGAGCTAAATGTGCCTCTTTGACCCGCCGACCTTCCAAACTTCTTTCCGAAGCTGTGAAATGTAAATCCACAGTAGCTGCTGACCTTCGATGGTTTGGCTTTTCCCTGGAGCTTTGGGTTTTCTTTGGTATTTAAAACGAGTTAATAATCTTCGGTACCAAGAGACTGACTACTTTTATATCCTTTTTATTATCCCAGAAAGGTTGGGTGGTAACTTCATCTTGGAATGTAATTACTTTTATTGACAGAATCAAAAAAACAAAAGCGGGACTAAGCAGTTTTGAAGACTTTGGTGCCCTAACAAAATCAATCATCTTAATGAACCTCAGACACTGGTGGAGGACAGGGGTTTGCACATTTTAATTGCTCGGTAACCAGACGCCTTTGGTGGGTCGGTGACTCCACCAGGCTGAAGCGCACCTTTGTGGAAATGGAGGGAGAGCCTCCCAGTGTACCGACAGTCAATTGTAAAAACTTCATTTGCATATAAGCCACAGTCTCAACGCCTTAATCTCATTCATGAAAGTGATAGTACCAGAAATTCTTCTTGGGAGAGCATTAGAGATGTCTGGACACAGGGCAGAGTGAAGACTTAGAGCTCATGGTAGAGAACTGTCCTGTGTCGGTGACATGAGGAGACGCCACAGTTGGAACTGAAAAGACAGCACCTCTCTCACCCCCTGGCATCCTGGGAATCGGTGCCAACTCACAGTGAAAGCACGCAGACCTTTTTGGCAGGTAGACATGGCCAAACCACCCGTCTGCTGTTCAGAATCCAATAAGCCAACACTGCGCTTGAAAAGCTCACCTGGGGGATGTGCTGAGATGCTGTGCTGGTCCGGGCAGGCCGTGGACTCAACCAGGGTGGTGGAGATTTTCAGAGGAACAGAAGGGCACAGCCGGCCGTTCCACGGAGCCTGTTTCTTAGACTGTTGAGCTGGCTGCTGTGTTAAACCTTGGACATGTACAGGTAGGGTTGGAGGGGGCAGTTCTCTTTATCACTGCTCTCCACTATTAACCAATCACAAACTCCAGTGGCCACTAATTTTACCAAATGAATCGAAGTAGAAGGTACAGCTACAGATGAGAATACTTTGTATGTTACCAGTCCCTGGATGCTGATTCATATCCATTGTTCACTGGCTCATCACCAATACTGAAGAATTTCAGAGTAAATCATCACAAATTCTAATATAAACATGATAAAGCTTTCTGTTCTTAAATGCAAGCCTAATTCAGCATTTGTAGTAATCTACACTGGCTTTCCTTCTAATGCATGGAATAGATGTTTCTGAAATTTTTTTAAAAAAACCACAAAAATGATAATGGAAACAAAATCTATTTGCAAGTAATATCTAGTGTACTGATTTATAAATTTAGTACATTTCATTGGTTTTTTTTTTTAAAGAAAAAGTATTTTCTTAAACTCTATGTGAGGAAAGGCTGTGAATTTATCAATTTGTATGTCATGTGATGAATTACAGGAATGTGATGACAGTTCTGTGAGCTGAAAACATGTTCTAACTACACCACAATGAGTACTTTGATCAGGGACTCTGCTCTTGGGCGGCACCCCTTGGTTATTTTAAAGGTCTTGTGAGACTTCTCTCCTCCTGTTCTCCTTAGGTGTGGGGGGTGGGGGATGGTGTGAGACTAGCCAAGCAGCTCCTGTGCTCTGGAGTCCAACCCGGGTTTAAATGCATTTGCTGTGGTGTTTGCACAAGTCATCTAAGCTCCCTGAGCTTCCGTTTCTTCATAAATCAATGGAGACCGTGATAATTCATAAAAGGTGAAGTACTCATTTCAGGACTTGGCACAAAGTAGGCACTCAATGAACTGTAGTGAGTGTCATCTTCCCTTTTCTTACAAAGAGGAAGTTGTTCTTTGGCTACAGGTGAGTTGCAATTATTAGATTGTTGGACGCATGATGGAGAGAACTTAAAGTAGCTGAACAGTTAATTACACTTGCTGCCAGAAACTTCCTCCACAGAGGCCTTCAGCCTTGGCTGCACATTACTTCTGTGGAGCTTAAAGTAGTACCAATGCCTGGGCCCTACAACCAAGGGTTCTTTAGTCCGGGATACTTCCTGGCAACAGAATTTTTCAAATCTTTCCAGAACGTATAGCCTTTCCTAGTGGAGAGCCAAGGACTGAGAACCACTGCATTAAAGCAACAATACCTGAGGGTTATGCTGTTCTAGGGTTTAAAAGTAGTATATTGGAGGAAAAGCTTTTCCAAGAAAGTTCTTGTGGACCAGAAGTTTGCCTGTGACCGAATTTGGCCCATTGCCTGTTGTTCTACATAAAGTTTTATTGGAACACAGCCGTGCTCATTTGTTTCCATATGGTCTGTGGCTGCCTTCATGTTACACCAGCTGAGCTGAATAGTTGGGACAGAGACGGTATGACCTGCAAAGGCTAAAATATTCCTCTCTGACCCCTTAGAGAAAATGTGTCTGACCCCTACGGTAGGCTACTTAAAAATGGAATCATGATGCCATTTTCCAAGATGCATTCAATAAACTCAACTTACTACACAAGATTATCTCCTAGATTCTCTTCAAGCTCTTCCATCCAGGAAAAATCAAAATAGTGTCTGGCATTATCCTCAAAAGTCAATAGTTATGTGCTGTAATACATTGATAGCACCATTTTTGCTACTTTTTAAAATTCAGTATTTACCATTCCTCTTTAAATTTTCAGTTTTATAGAAATTGTAATATCTACTTATCAAAGAAATTTAATGTAGGACACTCTGCCTTGTGAAAATGCAGAATGCCGAAAATCCCTATTGTCAAATGTCCTCACTCAGCCATGAATGCCTTTTTAAACGGTGTTGGCAGTTGAGAACACTTTATAGCTTTTTCTGTTCTAAGTTGTTTTTTTTTTTTTTTTTTTTGAGAACGTTCTTAGCAGAAGCAGATTCTTGTGCATTTCCCTCCCTTGCTTCCTCATAAAAATGGAGCCGCTCATGCTGGAGGAGGAGCTAGGCGGGGCAGCAGTGCAGGTCACCGAGGAGGGTGCCCTGCAGCATCACCCTGGTCTTTTCATCACCTTTCCTCCTTGGCCAATCAGGGCCTCCTCAGGAAATAGGGCCCCCTGGCCGCACCCCCCCCCCCTCAACACCAGCCCATCCCTTTGAACCAGTTAGTAATTACGGAAGCCATCCGGAGAGAACCCAGATGCTGTCATTCGCTCCTGCTCTGTTGCAGAGAACCTGCAGCTCTTTGTGCTGCCTCAGCATCAGAGCTGCTGATGGAAGCAGGAAAGCTCATTAGCATTCTTGGAGAGTTTAGTACCAGTTCTTAGTTAGACAATGGACGTGGGACAGGTTCCATCAGGAATGCCACATTTGAACCTCTCTGGGGCCCACCCAGCCCTTGCCCCACTAAGAGAATGCGTCTCTCCCGAGGGACAGGGAAATACGTAGGTAAACTGCCTGGCAAACAGGGAGAATCGTGCAGGCATGGCGTCATCCCCTGGGTTTTTGTTGCTCTTTGTCTGCGTGTCTCTCGGGACACTGGGAACCCTGTGCTTTGTAGTTCACAATAGATGCCTCCCAAGTGCCGGGATGTGGCCAGAGATCTTGGTGAATACCCGGCTTTTCTTCCACCTGTGGATCCCTGCGCTTCATTCCGAGAGGTCAAGTGAACTTAATTGCTGGCTGTGTGACTCACGCATTCTGAGTGTGGCTTTGTGCCTGTGCAGAATGGCTCCCTCTCGGGACCTTCAGAACTGTAGGAACCACAGCCGGGGATGCAAGGTTTCCCGGAAGGGTTTCAAGTGCACACACACAGAAGCCTGTTTCTAGGATGTCAGCTTCCAAACACCCAGCACAGGGTCGTTGCCTGTGCAGGGAAGGAACACCGTGCCTGAGTCTCCCCACGTTACTGTCTGGTCGCTGTGCTGGAACCCAATGACTCCCCTTAGTTCTTCGTGGTTTCCTTTTCTTCACAGAAACGTTCTTTTCTAATAAAGGAACACATGTGGATAGGTAATTACATGTCACGCCTGTTAACTCTATATTTTTTTAATGGTTTTTTAAAATCATTCCATTTGAGAATTTTGAAAAAAAATTGTTTTGCCATTATTTGCTGAGAAAGCTGTACTTCCTGGCGAGTTAGTGAGACCTTTGTCAGGCACACAGGAAGGTAGGCTTTCGCCTGACCCCACACCCTCCTCGGAGGCTCAGACTGCAGCCCCGTGGCCACTGTCTTTTAGCCGCCAGAGAATCAGCCTCTAACACCTGCTCGCTCTCCTGGGGTCTTTCTCCATGCGGGGGGGAAGTAGTGGAAACAAATTGGTCTGGTGGGCATGGGGGTAAATCAGGACCTGAATGCACCACACTGAAGATTCCGGGGCTATTCTGTTGTAACGAAGACCTACTGAGGTTTTTGGCCTCTCAGGCTGATACCAGAACTGCCCTGTGGAAGTTTCTCTGGCTGCAATGCCTGGAATGGGTGGACGAGGAGGCCTCTGCAGAGCTGCCAAGGGTGGGGACTGTGCCAAGGGCAGAGTGGAGGACGTGGTGGTTTTCGTGCCCCTTCCCTTTGCATCCCCTCTGGGCCTCCCTTTTAAACAGTCTAGCTTTTCAGCATTCTAGCATAGACTGCTGCTCAGTTTGGAGTTGCCTCTCATTTCAGTGACAAAAAGAAAACAACAATGAACATGCTGAATTTTAAAAACTTTCACTATCGACCAATTACCTTGGATTGTGAGGAAGCAAAATGATTGAAATCTGAGGAGTCGGGTGTTTAGCCGAGTGTGGCATTTCCACCAGGTCCAGGGCAGCTAGAATGGGACCCCCAGACACACCCGTACTCATGCACAACCACTTGTGTGTCAGAGTGAAGAAAACAGGAACCTGTGGGAAGTGTGTTTGCCGCTCAAGACAGGAGCCGATCGGTGGTCTCGGCGTTCTTTTCCCATGGCCTCGGTTTCCTAACGGACACAGTGCTGCTGGCGTCACTGTCCACACGGGTGCGGTTACATGGGCTCTGAGGAAGCAGCCCTGTTTTTACATGTCTCTTACTCTTGAGGCTTGTATTTTATTCCAGAACTTCCGGATGATCCTGTTTGAAGGGATGTTTCATAAGCATTGGGCTGTCCTGGGTTTTGAACCAAACTCAACTTCTGTGGAGTTGTCCACTTCACCCAGAGAAGAGTAGACCCAGTGCCTCCAACTTGTGGGAACCCTGGGAAGGGAGTCATTTGTTCTTTTGTGTAGCAAGTACGAGTTAAGTGCTGTGTGTACCAGACACGGTGCTGCATGTGGGGGATGCAGTGAGGAGGAAGGCACGCCCGTTCTAGGGCAGAAGCTTGCAGGACAGGTTGGGCATAGAAGTGTGGAAGCATCCCAGTCCCAAAGATGCTGAAGATGCTTCTGAAGATATGGAGATTTGGTGGGTCCTTTGACCTTGTAAGCTCCTGAAAAGGCTCTGTGTGTGTGTGTTTGTGTGTATGTGTGTGTGTGTGTGAGAGAGAGAGAGAGAGAAAGGAGAGGACAGGAGAGAAAATTAAAGATCAAAGGGCACAGAGTGAGTTAAAAAACATAAGAGCCCTAGGGGATTAAGAAAAAATACTGCAAGTCTACAGAATAATAAATTTAATATAATGAATAATAGTCATAATGTGAGTTTTTTAGTTTACCTATGAGCTAGAGATATTTCTGTGTAGGAATGGGGGCTTCAGCGTTTTGTTAGGTTGGAACCCACCTCTCAGTTTTACCTTTTATATCCCTACGGTTCCTAGCAATGAAAATCCCTGCAGTGCTCAAGAGGGGTTCCTACTACCTTAGAGTTGGTAAGGAAGAGCTTTGAGCCAGGGCTCCATGCTGGATCCTCAATTCATGAGAGGGTGTGGAAGGTGGTGCAGTCCACGCATTGCTGATTTCCTTGGAATAATCTGTAGTTCTATACCTTATATTGCCACTTGCAAGGACCTATAGAGCTTAGGTGCCACACAAGTCTCTCTACTTTATTTCACTGAGGTCAAAAGTAACACAGTATCAAAGGGAGTAGCACACTGACAATTTTCCTGATACCCAATCCTAATAGAAGACATTGTATCTAAGGGAAAAAAAAGTATCAGTGTGGTACATACAGGGAGACAGGAGAGATGAAAAGAAAGGCAATGCTTCCTCTATTTCTTTATCATTGTATTTTTGCATTCTATAAGCACTTTCTTTTATCTTAAGGATTTGCTAGATAAGGTTTATAAAGTTTTCCTGATAAGTAATGGTCACTCTGCTCTTTCAGCAGATTTCTGCACATGGCAGATCTTCGTCCAACGTAAACGGTGGACCAGAACTTGATCGCTGCATGAGTCCTGAAGGTAGTGCTCAATCTGAGGGTTACTTTGTAAAGGAAGTCACTCCTGTGCACGTGATGGCCACTGCAGATCCACTTGTGCTGAATTGCCTTCCTGAGCAGGGATGTGGTCATGCCGCCAGTTGAGCCCTAGTGGGTTGTTAATTAAGCTGTTCCAACTACAGAGTGCAGACTTGAGCTTCCTTTATTTTCCCTCTGTGGCAATCTGCTCCCAGCTCCTGAATGCAGACTCTTCCTTCTCTCCGTTAGCTAGCAGAAGGGTTTCTTTCTGTGCTGTCTGCAATGTGCTGGGATACACTGCAAAAAAGTAGTTGGTCTTAACCACTTCCTCCTCCTGTCCTCCACCCCCTACCACCAACACCTGTCTGAGAAGACTGTGAGCCAGGAATTAGCTTTAACAAGGCACCCTAGCTGGCTAGAATTTTCTTTACTAGAAAATCTGGAGGAGGAATCTTGAGAAAATTTCTAAGATTAAATTCTAACATCATACTCTTCTTCTTTCTCAACTTTGACCAAAAAAAAAAAAGTTTAAAGTTTTGTTTAGAATTCTTTTTTGCAGAAAACCAATCACTTATTTTAGCTGGCATTTCAGGGATTTGTTAGTGTTTATTGATTATGTTGGTGTCTGACTCCCACCAGTAAAGTCAGAAGAAAACCGATGATTCAGGTATTGTAGCAGACAGTATGCTCAGAGGCTTTCCTTAGTTTTACTGCAGATTTAGAAATAAGTGCATTGCAACTAGTTATTTGACAGGTATGTAGGAATCAAGATGAAATGTTGATGTTCTCTCAACTTTGCATTTATCCTTTTTTTGTAGGAGTGAATGGAAACAGGTGCTCTGAATCTTCAACTCTTCTTGAGAAATACAAAATCGGAAAGGTTATTGGTGACGGCAATTTTGCAGTAGTCAAAGAGTGTGTGGACAGGTGAGTGGGTAGTAGGGATGATCGTTTTCCCACCTGCATGTACATTTCTCCTTGGTGTTTATTTTTCCCTGAATGAACAAAAAGCCTTCTGAGGGAGTCGCCCCTTGGGACCGGCTGCTTGGCATGCGCACAAGCAATTTGACAGGGAAAACATGTATGCAAATAGTGTGGACCTGCTTTGTATTTGGACTGAGCAGTGTATTGGGTCCCATCCATGAGCCAGAGAAAAATGGGAAATAAGACTTATCCTTAAAAATACCTCCTATTTCATTTATCTGTACCAGGCACTGTTCTCAGTACATTAACTCATTTAATCCCCAAATAACCCTCTCAATTAATACTTAATGGCATATATGAGTAGTTGAGGGTATAGGAGCTCTGACTCCATTTAAGAACAGTATCTTAAACTTTTGCCTGTCTTAAAATTATATATATATTTTGTCCAGCTTTATTTTAAGGTCCTAAATTGTCAATGGTTAGAAATCCATTCTATTAAATTTCAGGCCTTTTGTAAACAGTATTAAATCTGGAAAAGACTCTGAATAGAGTCTTTGTGTTCCTTTGCTACTTTCCTACCTGATCTAAGTGGTCAGTTTTTCCTGTTTGTGGGGAATTTTCTAGAAAGCTCTAGTAACCAGTAGTTTTTCCCTTCTGCTACGTCTGCAATGAGGCTTTATTGCCCCTTGTATTGGTGCACAAAGTCACTGCCTGTCCTCTAGGCCAGTTCCTGGCCTCTTAGGAACTGGGCCAGGCAGCAGGAGGTGAGCAGCAGCCGAGGCCAGCAAGCACTTCTCTTGCATTACCACCTGAGCTCCACCTCCTGCCCACCCACACAGCCCTCCCCAGGCCTGCATCCCACCTAATCGAAACATGGTCTTCCACAAAATTGGTCCCTGGTACTAAAAAGGTTGGGGACCGCTGCTCCAAGCCTTATATATTCTTAGCTCTGGTACGCAGACTACCTCCCAAGTAACATTCAGCATCTACATTATGACTTCTAAAGACTCGTTAGAAATCTGAGGCAGGGTTGGGCTTATGTTATGGGAAAGCAGTTTAAATACTAGTTACTCGTCCGAGGTGGCCTCCTCCATGAGTACCAGACCACCTGGCAAGAGCAGCTGAACTTGAGAGAGCTAACGTAGCCCAAGAGGGCTGCAGTGTTCTCTGTTGAACTGTTTCCTATACTCAGATAATTTTTGGCACGTTCAGATTTCAATATGCTAAAGGTGATTAAATGTTAAGTAACAACATCAAGACTCTTGTGCCTGAGAAAATGATCTCTTTAGTACCAGAAATGGGCTTTTAAAGGTCCAGATACAATTGCACCAGATGGAGTTTGGCCTGAGAAATAGATACGGAAAGCCTGGTGACTTTTCAGATTTGTATGGTGGACTAGTTAGTACCTAATAGAATAATGGAAATATATATCAATAATAGGAAGTTTTCAGTAATGTTGATTCCTTTTTCCTAATTTTATTCTGCCTCCTAAGAGAACTCTTTTGGGATTTAAGTATGGGAAAAGCAGTTTTTCGTTCATGTCTGATAACAACAGTTTAAGTACCTTTAACATGTAAGTTACTTAATAGTAAGATAGTTGTTAATATTTATAAAAGGACATGGTGTGGCTTTGGATTTCTTTTCTTTTGGGGGGGGCACCTTTCTCCCCAGCCCTACTCAGCATGTTCTCTGACGTGTGGAGGAGGAAGCCAGTCCTTCTTCCCTGGGTCTTCTGTGCTGGAGAGGGAATCAGGGATGACGATGCTGTCTTTGACCACCTTCCTCTGACCACTCCCTAGGTCCACTGGGAAGGAGTTTGCCCTGAAGATTATAGACAAAGCCAAATGCTGTGGAAAGGTACCGTATACATAGCTACTTTGTAAAAGAAACTGCAGAACCTCGGGAGGATGTTCATAGTGCTGAAGGAGTTCAGTAGGGGTTTGACTGGCGAGGCCATAACAGGGCTGGACCTCAGATCACAGAGGGGCGCTGTGAAGCTTCCCCGCTCCCACCCCCGCCATTTTTCAGAAACCTTAATCCTAACCAGTACATTGATTTGGTCTTGGTTCTCACTATCAAAAAATATAAATTCTCTTCTCTGGGAGATGCGTGTTTCGAAGTAAAATTCAGCAACACACAGAAGATGTGCAGGAGCTGTGAGGAGTCTGAGGTTTCACCCCACCTTCAGATGCACACGGTGGCCTCCCCGCTGTGCAGCTGCTGACAGGGGACACAGCTCCCTGGGCCACAGGAAGAAAGCCGTGATTACTTGGGGCACAGAGGTGGCCCGAGCTCCGTGTTTGCACTGGCTCCCCACAGGGAGTCATGCAGAGGGGTCCGGCTGGGTGCTGTGCACACAGTGGGGTCTGTGTCCCAGCAGGGGCTTCCCAGGCTTAGGAAACCCCCAATCTTATGTGAGCAGCTAGGAAACCTAACCAGCCCTTGCCCCAGAGGAGAACATCCTTTTTCTTCTCATGGTCAGGAAATGAATCTGCCCCCTGCCCCTGAGGGAGACCTTGTCTAGTTCCCAACGGTGTTTATTATATAAATATTCTTGAAAAGATAGTTTGTAACAAAAGCTGTGCAGAAACACCAGGAACATTTGTCTCCGCAACCAGATTAATTTTTTCTTCTCTCCCACGCCCAAGCTGGAGCTGGGCATGCTGCTAGGGTACTGAGTTTTTAAAAATAATTCTTATTAAATTTTTTGGGGGTGACATTGGTTAATAAGATCATACAGGTTTCAAGTGTACATTTCTACGATGACATCATCTCCATGTTGCACTGTGTGCCCACCACCTAAAGTCAAACCATCCAGGTGTTTTACCTAGGTTTGAAAAGATACGTATATCTTCTGTAACAGTGACAACCGAGACCTTGTCAGACTCTAGTAGCCCAGCAGTTAGAGCAGGCTGTAAAACTACCCCAGCACCCAGCGCTGGGGCCGCACGTGGCTGCTGAGGTCTTGCAGTGTGGCTAGTCTGAATCGAAGTCTACTCTAAGTGGAGAAATACACAACAGATTTGAAGACTTAGCACTAAAAAAGAATGTAAAATATATCATTAATAGTTTTTCTAAACTGTCTTTAGTTCTGTGTGCTTTTACTTGTTGTTCTAACAATAATGTTAAAATTTTCAACTGCGAAGCCTTTCCCCCAGGTGTAAGGAAATGTTACTCTTTGTCTGGTGTGGCTGAAGCAGAATGTGTCATATTCAGAAGCCATGTTCTAAGCAGCGGTATTATTTTTTTCAAAAAAGTAAAAAAAAAATTGCTGTGGTAGAGAGATTGTTTACCTGATTAAAATTTAAGTAGCTGTTTTAGTAGTTGGAAAAAAAGATCTTTCTGTGCAAACAAATCAGCCTGCAGGGCACTGGGAGCCGAGGCAAGGGGACAGGTTCTCCCCCGGGCCTTGTCTCCGTTACTTTTATAACTCGTGATCTTGCACTCCCTTCTGTCCTCACAGTTTTGAATGAGTGTTTCCACATTGACACTTTGAAGTTAGAATTTCAAACTCTATTTGTTCCAAATACACTGATTTTCCCATTAGATTTTATTTTTAGGAAAATGAGCAGGGAATTTGTTCTATAAGACAATTTTTGAGGGAGGCATTCAGCCGCTATTCTGGGTATAGCTGGTCACCTCTGATTCGTGGGTTGTACACAGAAGATTAATAACGCTGGAAACGGTATCCACCCTTTGGTAAACTCGAGTCTATCCCGGCTTGGGCGCGTAGGAACTCTGCACGTTACTTTCAATGACTTGCGAAACAGATGTACCAGTTTCACAGAAACAGACAGAGGTTCAGTTCCATAGCTTCCCACAAGGCACACAGAGGCCAAGCAGGGATTGGAGTTTCGTGCTAGTTGGTTACTCAGCATGCACCTTGGCCAATCTACTACTATGCACCCTCTCCACGTTAAATTTATTCATTTCTTCCTGTAATAACAACCTGGGGAGAAATTTCTTAACCTCTCTGATCTTCTCTTTGCTTCTCTGTAATATACATGAGCATTATTAGATAAG
This sequence comes from Desmodus rotundus, assembly GCF_022682495.2. Classification (NCBI taxonomy): domain Eukaryota; kingdom Metazoa; phylum Chordata; class Mammalia; order Chiroptera; family Phyllostomidae; genus Desmodus; species Desmodus rotundus. The sequence continues at coordinate 18,180,779 of NC_071395.1, forward strand.
TTTACCCATTTACCTAAAATTTGATATGTGTGCAAGATGCAAAGAGTGTTATGGGAGTTTGGGGGGATGCATATGAGAGAGAAGCAGCCGATCCGTGAAGATGCTGTAGAGCAAGAAGCCTTTCGCTGGACTTCAGCAGGGGGTGGGCTTTCAGTAGGAAGCAATGAGAGGACAGCCTGCCAGCCAGAGCAAAGGCCCAGAGCACAGAACGCACGTTGGGGTCTTCTGAGCAGGAGGTGATTGCAAGTTTGCCTTGGGCCAGGTTTACAGGGGCTGTTGAGAAGGCTATGGTGTTTGTAAGTTCAAGGATGCTTTCACATCTAATATTCTAAATAATATTCCTTCTAAATGAATATTATTGATTCACATAGTGTCCGAAGTGCTGAGTTTTCTGTTATGGTGCTTAGAAGTGGTCCTTCCTTCTCTTCCCGTGGTGTCACATTCATTATCCTCGTGTTAGGAGCCCAGACAGGACGTGAATGCAAATGAATGTTCTAGTAGTTTCCTAGCGGTGTTGGAGCAAGTTAGCACAAGCTTGGTAGCTTACTTCAGAAATTTATTCCCTCACAGTTCCGGAGGCCAGAAGCCTGAGATCCACATCCCTCTGGAAGCCCCGCAAGTGTCTGGTCCTTGCTTCTAACTAAATAGCTTCTGGGGGCTGATGGTGCTCCTTGGCTCCTGCCACATCCCTTCACCTCTGCCCCATCTTCACGTCACTTTGTCTTCAGTGGGGAAATCTCTTCTCTCTTCCTCTTATCTCAGAGAGACTGTTGTGATGGCGCCCAGATAACCCGGAGTTTTCTCTGGCAGAATCCTTAATCACAGTGGTAAGACCATTTTCCCCCCAAGTAAGGCAATATTTACAAGTTCCAAAGACCTGATATATTTGGTAGCCATTATCCAATCTACTGCATATTCTAGCAGACATTCCATACAGTGCTTTCAATGTTTTATCTGACTGTATGATCCTCAGCAGTGCTCAGTGAGCAACAGAGATACTGTGGAGATACCGGCTCTCAAGCCAGTGCCGGTCAAGAGCAGTGCACATGTGTTTACTCATTCACTCAGGCGAGGGCTCACTGTGCTAGTGACTGGAGGGAGAGACAGATAAAAATCTCCAGGACAGCTGAATGAGAGCTGTGATGGACAAGCACAGAGGGCAGGCAGGGGGAGCAAATAAGAGGCACACCTAGCCCAGCCAGGGTTGAGCAGGGGAGGCTATTTAGAGAAGGTGAGATCTAATCTGGTCCTGAGGAATGAACAGGAATTCACCAAGAAGTGGGGAAAGAAAGTCCAAGACAGAGAAACTACCTGTGCAAATAACTAGAGGTATAGGTGAGAGATTGCAGTGGGGAGAGGAGTGAGTGGATGGATTCAGGGGCTGTTTAGAAGGTAGACCTGGCAGGGATTGGGTGATGGATGGGCTGCACTGGAGGAAGAAGGAGGGTGGGTTGGGGGTGGGGGGTGGGGAATTCCTGTCTGCTCCGGGCAGCCACGTTCATTCAGTGAGACTGACTGGGAGGAAAGGGCTCTTCTTTGGGGCTGGAAAGTGTGCAGACAACATGATTAGTTTGGTTGGGGAGAGTTGTTTATTCACTAATATCCCTCCCTCCCTCATTCACTCCCTCCCTTCTTCCTTCCTACTACTGCTCCTCCTCCTCTTTCTTTTGTGTCTCTATCTCTATCTTTTTTGTAGGATAAAAACCACCACGGCCAAAGATAAGGGGGTATCCTTTGCCAAGTTAGCAGTTTTCTTTGTCACTCACTCTCCCGCACAACCATGGAACACTGCCATCAAGTGATTCATATGTAAATTGTTTGGAGTCAAAACCCTGAATCACTTAACATAAATCATGGTAGATGATCGAATAATGTAAGTTCAGTGCAGTTCAAGATGAAAGTGATGTTTATGTTGTATTTAGAAATATTCTCCTGGAAAATGTAATCTAGAGAGTATTTTTATGCATTAGAAGCTCAGGTTACATATGGGTTCCATAAAAATCAGGAAGATAACATTTGTAAAGATGTTCACGCGTTGCTTTTGTTTTGCTTATGGTGGTGATTGGTTCCTTCATAGACAACTGGCCAGGCATAGTCACAGGGTGGGGACAAGGGCCAGCAGCTCCCACAGCCCAACACCACATGCTGTGTGCTCAGGATGCCAGCCCTTGTCAAGTAGGACGCGGTGAGCTGAGATGGTAAATGGTGATAGAGGGAACTCTGCTGCACTGCTTGAAATGTCCGGTCCTGGGGAAAGTCCACAGTGCCTCCCAGAAGACTTCCTGTTGTGCCTTCTACTGAAAAAGATAACTTTGGGGAGGAGTAGTCTCAAGTGGTAGACCTCTTATTCTCACTCCAGTCTGAGAGAGTTCTTGGGTTCCAGTGATGGGGATATTTTACGAACATCACTCTAAATTAGCATCACAAACAGGTAGATCTACAGACTTCCGACTTGGGGGTGGGGATGGGGAGGTGGGAGAACTGAAGTGATAAATCCATTTAACTTTTTAAAAAGTGCCTTTTTCACTGTCGTCTTGGCTTCTCAGGGCGTGAAGTTAGTTCACTGGCTCGCCTTTACGTGTCCAGGGAAGCACAGCTAACTGTTCTTCGGTGTGATTAAGGACTTTGTTGGGCACCCATGATGCACAGTCTTTGGAATAAGCGTGTGAATGTGGAATGTTTGTGGGGCCTTTGTCTCTGTGACCACAAGGGGTTGGCTGCACAGCTGCGTCCCTGGGGAGTCCCCAGGGGGCTCTTTGCTGCTTGTGAGGCTGTTGCTCTGTGACTCAGACAAAGGGACCCAACTGGAGATAGGTGGACAATCTTGTCCCCAGCCTCCCAGATGACGTGTGTTTGGGTCTGAGAATCACT